>NC_067473.1:169973532-170283251 GCF_947179515.1 Apodemus sylvaticus | reverse complement strand
AACAATAGATTCAGTGATCTCACCCACCCATGCTGTCTCTCTTTGCTCTAGCTTTCTTTCATTCTTATTGAGTATTAAGGGAATAAAGTGTAGAAAAAAGAAGAACCCAGAAAGTAGTTAAGATCTGCTTTATCTGTTATTGTGTTGAAATGTTGACTTTAAACAGAAAAGTACCTTCATTTTGTTGTTACAGACAATCGGAATTGTTTTCCCCCAGCTCATTAATGTCCTCATTCTAGAGAACAGGCAATCCTTGCTTTCTGTGCTATGGTGCATGAGATTCTGGCCTAAAAATAGAAAATTATCTTCTCCCTAGAGAATAGTAGAGATCAGCTTCGAAGTTCTAGGGAAAAATCAGTTCTTAGTTGGCATATATTATGGATTAACAGGTATGGAGATGGATCATCTTTCTGGCAGAATTTGTTAGAGATACAAACAGTGTAGAGGTGTTCCTTAAGATGGGAGATAACACAAGCAACGCCAAAATGTGAGTACCATACCTCTCAAGAGAACAGAGTTACTATTTTAGGGACATTTCCCAAGAGAGTAGGGAATGAGAAAAGTATTGTACCATGCTTTTGTGGACCTGAGACTGGCTGACATCATCCAGCTAGACTTAAAGATAGTATGCTTTCCTGAGTCTCTGAGGCTAAGCGGATAGAACAGAATGACATTCCTGGATGAAGCACTTCCTTAAGAAGATTTGGCCTGTTAGTATATGATGTAACAATGGTTACTTGTGAGGCCTGCAGCTCTTCTAGGGCTTGCTACCTGGAAAAAACTAGTCCCAGGAGATAGAACTGTGTGGAGAAAGCAGAAGCATGTAGACAGTAGTTCTATATCTGTTACTAAGTAGCATGTGATGGGAACAGAGACTGCAGTGGTGTGCCATCTAAGTTTGTACTTTTGTAATTATTCAGGTGTATGTAACATTATGGACTTAAAAGATTCTGTGTGGATTAAGCACTCTTCAAATATATTATAGCTCCTCAGGCAATATACAAACCTGTCTGTTATAATAAAAAGATGTGAATGTGAATGAGTTAAGTGTAAGAACTGGAATCAATTTGTATTATTCATTATACTTTTCAAATTTTAAATTGATTAATGAATAGGATGTGAGATATATTTGTATGCATTCCAGTGAGGTGTTGCAAATGCAAAACTGTAATTGTGTCAATATAAAAATGACTTTGTATTCTCTGAAAATGTTGTCAGAAATTAACTATAAAATATAGGCATGGATATCAGATATACTTAATCCATTGTTTCAGATGTAAGATCAATTTAAAATATTTAAGAGAAAATTCTGTGCAACTGAACAATTGCCTTAACCTTTTGAATCATCTCCTTTCCACATTAGCTGTAGGGCAAGGAATTGATAGCAAAATTGTCCTTTCTTCTTAATGCATGCAGTGGGAGAGCATTCACACACACACACACACACACACACACACACACACACACACACACACACACACACATATATATATATATATATATATATATATATATATATATATATATATATATATATATATGGCAGGTTTTGTGGGAAATGCCTCCATGCGATCCAACTGTAAACCATTTTCTCAATGAGTGATCAAGAGTAAGAGGGCCCATTGAGGTTGGTCCCATCCCAGGGCTGGTAGTCCTGGGTTGTATGATACGGCCGAGCAAGCCAGGGAAAACAATCCAGTAAGCAGCACCCCTCCATTATCTCTGTGTCGACTCCTGCCTCCAAGTTCATGCCCTGTGGGTTCCTATGCTGACTTCCTTTGGGGAAGAATAACAATGTTGAAGTATAAGCAGAATAAACTCTTTCCTCCCCAACTTGTTTCTTGGTCATGATGTTTTGTGCAAGATACAAATCCTGACACATGTATATACATATGCATATACAACATATACATATATATCATATACCTATACCTATACCTATACATATTCAACTTGGGGATCCAGAATTCTTGAAACATGATTATTGCTGGGAAATGAATTGAATTTATCTATTTTGTTCCTATATATGTAGTATAATATATTTTAATTTCTATGTCCATGAATGCCAAGCGTGCCTATGACAGTGTCTTAATCAAATACTACAGTAGGGATTTGTTGGTAGTAAGTTTATTATATGTACACCTGAAGTTTTCTAAGGTGACAAAACAAACAAACAAACAAAACCAAGAAAGCACAGCATAAAAATTTAGAGTATACTAGAAATGACTAATATTTAATTAGCCCAAATTTTGTTGTAGATGTATATTACTAGCTTTGAATGGTATTTAAGAAATACACACATTTAATCAAATAAGTAAATTATTTAAAATAAATTGGGTCAAAGACTATAGGAGGACCTGCATACGTACCTACATCTAAGTAAATGGAGGGAGCTGCACATCTGTAAAGGCACCTCCTGCAGGAGGACCTAATTAAAGACTGCCAGAGAGACTGAGGATTTCTGATGCAAACAATGCCAGCCAATTGGTAAGTGCAGTTTAGAAGAGATGCTTTCTTGGACCCAATGGTGGGCAGGTGGAGGGTATTAATCCTTAGTAAGAGACCCTAGTGAGATTTTAGAAAACGTAAGATTCTTTAATACTTATTTTGACAAATAAATTCCACCAGTCTGCTGGGTCTATGTTTGGTCTAGATTTTATTTTCAGTAAAGTTTTTTAAACTTATTTATTGGATAATAAATTTTGAACTTATTTTATATACGTGTTTTACAGATATTTTTTATGAGAAACAGATACTGCCAAATGTTGACTTGGGTAATATGCCACTAAATGGAGATGTTATGTTATTAACATGTTGGCCATTTGTCCACTTACAGTAATGGAATGTTATTTCTCATGTATAGAAATTGACATTCCTTGAAGTTAATTAGAGTAATATCTACAGATGGAAACTCTCTCACAAACTCATGTGAAAAATCCAAAGGAAAAATCTGTTTGCAGCTATACTTGTAATCTGGCGGGGAAAAAAAAAACCAAAACAAAATATGAAGTTTTTGTGCCTAAGTTAAATCTTCTTATTTCTTTCTATGCTACTTAATAGCTATTTAATTTTTACAGAAAGTTTAGGTTTATCTTTGTTTGATACCTTGGTAGCTGTGGTGCTCATTTTTCTTGTTTTTATGACTAAATACCAGAATAAAGCAATTAAAGGAAGAAATAAGGATTATTTTGGTGCTGACAGTTTAAGTGTCGATGCTGCAATGATTTTGGAGGTGACCATTCAGCAGTGGTTCTCAACTTTCCTAATTCTGTGACTGTTTAATACAGTTCCTCATGTTGTGGTGACCCCCCAATCATAAAATTCTGTTTTAGTTGGTGTTGTCAATGCTGGACTCACCAGTGCAAGCTGCCCATAAAATTTCATTGCTGTGTTAGTTGGTGTTGTCAATGCTGGACTCACCAGTGCAAGCTGCCCCTTCCCAGGTGGCCTCTGGTGCACAGCTTACCTCCTGCACTGCCTGGAGACAGGGTGTTGTTGTCCAGGCTGTCCAGACCCAGAAGCAGACACCTGAAGGCTCCTGCTGGGGCCAGCTGGATTCACCAGAGCACACCGACTTCTCCCCCGCTGGCCGCCTGGAAGCCCCACTTGCCTCTTTCAGGACCTGGAGATGTGGTGTTGCTGCTCAGGACTGAAGCCTAAGCTCTGTGCCACAGGAACGAGCTGTGCTGTGAGCTCCCAGACTGCCTCTGGGTGCACACCAGGTCTCCCGCACTTCCTGGAGACCGAGTGCTGTGGCCCAGGCTGTTCAGATCCCAAAACAGGCGCCTGAAGGCTCCTGCTGGGGCCCGCTGGATTCACCAGAGCACACCAACTTCTCTCCCGCTGGCCGCCTGGAAGCCCCACTTGCCTCTTTCAGGACCTGGAGATGTGGTGTTGCTGCTCAGGCTGATCTGGATCCGGAAGCGGAGAGGTCTGAAGGCTACCGCCAGAGGCCTCAGGACGCCAACTGTATCACTCTTAAAATCATCCCAATTATAAAACACGCCAAAAATCATGAGCCTCCTACCAGACTGTAAACTGCAGCCAATGGCACACTGGCAATTTTTACCATATTTCTTAATTTTGTCTTGCAATATTAGAGCATAACTACAATTTTGGAAAGCAAACCCCAATTTTAAACAATCTATTTTCTTTAAAATCAATGGCAAATGCATTACTTTCATATCACAAAGTTTGTCTGCCAGTTCTTATATTCAAATGTAAGACAGTGCAACTTATTAAAGAGACATTATTTTAAATCTCATTCCTTATAAGTCTAATTTCTAGGATAAGATTCACATAAAACATTATGCCAATTTAGAGGTATCTTAGAGGCCTGTATTTCCTGGGTTGCATCATGCCACGTGTTGCTGTTTAAGATGGCTCCAACCTTGAGTTACCAGTTTTAACCTAACTTTTTATTACCAACATTATACCTTTTAAATCATAAACAATAACTTAAAACTCTATAATCAAGATATGTAAAACCTTATACCATTAAGACCAATTAGAAGCAAGAATAAAGTGATTACAGGAATCTCATAAACTTAAACCAAACAAATTTTTCCTAAACCTTGAGGGTGGTGGCCCTTTAAGAAATAGTTTTATTTCTCCAGCCTTGTTTGACTCCTAGTTGAGTGCAGGGTCATTTTAAATCAGCCTCCACTGTATAAACTGCAGCTAGATTAAGAGATAGACCACCAGCAGATGAAATTTTTATCAATTTTTCTTTTTGAGATGAAACACAGAATGACAGTCATTCAAACATCCAAACAAAGACAGACACAAATTGACACGTGGGCAATTGGTGGGCCAAGGACAAAAAAGCAATACATAGAAAGGAAAGAACGCTTGTTATGCAATAAAATCCATTTCCCTTCTCTCTTTCTCTTTCATGTTTCTAAAATTGGTTTTGTTTTTGTTTTTATGGGTTTTTTCTTTTTGTATTTTACTCTTTTTATTTTGTTTTATTTTATTTTATTTTATTTTATTTTATTTTATTTTATGCCCTATTGCTCTGCCTGATGCAGTTCTTAGACTACAGGCAATGTGCCTAATTGAATTAATTCCCTGTTCCATTTCACTGTCATACCCTAGCTGATCTCAGCATTGGGCCTACACTGATTCTGTCTAGCCTGTATCTCTTTTGCACTCTTTTTGCACAACAGCCTTTAAAAAAATGACATTTTTAGTGCTAAAATTAATACTCTGTTGCCTACCTTGCTGGAAACATAACCTTTTTATTTTTCCTTTTCTGTGGAGCTCCACCCAAGACAGTGTCCCTCAGTTGGCCTCTTCATTTCCACGCCCCATCATTCATTGGGTGTCACTCTGTAGCCGGCCCTGGCTACCTGCTAATGGCTTGGGTTCTCTGGAAGAAGAGATGGGCATAGAAAACAGGGTGGCAAGAGAAACACATGGAGTCAAGGCATGAGTTCTTGCTCAAGGCTCAAACTTTAATGAATCTCTCCAAATGTAAATAGGTGGGGCCAGACCCTCCCCCAAAGGATAGAAACTGGTTCTGCTTGTCTGCAGGAGGCTGTTGTCAGATGGCTGGGCTGCTATTCTTTGAAACCAATGGGTCAGATCTTCAAGGGTTGGGGGATGTCACATTTTAATTATTATATGATGGGAGGATTTTTTTTCTGGTCCAGTCTATTTGGCATTCTGTAGGCTTCTTGTATGCTCATGGGCATCTCTTTCTTTAGGTTAGGGAAGTTTTCTTCTATAATTTTGTTGAAGATATTTACTGGCCCTTTAATTTGGAAATCTTCATTCTCATCTATCCCTATACTACGTAGGTTTGGTAATCTCATTTTGTCTTGGATTTTCTGGATATTTTGGGTCAGGAGCTTTTTGCATTTTGCATTTTCTTTCACTGTTGTATAAAAATATGGAATGTTTCATGAATTTGTGTGTCATCCTTGTGCCAGGGTCATGCTAACCTATTCTGTATTGTTCCATTTTAATATAGCACACTGCAGAAGTGTGTGCTATATTCAAACTTTTATGTGAATATGCAAATATCTACATTGCTATACAAAGAAAGCTGTGAATATGGGCCACACAAATATAAAAACTAGTGATAAGTTTAATTTTCATAAACTCATTGATATTTTAAGAGTTTGAAATGATTTAGTATTATTTGATTATGTATTTAATGTGGCAAAAGGTGCTTAGTCTGTGTTTTTTCAAAATATGTTATAAGGATATAATCCAAGTAGACATCCACCTAATCTCAGGAGTCCTAAATACAAGTAGCATTCACAGATGCAGAACAGCTGGAATGGACAGGCATATAGAAGCTTAGTAAGATAGGTAATATCCAGTCCTGGATTTACTGTACCAGAAAATGGGGAAGGAGCAGAAACAGGGATAAAGGCATGTGGTGGAGGTTTAAGTCCCTACTGACCTCACAAAAGCTAATGGAATCCCCCCTCCTGTAGCTGGACAAAAAGTCCTCTATTAGCAAGATAACAAATGGATGTCATTTTAGCTGCTAGGTTTGCAAAAATATGGACACAGAGAATGACAAAATTTCTTTCCATATGTCCTTGCTTCAAAAGCTCCATGAGGGTATGCTCTAGCAGAAACAATGAATAAAACAATTAAGGAGTAAGAATTGGGGGTAAGGTGGGAGGAGAGGATGGAGTCTTGAGTGAATATGTAAGGAACAGATAAGATTCCAAGAGAATGTGTATTATTGACAAGAATCAATGTCTTAGACCCAAGCAACCTGGCAGAGTTTCAGACAATTAGGATCACTCTTATAGCAAAGATACAATTCACAGAGCAAATGAAGCTCAAGAAGAAGAAAGGCCAAAGTGAGGATACTTTGGTTTTTATTAGAAGGGGGAGCAAAATACCCATGGCAGGAGATACGGAGATAAAGTGAGGAGCAGAAACTGAAGGAAAGGCCATTTAGAGACTGCTCCACCTGGGAATCCATGCCATATACAGTTACCAAACCCAGACACTATTGCAGATGCCAACAAGTGCTAGTTGACAGGAGCATGATGTAGCCTCCTGAGTGGCTCTCCCAGTGCCTGACAAATATAGAAGTTGAAGCTCACAGCCAACCAATGGACTGAACACAGAGTCTCCAAAGGAAAATCTAAAGAACGAACCCAAGGGGCTGAAGGGTTTTGTAGCCCAGTAGGAGGAACAATAATATGAACCAACAAGTACCCCCAGAGGACCTAGGGACTAAACCACCAAACAAAGAGATACATGGTGGTGCCCATGGCCCTAGTCACATATCTAGTAGAGGACGGTCTTTTTAGACTTCACTGAGAGCAGAGGCCATTAGTTCTGTGATGTCTCGATGCTTCAGTGTAGAGGAATGCCAGTACAGGGAAGTGGGAGTGAGTTGGTTGGTGAGAAGGGGGAGAGGGGATGGGATAGGGGTTTTTCAGAGGGGAAACAAGGAAAGTGGATAACATTTGAAATGCAAATAAAGCAAATATCAAAAAAAAAAAAAAACAAAAAAAAAAACAAAAAAACCTCTCCCAACCTAAAAACAGCCAGGACCAGATGGGTTTAGTACAGAATTCTATCAAATGTTTAAGGAAGACCTAATGCCAATACTCGTCAAACTATTCCACAAAATAGAAACATAAGGAACACTATCCAATTCATTCTGTAAAGCCACAATTATGCTGGTACCGATACCACACAAAGACTCAACAAAGAAAGAAAATTTCAGACCAATTTTTCTTATGAACATTGGTGCAAAAATAGTCAATAAAATTCTCCAGCAGAATCCAAGAACACATCAAAGCGATCATTCAGCATGATCTAGTAGGCTTCATCCCAGGGATGCAGGGATGGTTCAATATATGCAAATTTAGCAACGTAATCCACTGTACAAACAAACTCAAATTAAAAAACAAAACAAATGACCATCTCATTAGATTCTGAGAAGCCTTTGACAGAATTCAGTACTCCTTCAAGGTAAAAGTCTTGGAAAGATCTGGAATTCAAGGCTCATAACTAAACATAATAAAAGCAATATAGAGCAAACCAGTAGCCAACCTCAAACTAAATGGAGAGAAACTTGAAGCAATCCTATTAAAATCAGGGACTAGACAAGACTGCTCTTTCTCTTCATATCTATTCAATATAGTACTGAAGTTCTAGATAGAGCAACTAGAACACAAAAGGATGTCAAAGGGATACAGATTGGAAATGAAGAAATCAAAATATAGTTATTATTTGCAGATGATATGATAATATACTTAAGTGACTGCAAAAATTCCACCAGAGAACTCCTAGAGTTGCAAAGTGGCTGGATATAAAATTAACTCAAACAAATCAGCAGTCTTGTTATACTCAAAGGATAAAGAAGCTGAGAAAGAAATTAAGGAAATGACACCATTTACAATAGTCACAAATAATATAAAATACTTTCATGTGACTCTAACCAAGCAAGTGAAAGATCTGTATCACAAGTCCCATATGAAAGAAAAAGACCCATCAAATTAACATCTGACTACTCAATGATACTTTACATACCTGAAGATCATGGAATAATATGCTCCAAATTCTATAAAAGAACTAATGATGCTAATTCAAATCATTTTGCACAGAGAAGCTATCTGCCAAAGTTGAAGGAGGAAAGTAAACTTTTCATGGTATTAACAGAACCAAAGACTTCATGTCTACCATACTAGCCCTACAGAGAATGCTGGATGCAATACATCAGACTGAAGAAAGTCTTTATAAAACTGAGTAACTACAGATAAGAAACAAAGCTGCAATTATTGACCACAAAATAGGACTACTAACCCAGACAGAGCTAACAGATATCAGTAAAGATCTTCCAAAATAACCATAATAAAGTTTTCCACTCATCAAAAAGCACAAGGTCGATTAAGAAACAATTGATTAAGAACTACTCAGCTATTACCAACAGTGAATTCATGAAATTCTTAGGCAAATGGATGGAACTAGAAAATATCATCCTGAGTGTGGTAACCCAATAATAAAAGAACACACACACGGTGTTCATTCACTGATATATGGATAATAGCCCAGATGCTCAGAATACCCAAGATATAATTCACAGACCAAAGGAAACTGAAGAAGAGGGTAGACCAAAGTATGGATATTTTAGTCCTTCTTAGGAGGGGGAATGAAATTCCTATCAAAGGAGATTCAGAGACAAAGTGTGGAGTAGAGACTGAAGGAAAGGCTATGCAGAGACTGCTCCACCTGGGGATTCATCCCATAAACAGTCACCAAACCCAGACACTATTTTGGATGCCAGCAACTACTTGCTGACAGGAGCCTGATATAGCTGTCTCCTAAGAGGCTTTGCCATTGCCTGACAAATATAGAGGTGGATGCTCTCAGCTAGTTATTGGACTAAGCACAGGGTCCCCAATGGAGGAGCTAGAGAAATGACTCAAGGAGATGAAAGGTCCCATAGCCCCATAGGAGGAATGACAATATTAACCAACTAGTAATCCCAGAGCTCCCACTGACTAAACCACCAACCAAAAAGTGTACATGGAAGGACCTATGGCTCCAGTCACATATGTAGCAGAGGATGGCCTTGTCAGACATCAATGAAAGGAAGGCCCTTTGTTCCTATGAAGGCTCATTGCCCCATTGTAGAATTGTAGGAGAATGCCAGGTCAGAGAAGAGGGAGTGGGGGGATTGGGGAACAGGGGTAGGTGCCATGGGATAGTGGGTTTCAGAGGGGAGAGAAGAAAGAGGATAACATTTGAAATGTAAATAAAGAAAATATCTAATGAAAGAACAAAAAGAAACAATATCCTGCTGGACAGTGATGGTGCATACCTTTAATCCCAGCACTTGGGAGGCAGAGACAGGCAGATTTCTGAGTCAGAGGCCAGCCTGGGCTACAGAGTGAGCTCCAGGACAGTGAGGGCTACACAGAGAAACCCTATCTCAAAAACAAAAAAAGAAAGAAAACAAAACAAAAAAGAAAGAGAGAAAGAAAGAAAAAAGAAAGAAAGAAAAGAAACATAATCCATTGTCTCTGAGTGTTTGCATATTTATATGTATTCATGTTATGTTTATGTAATTTTGGGGGTGTTGTGTGTATTTCTGTGTCTGTTATCTGTGTGTTTGTATATTTGTGTGTTTTTGTATGTGTGTATGTTGTATGTATATATGTGAGTGTTCTTATGTGTATATATATATATATATATATATATATGGCTTATGTACATATATATGGCATTTATATGGCTTGTTTGTTTTTACATATGTATAGTACTTGTAAGAATGTGTGTATATGTGTACTTGAGTATGTGTGAATATTATTATGATATATGTTTGTGTATTTGGGCTTATGTGAATGCATATATACTTTTGTATATATCTGTATGTATGTGTACATGTGTGTATTTTTGCTTGTGTATATGTATTTGAGTAAGTATTCTCATTTGTGTGAATATGTGTGTTTTGTCTGTATATATTTGAGTATGAATGTATATGTATATACATGTAAATGCATTTGTATATGTGTGTGTTTGTGTAGATGTGTGAAAAATAAGAATTAAGAATAGATTATGGCTGTCTTAATTAGGTTTTCTACTGCTAAGTTGAAACACTATTACCAAAAGAAACTTGTGGAAAAACAGTGTTTTGCTTATACTTCCACATTGTAGTCTATCACTGAAAAAGTCAAAATAAGAAATTAAACACCACTCCATGGCCTCTGAATTGCAATCTTAAGTATTCAATCTTAATGCATATGCATGCAAGCAAAGCTAAATGGAAAAGCAAATGATAAGTAGTTATGATGACCTTGCTGGACATGTAGCAGTTTTTCCATACTGAGTACACATGCGCAAAGATGACTATTTTTCTTTCAGTCTGTGTCTCCTGTCTCTATATAATCAATTGATTAATGTCTATAAATTATCTATCATCTATCTGTTTATTATCAGTTATCACTCATGTGCCATCATCTTATCAGTGTATAACAAATATCTACATTTCTTTTACACTGAAAATCACAGGTTTTTTTTTCTTAAAATGTGTTGCAAATTTAGCACTAATTTTAAAATAGTGAAAAGCAGTTTCAATTTATTATCTTAAATGTTTGATAAATTTGCATGCAGTAATTGAAAATCTAACCTATATTTAAAAAATATATAGACATTGAAAATTCATAGGTAAAGGTTATAACAATAATGATCTAAATTAAGGGATGCATAGCGATAGTTTATGTTTGCTAAACTGTTTTCAATTGAATGTATTTAGGAAGACAATAAAATTGTACCTAGTAAAATATGTAATACAGTGATTTTTAGATGCACAATATAATGTTTGTAAATATAAAAGTTACAGGGACATTCATGCTCCCAAGGATCTGTCATTTTTTTTATAAATGAATTATGTGGGGACTGTTTTGGTGTTGCAGTCTTTTGTGCAAAACTGTGTTTCCTATCAACTGCTGTTCAAGTAGAATTTCCTCTATTTCCTTTCCAGAGAGGAAGGTACAGAGGAGAGTTTTAGAGAAACTCCTCTGAGTAATTGCCACTCTTCTGCTGCTCTGCCACTTTCCTAAAAGACCTTGCAGTTCCAGTTGCAGCAGCCACTCCACACCCTTTCCAGGGTATTTTGCATTTGTCTGTCTTCTTTTTCTTGTTATATGGAAGGGACCATGCCAGGAGGACTCTGTGTCTCTGCAGAGATGGTATATTTATACTTCTCTACTTAGCAATTTCTCTTAAATTTTCAATAGCTGTGTTAGTTTATTTTCTCAGTATGTCTGTTTCTTAAACACGGCAATAATAAGAAGTATCTTTTATTTTTATAGAGGATTTCTTCAGGAGATTAAGTTTATAGTCCATCTTTTACGCACAACATTCCATGACTTACTCAACAATTTCTATCAATTTCTTTTGTTGTTGATTTGAGACAGGGTCTCACCCTATAATCCACATTGCTTTCACATGTGGTACATTCCTTGCATTAGCTTCTTAATTTGCAGAGCAATATTTATCAGCAGTATCACAGAAGTCTAATGATAAATGTTTCTCTCCTATATTTTTTCTATTTATGTCATTGCTTTTTTGACTATTCCTTAGCTGTTAAATAATGGTTTCATGCAATGTTTCATTTTCCAGCTTGCCTGGGTATTAAACCACCTATCTCATCTGACTTGATCCCTACAGCTATGATATAAGAGAAGATACTGAAGCCAAATGAAGGGAATTGGATACTATCTGAAACTTCTTTGAGCTAATGGGGGAACAGGCTATTTTACAAAGTAAGACACAAAGAGTGTGGCGAAATCTTGTGGTGTAGATTAATTTAAATTAACATACTGTCTGCTCTTGAGTTTAAGAGGAATGTTTCTGAATTTGTTTTCATGTATGTATAAAATACATACATTTGCAGAATGCTTACTGCATCAGTTATACTGAAAGACAAATTTACACAACTTTGAAATGGCTGCTACAGCACTGAACATGAAGTGTATGCATAGAAAATGATCGTTAATGGGCAACATGAATTACAGAAGTAAGAAATGAAGGGGTTATGGGTCTAATTATGTTTATATATTACTATACATCTTTGTGTTCATGCAGAAGAATACATGTATGATGTTGTTGTAGAAAAACTGTAAGTATTCTTAGTAATAAGTCTTTATTAGGTTAATTCTTTGATAACTTAAGTCAAGAACATTAAGAATAAGATAAGGTCACTTAACAGAATTTATTTATGCATTTTTTATTTATTCTATTTGACAGCTTGATTTTATAGTCTGCTATGCCAGTTATAGTTTTTAAATATAGTTTTCTTTGAAATTAAGTAGCTGTATTTTAATAAGTAGACATATAAAACACTGAAAATTAAAGTATCTTTGCTGTGATGATATATATGAAAATTCAATGTTTCCTTTAGAATGAACTACATAGAACTTCTGGCTGTCATGTACAAGGTACTTAGTAGTTAGAACCTAGATGAAATTAATTTGGGCTGTCTTGGACAATGTATGGGGTTTTTTGTTTGTGAAGAAAAGTATAATTCCAGCCATTAGTGAATTTTGATGGCATTGTTGGTGAAATTTCATAATAATTATGTTTTGAAATTCTAGAATCACATAGACATAGCATTTTGGAAGATAACATTAAGAACTTGGAGCGTCTCTTAGTGACAATGAAGACTACTGTGAAGTGTACATTATTAATCATTTTAGGTGTGGAAATCATTATAGGGTGTTTAGGAAATGGATTCATAGCTATGGTGAACATCATGGACTGGGCCAAGAGAAGAAAGATCTCCTTAATGGATCAGATAGTCACTGCTCTAGCCATCTCCAGACTTGCTTTTGTGGGGTCACTACTCATATTTTTATTCATATCTGAGGTGCAATTACCATTGATGATAACAGGAAAAATGATGAGAATAATTAATAATTCCTGGACAGTGACCAATCATTTCAGCATATGGCTTGCTACATGTCTCAGCATCTTTTATTTTCTCAAGATAGCCAACTTTGCAAATTCTATTTTTCTTTCCCTAAAGTGGAGGGTAAAAACCGTGGTTTCAGTAACACTACTGGTGTCTCTTCTCCTCTTGTTTGTAAATGTTTTGGTCATAAACACATGTATTGTTATCTCGGTTGACAGATATAAAGTAAATATGTCCTACAGTTCTCATTCAAATAACAATTTACAGACTTCTAGAATGCCTTTTTTAACCAACACTATATTTACACTAATACCCTTCATTGTGACTCTGACAATATTTCTCCTGCTCATCTTCTCCCTTTGGAGCCATCTGAAGAACATGCAGTACAGTGCCAAAGGCTCCAGACACCTAAACACAACAGCCCACATTAAGGCCCTGCAAATGGTGGTTACCTTTCTCATTTTATACATCTTTTTCTTTCTGGCACTTGTCATGCAGTCTTGGAATACTAAGATTCAGCTAAATACTGTATTCAATTTTGTTTTTGAGGCTATAGCGCTTGCTTTTCCTTCAGGCCACTCCTATGTCCTAATTCTGGGAAATTGTAAGCTCAGACAGGCTTTTCTATCCATAATATGGTGGCTGAGGTCCAATTTTTATGCTGCAGAATTCCCAGGTCCTTAGACCAGTTAGTATATTGACTTCCATAATCTACAAGATGACTTGTTAAGAGAGACTATATATTTAATTTGTACTTTCAGTTTATAATTTAGTTGAAGCTTTATGAATCTTAAAAAATTCTTTGTGAACCAAGTACAAAACAAGTACTCTCCACAGATATTGCTGTACATGGACCATATAACTAGAAGAAGTTGTATTATCAATATAATGTAACTTTCTACTGTAAAATAGGCTTTTGATGGTTATAATATCATTAGTGAATCCTAAGGCATGTGTTTATATATATAAATATACACATTGATATGTGTGTGTGTGTTTTAAGAGGCTTAGAAAGGGCAAAAACAATGAACTATATTTAAATAATTATATTTGCATAGTTTAGAATGTAATGATATATAATTAGATATCAAATATCCTTTTTAATGATCCAAATATTCTGAATTATCAATTCAGAAACTTTTAGTGAAAAATTCAAGTTTATTCCAATTTTCCTGTCCATTCCCCCCTCAATTTCATAACCTCTTTTTCTCTAATTATATGTATATCTATGTGTATGTATATGTGTATGTATATCTTTTATATATTACAAAATTACAAGTAAAAGTATAAATAAAATTAAATATAAGCAAAAACTTCCCTAGTTTATTTGGTGTTGCTTGTGTGTATTATTTCAAGGTTGACTACTTGTTGAAGAGCTAATGTCATAGTTATTCTGTGCTGATGTCTGGGGTAGGATCATCTCTGAGGAAGACTAGATCTCCTTCTTTCAGATACTGTAAGCTCCCTGTAACTATAAATTGATTTTTTTTCACCACAATAGACATGGATTGAATCATTTTTTCATTGTTTCCCTAGAATAATTAGTCGTTTGTTCACATTTCCCAAGAAAAGTTAAAGAATTGTGTACATTGTAAGAAAATTGGGACCATCAGAACTAAAGTGACATTTAGAAAGAATGTCCAATGTAGTAACAAGTAACATCTGGAGGTAATCAATTTGAGGTGCAGAAGAAATTTGGAAAAAATGTATATGCCAATATAGTTGAGTAATACTCTCCAAGTGCTGAAGAATATTTCTATAACATTAACTCAGCTAAAATTTTGCTCTTGTGACCCTTATTTTTGAGACTTCTTTAGTTTTAGGAAATATGAGACAATATGTAATTTACAAGGGAGAGGAAAAAGCTATGCACATCTGTGTACGGCATACAGCATCATGAACAGTGTGTGGGGGGTTCTTAAGTCTCTTCAGGATTTTTCTTAGGCAACCTTCTCTTCTAGAATGCTTTTGATCTTATAATTTTTTTCAGGATGTTGATACTAGCTACTTAAAGATTCCAATTGGTTCAAATATTGTCTATATCTGATATTTAATTATATTTAATTAGCATAGTGTTTGGGAAAGGTTAATGATATAGCACAAAAGGTGATATGAAAGTGTAAAATATGTAGTAGCTCTTAACAAATGAGACTTAAAATATGCAATTAACTCCAAAAATGACTATAATATAATTGAAAACCATTTACTATATTCACAGTTACATACTAAGTTCTGAAAGATAGTATTCTTCTGCTCCATGATGACATTATATATGACTGAAGAGTATATGACAGTGCAAAATAAACGAATGGCAATCTGTGTTCACTTTTGACCCTATCTCATTAAGGTAGCTCAAATATAGTTACTAGTGATATGGAAAGGCATATGATATTTATGTTTTGTAACCAGTTTTATTCCTTGGAGAATGTGGCTGCAACCTCTTACTCACAGTCTGCCAAGAGCAAAGAGATTTATAAACTTCCACTGCTTCTTCTTCCTCCTCCTCCTCCTCCTTTTCTTCTTCTTCTTTCTTCTTTCTTCTTTTCTTCTTCTTCTTCTTCTTCTTCTTCTTCTTCTTCTTCTTCTTCTTCTTCTTCTTCTTCTTCTTCTTCTTCTTCTTCTTCTTCTTCTTCTTCTTCTTCTTCTTCTTCTTCTTCTTCTTCTTCTTCTTCTTCTTCTTCTTCTTCTTCTTCTTCTTCTTCTTCTTCTTCTTCTTCTTCTTCTTCTTCTTCTTCTTCTTCTTCTTCTTCTTCTTCTTCTTCTTCTTCTTCTTCTTCTTCTTCTTCTTCATTAATTTTATTTTTAAAGTCCAGTCATAAGCCCCCTCCTACTGTGCCATCCCACAGTTCCTCAACCCATTCTAACTCTCCACTGTCTTCAAGAGGATGTCCCTAACACCCCCACCCTCAAACCACCAGGCCTCCCCACACCCTAGAGCCTCAAGTCTAACCCCAGGGTTAGGTGCACTTTCTCTTACTGAGGCCAGACCAGGCAGTTCTCTGCTTAATATGTGTCCAGGGCCTCATGCTATCTAATGTATGCAGCCTGGATTGTGTCATATTATCTGAGAGGGCTCAGGGGTTAGTTAAGACTGCTGGCCTTTCTATGGACTTGCCTTTCTCCTCCACTTCTTCCAACCTTTCCCTAATTCAAACACAGGGATCACTGACATCAGTCCATTGGTGGATATAAGTAACTACATCTGTCTCAATCAGCTGTTTGTTGGGCCTCTCTGAGGACAGCCATGCTAGGTTTCTGTCTATAGTATGCCATAGCTTCAGTAATAGTTTCAAAACCTTGGAGCCTCCCACTGAGATTGATCCCAAATCAGTCTGGTCACTGGACCTCATTTTTCTTAGTCTGCTCTCCATCTTTGTCCCTGCAGTTCTTTTAGACTGAAACACGGACAGTTCTGGGTCAAACTTTTTGACTGTGGGATGGCAATACTCTCTCTCTACTTGATGCCCTGTTTTTCTACTGTAGGTGGACTTTACAAGCTCCCTCTCACCACTTTTGGACCTTTCATCTAAGGCCCCTCACTTTGTGTCCTGAGAGTCTCTCATCTCCCAGGACTCCCTATTCTAGAAGGTCTCCCCACTTCCCACCTCCTGAGATTGCATATTTCCATTTGTTTCTGCTAGCCCTCGTGGATTCTCTCCTGCTCCCTTCCTACACCTTATTGCCCAATCATGTTCCTCTTTTCCCCTCTCCTCCCCTAGCCCACCCAGGTTTCTCCCTCCTTCTGCCTCCCATGATTGCTTTCTTCTCCCTCCAAAGGGGATTGAAGCAAATTCATTTGGGGCCTTCAGCTTTTTAAACTTCTTTACTTCTATGGATTATATCTTAGGTATTCTGTACATTTTAAGCTCATATCCACTTATGAGTGAGTACATACCATGCATTACTTTTTGAGTCTGAGCTACCTCACTTGGCATGATATATTCTAGTGCCATCCATTTGCCTGAAAAACTCATGGTTTCCTTGTTCTTAATAGCTGAAAATTAATCCTTTGTGTAAATGATCAACATTTTCTATTTCCATTCTTACATTGTAGGATATCTGGGTTGTTTCCAGCTTCTTACTATCACAGATAAGGCCTCTATGCACATAGTGGACCATGTGCCCCAGTGTTCTGGTGGGGCATCTTTTGGGTATATGCTGAAGAGTGGTATAGCTAGGCCTTCAGTTAGGTCTGTTTTCAATTTTCAGAGGAACCTCCAGATTGATTTCCAGAGTGATCATATCACTTTGCAATCCCATCAGCAATAGAGGATCTTTCCTCTTTCTGCACATTCTTAACAATGTGTGTTTTCTCCTGAGTTTTTGATTTTAGCCATTCTGATTGGTGTAAGGTGAAAACTCAGGATCATTTCGATTTGCATTTCCTTGATGACTAAGGAATTTGAACATTTCTTTGTTTCTCAGACATTCCTATGTTGTGAATTGTCTGGTTATTTCTATACCCCATTTTTTTGATTGGGTCTTTTGGTTTTTTGGATGTTAGCTTCTTGTGTTCTTTATATATTTTGAATATTAGCACTCTATAAGATATGGGTTAAGTTGCTTATTTGTCCTATTGACTCTGTCATTTGCTTTAGGGAGGCTTTTCAGTTTTATAAGGTGCAATTTATCAATTTTTGATCTTGAAGAGGAAAGTGGTGGCACATGCCTTTAATCCCAGCACTTGGGAGGCAGAGGCAGGAGGATTTGTGAGTTCAAGGCCAGCCTGGACTACAGAGTGAGTTCCAGGACAGCAAGGGCTATACAGAGAAACCCTGTCTTAAAAAACAAAACAAAAAAGTTGATCTTAAGACCTAAGCTATTGGAGTTCCGTGAAGGAAATTTTCCTCCATGCCAATGAGTTCAAGGCTCTTTCCTACTTTTTCTTCTATTAGATTCAGTATATCTGTTTTTATGTTGAGGTCCTTGATCTACTTGAACATGAGCTTTGACAAATATGAATCTATTTTTATTTTCTACATACTGATTGCAGTTAGACCAGAGCCACTTTTTGAAGATGCTTTCTTTTTCCCATTGTATATTTGTGGCTTCTTTGTCAAAAATCAAGTGTCCATAAATGTATAGTTTTATTTCAGGGTCTTTAGTTTCCTTCAGTTGATCAATTTGTCTGTCCCTATACCAATACCATGCTATTTTCATCAGTATTGTACTATAGTAGAGCTTGAGGTCAGTATAAATATGTAGGTGTGACTGTCCTTGAACTCATATATTGCCCAAATATTATTTCTTCATTTTTCAAACTTCAAAGCCTCTTTGACTCCTTGCTCATATTAGATCTTCATAAATTGTTGTCTCTCACTATAGTCCTAAACCTGACCCTGACAGAACCATCTGTGAGTCTCTAGACCCTTTGCATAGACTTATAGTGCTTTTGTCTGCAGCACTTAGGGTGACTCATTTCAAGGAAACTCTCTCCTGCTCTGAGTCTTTGTATACAGAACACAAAATTTAATTTTTTTCACACTTCTTTCCCTTAAAATGTAAATAAAACAGAGAACACAGGCTATATTAAACAAATAGTAAGAAGTTACACTGATTTTAATGGAGGATTTTACAGTCAGATTATGGCGAATATAACTAGCTATTTTTATAGATAAAAACAGTGACTGTTCAAATGTTTCAAATTGTTATCTATCTATCTATCTATCTATCTATCTATCTGGTCCTATCACCAACTACCTATTACCATCTTTCTCATATATATATATATATATATATATATATATATATATATATATATATATATATATATATATAATATATTTCTCTATATATCTAATGTATCATTGTACTATCTGCTGTCATCTATGTTATCTATCATCTGTCTAGTTTTTTAAGTACATTCAAAAATCTACTTTTTATCATTTCTCATCACCCCCTATTAATCTACCTATCTCTATTGTATTGGGCAATACTGTTTTACTCCTTAAATTATGAATTTTATATAAAAGCACAATCTTATATGTGCTTCAAATTATTGAACACTTCTTTTCTGTAGTTCTGGCAGCCAGTTTATTGTAGTTACTAGTCCTCTCACAGTTCAGGGTCTTCACAAATAAAGTGGACCCTGCTAACAAATACTATGGAATGGAAACAAAAAAAATGCACTTTCTATTTCAATCAGGAGCATTTTTTTAAAAAAAGAAATACAGTGAAATGTTATTTGTGTTATCCTTGTTCAGGTAAGCAGATTATTAAGGAATGAGAATAGCTTTCCTCTTGTTTTTAAGCAATGTGATCTCACAGCAGTTTTTCTTTTGGCTCTTAAAATCATTTTAATCCTTCAGTCCCTGCTCCACACTTTGTCTTTGTATTTCCTCCAATTAGTATTTTGTTCCACTTCCTAAGGACCAAAGCACCCACACTTTGGTCTTCTTCTTGAGCTTTATGTGGTCTGTGAATTGTATCTTGGGTATTCTGTGCTTCTGGGCTAATATCCATTTGTCAGTGAGTGCATAGTATGTGTGTTCTTTTGAGCTTTGGTTACCTCACTCAGGATGATACTTTTAGCTCTATCCATTTACCTAAGAATGTTATTAATGTGTTGTTTTTAATAGCTGAGAATTGTGTAAATGCTCCATTGTGTAAATGCTCCACATTTTTTGTATCCATTCTTCTGTTGAGGGATGTCTGGGTTCTTTCCAGCTTCTGGCTATTATAAATAAGGCTGCTATGAACATAGCAGACATGTGTACATATTACCTGTTTGAGCAACTTCTGGTTATATGCCCAGGAATGGTATAGTTGGGTCCTTAGGTAGGGCTTTATCCAATTTTCTGAGTAACCGCCAAACTCATATCCAGAGTAATTTTACCAGCTTGCAATCCCACCGCAATGGAGGAGCAGTCCTCTTTCTCCACATCCTCTCCAGAATTTTGATCTTTGCCATTCTGACTTGTGTGAGGTGGAATCTCCAGGTTGTTTTGATTTGTGCCCCAGCCCATGGTGGGGGGGGTGGTTTCGACAGGGGACCCTAGAAGAGAAGGGCAGAGAAACAGACAGGAGATGCGAAGAATGAGGTCAAGACAAATTAACTGCTCAAGACCTCCAGAACTGTATTTTCTCAGGGAACTTAAATACAGGCAGGGGAAGAAGTAAGCAAATGGGATTCTTCAGTAGCCTGGGCATTCAGCCAAGGTGAATCTCTGGCAGCTGAAAGATGTTTTCTTCTTCTGGGAGGGCACAGTTACCTCTCGATTTCTCCAAGGTCTGTAGCTGAGAAGTCAAAACCTAAGCCTGTCTTTAAAATGAACTCTAAACAAAAAGTAAAGTCAGTTTGGCTCCTGGCTGATTTACATTTCCCTGATGACTAAGGATGTTGAACATTTCTTTAGGTGCTTCTCAGCCATTCAATATTCCTCAGTTGAAAATTCTTTGTTTGGCTTTGTACCCCATTTTTAATAGGGTTATTTGGTTTTCTGGAGTCTATCATCTTGAGTTCTTTGTATATATTAGCAACTAGCCCTCTATAAGATGTGAGGTTGGTAAAGATCTTTTCCCAATCTGTTGCTTGCTCTTTTGTCCTATTGACAGTGTCCTTTGCCTTACAGAAGCTTTGTAATTTTATGAGGTTCCATTTGTCAATTCTTGATCCCAGAGCATAAGCTATTGGTATTCTGTTCAGAAATTTTTCTTCTGTGCCCACGAGCTCAAGGCTCTTTCCCACTTTCTTTTTTATTAGTTTCAGTGTGTCTGGTTTTATGTGAAGTTCCCTGATCCACTTGGACTGGAGCTTTGTACAAGGAGATAAGAATGGATAAATTTGCATTTTTCTACATGCTAACTGCCAGTTGAAGCAGCACCATTTCTTGAAAATGCTGTCTTTTCCCACTGGATGGTTTTAGCTCCTTTGTCAAAGATTAAGTGGCCATGGGTGTATGGGTTCAGTTTTGGGTCTTCAATTCTATTCCATTGATATGTCTATCACCATAGCAATACAATGCAGTTTTTATCACAATTGCTCTGTAGTATAGCCTGAGGTCAATGGTGGTGATTTCCCCCAGAAGATCTTTAGTGTTGAGAGTAGTTTTCACTATACAGGTTTTTTTGTTATTCCAGATGAATTTGCAAATTGCTCTTTCCAGCTCTGTGAAGCATTGAGTTAGAATTTTGAGGGGGATTGCTTTAAATCTGTAGATTGCTTTCAGCAAGATGTCCATTTGTCATGTATTAATCCTGCCACACCAAGAGCATGGGAGATCATTCCATCTTCTTCGATTACTTAAATTTTTTTCTTCAGAGACTTGAATTTCTTGTCATGCAGATCTTCACTTGCTTAGTTAGAGCCACTCCAAGTTATTTTATATTGTTCAAGACTGTTGTAAAGGGAATTTTCCCCTAATTTCTTTCTCTGCACTGATTTGTTTGAGTTAATTTTATATCCAGCCACTTTGCTGAAGTTGTTTATCAGCCCTAGAAATTCTCTGGTAGAATTTTTGGGGTCACTTAAGTATACTATAACATCATCTGCAAATAGTGATATTTTGACTTCTTCCTTTCAAATTTGTATCCCTTTGACCTCCTTTTGCTGTCTAATTGCTCTGGCTAGGACTTGAGTATTATATTTAATAGATAAGAAGAGAAATGGCAGTGTTGTGTAGTCCATGATTTTAGTGTGATTGCTTCAAATTTCTCTCCATTTAATGTTGGCTATTGTTTTGTTGTATATTGCTTTTAGTATATTTAGGTATGAGCATTGAATTCCTGATCTTTCCAAGACTTTTATGTTGAAGTGTTGTTGAATTTTGTCAAATGCTTTCTCAGCATCAAATGAGATGATCATGTGATTTCTTTCTTTGGGTTTGGTTATATAGTGGATTACATTGATGGATTTCCATATATTGAACTATTCCTCCATTTCTGGGATGAAGCCTGCCAGATTATGATGGATGATTGTTTTGATGTATTCTTAGATTCAGTTTTTAAGAATTTTCTTGAATTTTTGAATTGAAATCCATAAGGGAAATTGGTATGAATTTCTTTTTGTTGGGTCTTTGTGTGGTTTATGTTTCTTAGTAATTGTGGCTTTATAGAACAAATTGGGTAGTGTTCCTTTGGTTTCTATTTTGTGGAATAGTTTGAAGAGTATTGGTTTTAGGTTTGCCTTAAAGGTCTGAAAGAGCTCTGTATTAAAGCCATCTGGTCCTCTGGCTTCTTTTGGATTGGAGACTATTAATGACTGCTTCTATTCTTTAGGGTTTATGGGACTGTTTAGATAGTTTATCTGATCCTGATTTAACTTTGGTACCTAGTATCTATTTAGAAAAATGTCCATTTCATGCAGATTTTTCAGTTTTTTTTAAATATAGGCTTTTACAGTAGGCTCTGATGAGTTTTTATATTTCCTCAGCTTCTGTTGTTATGTCTCCCTTTTCATTTCTGACTTTTTTAATTTGGATACCGTCTCTGTGCCGTCTAGTTAGTCTGGCTAAGGGTTTTTCTATCTTATTGATTGTCTCAAGAACCAGCTCCTGTTTTGGTTGATGCTTTGCATAGTTCTTTCTGTTTCTACTTGGTTAATTTCAATCCTTTGTTTGATTTTTTTTCCTGCTGTCTCTTCCTCTTGGGTGTATTTGCTTCCTTTTTTGTTCTATAATTTTCAGATGTTCTGCAGAGCTGCTAGGGTATGCTCTCTCCAGTTTCTTTTGGAGACACTCAAAGCTATGAATTTTCCTCTAAGCACTGCTGTCAAACTTTTCCCCCTAAGTTTGGATATGTTGTGGCTTCATTTCTTTCTGATTCTTCTTTGACCAAGTTATCATCGAGTAGAGTAGAGTGTTGGTCAATTTTCACATATATTTGGGCTTCCTTTGTTTTTGTTGTTAATGAAGTCCAGCCTTAGTTCATAGTGATCTGATAGGATGCATGTGATTATTTCAATCTTCTTGTATCCATTGAGGCTTGTTTTGTTACTGATAATACGGTCAATTTTGTAGAAGGTACAATGAGGTGCTGAGAAGAAGTTATATCCTTTTGTTTTAGGATAAAATATTCTGAAGTGTATACCTAAAGTACATCCAAAGTGGTTGAAGGATTATGTATTTCATTTTGTCTTATCCCCTAATTTGTAAAAACAGACCTACTTCTGTGTTATATAAATGGCACATACTCATATATTTGCTTCTGTGAATTAATGATTTCTTCTCTGAGAGTGGCATTCCCTTCATTTTCTATCTTTAACAGTTAGATACAGTGAATGGATTGAGCACTTTTCTGAATTCTTTTGTTTGACTTTAGAGCACTACAAAAGCAATATTTTCCTGTGCTAACCACATTAAATGGTTGTCTTTTTTTTAATTTGTGTAGGCTGAGGATTGCATAATAATATTTTAGGATGGTATAATATAAAATTGAAATTAAGTAACAGTTAATTATGTTACTATGAAATAAACTATGAATTATAAAAAATAGAATCATTTTTGTTTTCTTATGATTTTTTTGTGGGCAGAAAGATAATTCTAGAAATGGATTATATATATGAAGTAATTTTAAATGAGAGAAACCAGAAAGCTGATTTTTGGGAACTATAATTTCATTTCAGGAAACTGGATATTAAAAATTGGAGAAAAATGGTTTATTTATACAAAGAAAAATAATCTCATCTTTTATTTTGAATTGAGTAATAGTATAGAATTATTTATTCACATAATTTTTGACACATTTAATTATTACATTTAACTCCCATTAATATTTGGGAAACACCTGAAATTTGAAAGTTTTTTTTTAACTGAGTCTTTATAAATATCTATAACTTGAAAAACTTTTGTCACACTTGGCTGATTTTATTTGTATGAAAAAATAAAGATTTTTAGATAATATATATTTTTTTATTCTGCTTTTTGATGAAAGCACAAATTACTGGAAAGTACTAGATACAACAATTGTTAAACTTTATGACACAAAAGGAATCCTGTACTTTGTCTTGAGAATTTTGACAGATTTTCTTGATTCTGCTTATCTAAGATACAGAAAATAGTTTGCATATGTTACAGTTAATATAATTTAAGAAAAAAGTATTTTTATTATAACATGTCTGAGCTAAAAACTTATTAAAAAACAGAATTGGCACAGTTTTGAATGTTTTAATTTTTACATTGGGATGCCATTAGGTTTTAAATTTTACTAGCTGGCATGTAAACTTGAATAATTCAAACTACACAGAGTCTTGATAAGGCAAAATTATTCAAAACAGTGGAAAAGAAGAAACCTTTATTTGCATTTGAGCAAATTAGAATTCAGCTTTAAATTCAATATCAGCAACAGAAAGTTGCAGTAAGTTGCATCACATCAAGGCTGGACAAGGCAACCAATGGGAAGAAAAGTGGCACAAGTAGGAAAAAGAGTCAGAGACAGTACCTGTTCCTATGAATTCTTATTATTTTGACTGTCTTCTGAATTGGTGTTATTTACAGTATATAAAGCTGGTATTGAGTTAATGTTTAGTTAATATTGTCTTGGCTAATGTTGCATTCCTCCATTACATTGCCAACAGAGTACAAAAGGATCAAGAAATTCACTCCCCATACAGAAACCATCTACTGGTAACATTTTTGCTAGGATATTATAAATTTCACTAAGTTATGTCTACCTTATGAGTCACCTTATAATCATCCTACTTCCATTTAAATTGCAGACTACAGTTTAGGAAATTATGCCAATGTGGCCATGTAATTTGTGATCTATCAGGCCTAACCTTTACAGAAATTATAGACCACATCATGATGATTTTTTTCTCCTCTCATATATTACTTCCTTATACCATTTCTCATCTCCTGCTTATTTTGGTGTCTTCCCTCAACCTCCCATTTCCCCCAAATCCATATTAACTCTATCTGCCCTCAGAAAAAAAGCAGCTCTTCCAGAAACATCAACACAGTGCAGCATAACAACTTACAATAAGACCAGGCACGTAACATCATGTCAAGGCTGGACAAGGCAACCAATGGGAAGAAAAGTGGCACAAGTAGGAAAAAGAGTCAGAGACAGTACCTATTCCTATGAATTCTTATTATTTTGACTATCTTCTGAATTGCCTTGCTTTGAGAAAATTAATATCCTATTATTTAAGTTTACTTCATTCAGGTTAATATACTGATGAGTGAAAGGGAATGTTCTTACTGCCTATGTGGAAAACAATTTTATAACACCCATTATAATACTAACCTTATTGGTTCATGATAGTCAAATTCTTTATTCTCATACTTTTTCACCTAAAGAAGTAATATAAGGGTCCTCCCTGGTGATAAGTTTGGGGAATTTGTATTTTTCTTCATCTTTTTGTTATTGTTGTGTGTGGTACATATGTTCAAGCATATGCCTGTGCTTGTACCAAATACAGACATTGGCTCTTCACACTGATTTTTGATAGGATTTCTTCACTAAAATTCCAATTCACTGACTTCCTAAGATGGCAGGCTGAAAAAAAGAAACAGAAGCTGTTTGTCCCTATGTGCCAGAGCAGGGATGTATTGATGCACTATTGTACCTGCCCTTAACATAGCTGTGGTAGATGCAAACTCAATCTCCTATTCTTGAAGAGCAAACATGTAGCCAATGGTCCATCCTGCAATTCTGACTTTGGTGCTTTTTAATCTTTTCATGGTATACATGTATAAAACAATAAAGGTAAGTGAAAATGGAGAAAATATGACATGGAAGAGCTAAAGGAAGGTACTGTAAACTTTTCAAATATAACTTCATTGCATCCTGATGTTTCAAACTGTTAGCTTATTCCAAGTGCAAATACCTTAATAAGATGAGACACCCTAGAAAACGTCTCCTGCTCGCAGGACTGTGCTTCACAGAAGTCCTTACGAAAATGAAGTCATATTTGTTCACCCTCTAATATCTTATGCTACCTACCATTTTCCCCAAAACTATTTGAATATGAGTGATTTTTAAACCTTTAATTTTGGACAAGTTTATTAACTAAAAGTATTAAATTGTCAATTGTAGGTATGTGTACCAGATGTTGTGGGCAGAAATCTCTGGCCCAGCAGAAGCTTTCAAGCAAAGGGGAGAGGGCATGAGCAGGGCGAGGGAAATGCTACTGCTTTGGAGCAGAGGCTTCCAGCTTCAAAAGCTTTAGAAGAGTGCTCTCTTCTCCGGGAAGTATTACAGCCCTCAGAAGACAGATGTTCTCAGGCAAGGAAGTAATTCACACACACCTTTATTCCTTCTGACTAGATTTTATATACATTTTTGTTGTGGATTGTGGTCTGACAGCAGATGCTTTCTATTGACTTGTTCTAAGATGTTAGGGATACCTCATCTGCATCTGGAGGGGCTTTGGGGCACTGGCTCTATGTGACTGATGTGCATGATTCTCTTCAGGGGGAACTGTGGTCCCCTGACAAGAGCCTAGTCAGAAACAGGTGAAACTCCTACCATCTTCCCAGAGGTTCTGGAAAGGCTTTCAACCCACTGAACCTTACCAAGTTTCTTGTCACAGTCCACTGTCCCACATTAAATGTGTATGAAGGTTTGTGAATAGTAGTATTGTACATTTGAAACAAAAATGAGTATAAAAATAAGAAACATTTTTTCCAACACAAGCAATCCATCATATAAGATATGGTAGATATTTCAAAATCATATTATCAATTATACTTCATCTCCATAATGTATATTTTCCTCCTTGGGATTTATGGTTGTGTTTTTCCCCTTTTGTTATTAGATAAATTATTTATTTACATTTCAAATAATTTTCCCTTTCCTGGTCCCCCTAAAGTCCCATTAGCCATGTCTCTTCCCCTTGTTCCCCAATTAACCCATTCTGCTTCCCTGTCTTAGTATTACCCTACACTGCTGCATTGAGCCTTTCTAGGACCAGGGGCCTCTCCTCCCTTTGATGTCCAACAATACTATCCTTTGCTGCCTATGCATCTGGAGCCAGGGGTAATTCCATGTTTACTATCTGGTTGATATTTTTGTCCCTTTGGTGCTTTGGGAGTACTGGGTGTCTCATATCTTGTTCTTCCTATGGCTCTGCAAACCCCTTCAGCTCCTTGGGTCCTTTCTTTAGCTCCTCCATTAGGGACCCTGTGGTCAGTTGAGTGGCTGGCTGAGAGTGTCCTCCTCTGTATTTCTCATGCACTAGCACAACCTCCTAGATGACAGCCATATCCAGCTCTAGTCAGCAAGTACTTGTGAGCATCGATAATAGTGTATGGGTTTTGTAACTGTATAGATAGTGTATGGGATAGATCACTAGGTGGGGTAGTCTCTGGATAGTTTTTCCCTCAGACTCTACTCCACACTTTGTCTCTGTATCTCCCTCTGTGGGTATTTTGTTCCCCCCTTTATGAAAGATCAGAGTATGCATACTTTGTACTTCCTTCTTCTTGGGCATCCTTTGATATGTGAATTGTGTCTTGGGTAATCCGAGCTTCTGGGCTAATAGCCATTTATCAGTAAGTGCATACCATGTGTGTTCTTTTGTGTTGGGTTACCTCACTTAGGATAATATTTTACAGTTCCAACCATTTACCTAAGAATTTCATGAATTCATTGCTTTAATAAATGAGTAGTATCCCATTGTGTAAATATACAGCATTTTCTGTATCCATTCCTCTGTTGAGGGACATCTGGGCTCTTTCCAGCTTCTGGCTATTATAAATAGAGCTGCTATGAATATAGTAGAGCATGTGTCCTTATTATATGCTGGGTAATCCTCTGGGTATATGCCCAGGAGTGGTATAACGGGGTCCTCTTGTAGTATCATGTCCCGTTTTCTGAGGAACCGCCAGACTGATGTTCAGAGTGGTTGTACCAGCTTGCAATCCCACCAGCAATGGAGGAGTGTTCCTCTTTCTTCCTGCTTTCTTTCCATTTAGTTTGATGTT
Organism: Apodemus sylvaticus; assembly: GCF_947179515.1. Taxonomy (NCBI): domain Eukaryota; kingdom Metazoa; phylum Chordata; class Mammalia; order Rodentia; family Muridae; genus Apodemus; species Apodemus sylvaticus. The sequence continues at coordinate 170,254,988 of NC_067473.1, read as the reverse complement.
GGCTACTGTTTTGTTGTATAATGCTTTTAATATGTTTAGGTATTATACAATATTTGAGAGTGGTTCCTGGATAAGCAAGTATAGAATATGTAAAATCTTATATTAGTAAAACTAAGTCAAAACACTGGGACTCTTAAGAGAGTCATTGTGTGCAATGTATAGAAACAGAAAACTCGGGGAACTACCTAGTTAAGGGTAAACTTGATTCTTTCTGGCCACTTCCTGGCAGGTTTGCCCATGTCATTTATCATTGGAGCTTCATAAGAAAATGCAAGTAGCTGGTCTTGGAGCTCTGAGCTCTGAAGCTATGTGCCCTGTTGTTTTTGTTGCTATTGAAGACCACCCTTACTCTTTAGTGATCTATAGAAGGAATGGAGATAGTTCTATCTTTTTATATCTATTAAGGTCTGTTTTGTGACCAATTATATGACAATAGTTAAAGTTTAAATAATTATAAGTTTGCAATTATTATTATTTTGGCTATATGCCTAGGAATAGGGAAGCTTGAAACTTTGGGGAACAATTGTAATTCTTGATTTTTTGGGAGACATGGTTATTCTTTTGAATTTGATTTGGCAATGATTATACAATGTATAATCAAAATCAATGTATACAAATGTATAATCCAAAAATCAAGCTTTTGGATTATCAATAAAAGACTGGGACAAGAAGAAGTCAAGAGAGAATGTAAAGAGAATGTAGAGAGTATATTGTCATGGTAGCCCAGTGAAAGTCTGTAAAAATAATATTTTATTGACAGAGGTGAAAAGAAAAAATGTCTTCTGGGAATAACGGACCTCCCCATATATTTAGAAGCTGATGAATCTCACTTGGCAATTTCTTAAACTCTCCTATTTCCTTATAGCCAAGACATGGCTTAACCAAGCAAATATAGACATATAAGAATTCATCTTATAGCCAAAAAATTCTGCTTTGCTTTGCTCCAACCATTTATGTTATTATGATAAAAAAACTGGAATTCCAGAAATTCCAGTCACTGCCTTTGAGGCCAGGTGTATTCCAAACAATAGCCCAGACTAAGGGTATTTACATCTGAAAAATCTTATGAGGTCCTTGCCATACAGATGAATATTAGGCAAAGTAGAAAGAATTTACATTTGAGTTGGTTCCCTAGCTACCTTTCCCCACAAGTTAATCCAGTTCTGCCTTTAACTCTTGATTTTGCTTACAGACAGGCTATCTCAGGCCCACCTGAATAGCAAGGGAAGTTTTATGAGGAACTGGCCTTTTGTGTTACAGGCCTCATGCAGGGAGCCCTTGAGGAAAACAACTTTTCTTAACTTAGCCAGGAGTGATTCAGGATAGGGTATATGCTTATTACTCAGGAAGACTGAATTGAGTCTGAGAGAGAGAGAGAGAGAGAGAGAGAGAGAGAGAGAGAGAGAGAGAGAGAGAGAGAGAGTAGAGAGACATTAGATACTTTGTATCAGAGAGGCAATAGGTTCTCTCTACTTAGAGAAAGACTCAGAAGAGAAATGAGTTAGTTAATTCATCAAGCTAAAGGCTAGAGGCTGGAGGGGATCCAGCTAATCACCTGGGGCCTAGGGTGGCCTACAATGGCCCCAGGCATGACACAGAGAAGAATGCAACTGGCAGACTAGGCAGAAGTACTCTTGAAAGACAGCAGGAGCCAGACAGCTTCCCAAGCTCTACAATGCCACCATTTTCGCCAGGAGGCTAGGCACAAGAACCATCCTTCTTCAGCTCCTAGGAAGAACCATCCTTCTTTAGCTCCCAGGCTGACACGACATCCAGGTCAAGATGAAGAAGTAGTTTAGCTGCATGGGCCCTGGACTTTGGGTAAAGACCCTATATTGCCAGAGAAAGCCTAGATAACCTTTTACAGATGTATATGATGCTTAATTCGAGATGTTAACTTGACTGGACTTTGGGAGATACCTGAAAATACATTCAGATTCAATGTGTGTGTGTGTGTGTGTGTGTGTGTGTGTGTGTGTGTGTGTGTGTGGTTTGTTCTGTCATTTCAACAGGACCAGTGCCTTCCTGGACTAAGGAATCCTGGATATCCCGAGACAGACCCACGGATTGTAACAGTATATAGAAAGCATATAGAGGCCATGGAAGGCCATTGGTGAAAGTGTAGCCACAGTTGCAATTGATGTCCCAAGGACTGAAGGGGTCATGCAACGGAGTTGAGGCTCTTGAAAAGAGCCTATAGATGCTATTGGTGAAGCCTAGTTGCAGTGGAAGATAGCAGCATTTTGGAGATGCCAGTACCATAGGATGATCACCAAGAACAGCAGCAGCAGTGGAGTACAGGCAACTGGAGCCTAGAAAACAAGATGTGTGCTACAAAGGGCAGAGCTGGAGAAGTGACCCAAGCCCTTGGAGGAGCCCAGAAGATTGCGAGTGGATCCCAGATACTGGACGGTTGGGGTTTGATTTTGCTTTTGATTGTGGCTGTGCCCTGATATTTTTCCCCTCTTGAAGTAAAGTATTTTAGTGGAGCCCACAAAAAAAAAAAAAAAAATGGAGTTTCCATTAAAGGAAAATAATATGAAGGTACAATAGAAACCATTTAGAAACAATTAAATCATCCTAACACAATTCAAGTGCTATCTTATTTTCAAGTACACATGAAAGTGATGACATTTGTGAATCCATAATAATTAATATTTATCACTCTTTAGAAAGACCACTTAAGTCTATTTAAATCTTTAATTTTTACTTGAGAATTTGATTTTGTTCTGACTCTTCTATCAAAAACTTGGAACAAAATTTGTGGTTCTTATATAGAATCCTTTTGAACCAATTTTATAATATTCTCTTTGGTATTTTAGATATTAAGTGTGATTATTAGACCTATATATTGACACTTTGGGTTATTTTATGCTTATTTATAATCCATTAGACTGAAAGAAAAATGAATGTTTGAATTCACAAATATGTTTTATGTTGTTGTTTGTTTTGTTTTGTTATGTTTTGTTTTGTTTTTTTGAGTAGTGGTTTCTCTGTGCAGCTCTGGCAGTCCTGAACTCATTCTGTGAGTGAAGAGAGAATGTGAGATGTGTGTGAAGAGTGTGTGTGTGTGTGTATGTGAGTGAAATGAGAAGACACAGAGGTATATATGAGCATGAGAGTTCAAGAAAAGAAAAACACACAGGGGAAAAGCAGAGTGTGCAGGAAAATGCAGAGTGTGTGCAGCCTTAAGCTGCAAGCAAATGAATGAGAAAGAGCAGAGAATGAGAGAGAAGAGTAATTTTAAGCCTTGACAAATTGCCTGTCAGCTTGTACCCAAAATATAGTCTGTATATATTTATTATGCACCTTCCAGATATGCCCGCTTCCAGTTGAGAACTCTGATTCTTTGTTGAGACTGGACCCCAGCAACGACCTCCATTTGTTGTCTAGTTTGTCTATCTAGAACTTCAAGTACTATAGTGAAAAAATATGGAGAGAGAAAGGGCAGGCTTGTCTAGTCCCTGATTTTAGTGGGATTGCTTCAAGTTTCTCTCTATTTAGTTTGATGATGGCTATTGGTTTGTTGTATATTGCTTTTATTATGTTTAGGTGTAGGCCTTGAATTCTGGTTATTTCCAAGACTTTTAACATGAAAATATGTTGAATTTTGTCAAATGTTTTTCAGCATCTAATAAAATGACTATGTGATTTTTTCTTTGAGTTTTTTTTTATGTAGTAGATTACAATGATGGATTTCTGTTTATTGAACCATCCCTGCATCCCTGCAAAGAGGCCTACTTGATCATGGTGACTGATCATTTTGATGTGTTCTTGGATTTTGTGGGCAAGAATTTTATTGAGTATTTTTTGCATTAATATTCATAAGGGAAATTGGTCTGAAGTTCTCTTTCTTTGTTGAATCTTTGTGTGGTTTTAGTATCAGCAAAATTTTGGCTTCAGAGAATGAATTGGGTAGTGCCCCTTCTGTTTCTATTTTGTGGAATAGTTTGATGAGTAGTGGAGTTAGATCTTCTTTGAAGGTCTGATAGAATTCTGCACTAAATCCATCTGGTCCTGTGCTCTTTTTGATTGGGAGACTATCAATGACCACTTCTATTTCTTTAGGGGTTATGGGATCATTTATATGATCTATCTGATCTTGATTTAACTTTGATATGTGGTATCTGTTTAGGAAATTGTCCATTTCATCCAGATTTTCCAGTTTATTTGAGTATAGGCTTTTGTAATACGATCTCATGATTTTTTTTGAATTTCCTCAGTTTCTGTTGTTATGTCTCCCTTTTTATTTCTTATTTTCTTAATTTGAATACCTTCTCTGTGTGGTCTTGTTAGTCTGGCTAAAGGTTTATCTATACTGTTGATTTTCTCAAAGAACCAGCTCTTAATGTTGTTGATTCTTTGTATAGTTCTTTTTGTTTCTACTTGGTTGATTTCAACCCTGATTTTGATGATCTCCTGACTTCAACTCCTCTTGGGTATGTTAGCTTCTTGCTGTTCTAAAGCATTCGGGTGTAGCTGCTCATGTATGCTCTCTCCAGCTTCTTTTTGGAAATACTGAGAGATATGAGTTTCCTCTTAGCACTGCTTTCATTGTGTCCCATAATTTTGGGTATGTTGTGCCTTCATTTTGATTACATTTTAAAAAATCTTTGATTTCTTTCCTTATTTCTTCCTTGACCAAGGGTATCATTGAGTAGAGTATTGTTCAGCTTCCATGTGTATGTGGGCTTTCTGTTGATTTTGTTGCTATTAAAGACTACCCTTGGTCCATAGTGATCTGATAGAAGGCCTGGGATTATTTTAATCTTCTTGTATCTATTGAGGTCTGTTTTGGGAGTAATTATATGTTCAATTTTGGAGAAGGTACCATGAGGTGCTGAGAAGAATGTATATTGTTTTGATTTAGGATGCAATGTACTATAGATATCTATTAAATCCATTTTGTCCAAAACTTTTGTTAGTTTCACTGTATCTCTGTTCAGTTTGTATTTCCCTGATCTGTCCATTGAGGATAGTGGGATGTTGATGTCACCCACAATTATTGTGTGACGTGCACTGTGTGCTTTAAGCTTTAGTAAAGTTTCTTTTATGAATGAAGATACCCTTGTATATGGAGCATAGATGCTCAGAATTGAGAGTTATTCTTAGTAGATTTTTTCCTTTGATAAGTATCAAGTGTCCTTTTGTGTCAGTTTTAATGACTTTTTTGTTGAAAATCTATTTTATTGGATATTAGAATAACTACTCCAGCTTGTTTCCTCGGACCATTGTCTTGGAAAAGCAGTTTCCAGCTTTTGACTCTGAGGTAGTGTTTGGCTTTGATACTGAGATGTGTTTCCTGTATTAAGCAAAATATTGGGTCCTGTTAACATATCTGTTCTGTTCAATCTATGTCTTTTTATTGGGGAATTGAGTCCATTGATGTTAAGAGATATTAAGGAATAGTGATTGTTGCTTCCTGCTATTTTCAATGCAATTTTAATGCTTGTGTGGTTATCTTTTTTGGGGTTTGTTGAAAGAAGATTAATTTCTTGCTTTTTCTAATGTGTAGTTTCCCTCCTTTTGTTGATGTTTGCCATTCATAATCCTTTGAAGGGTTGTATTTGTGGAAATATACTGTGTAAATTTGTTTTTGTCATGGAATACCTTGGTTTTTCCATCTATGGTTATTGAGCAATTTGTTGTGTTTAGCAGCCTGTGTTGGCATTTGTGTTCCCTTAGGGTCTGTATGACCTCTGCCAAGGCTCTTCTGGCTTTCATAGTCTCTGGTGAGATGTCCAGTTTAATTCTTTTAGGTCCACCTTTATATGTTACTTAACTGTTTCCGCTTACTGCTTTTAATATTCTTTCTTTGTTTTGTACATTTGGCGTTTTAATTATTACGTGATGGAGGAATGTCTTTTTTGGTCAAATCTATTTGGAGTTCTGTAGGCTTTTTGTATGTTTATAGCCTTATCTTTCTTAGGTTAGGGATGTTTTTGTCTATAATTTTGTTGAAGACATTTACTGGCCCTTTAAGTTGGAAATCTTCACTCTCTTCTATACCTATAATCCTTAAGTTTGGTCTTCTTATCTTGTCCTAGATTTCCTGGATATTTTTTGTCAGGAGCTTTTTACATTTTGCATTTTCTTTGACTGTTGTGTAAATGCTTTCTGTGGTATCTGCTGCATCTGAGTTTCTCTCTTCTATCTCTTGTATTTTGTTGTTGATGCTTGTGTCTGTGACTCCTTACTTCTTTCCTAGGTTTTCTATGTCCAGAGTTGTTTCCCTTTGTGATTTCTTTATTGTTTCTACCTCCATTTTTAGATCCTGGATGGTTTTGTTCAATTACTTCATCTGTTTTGTTGTGTTTTCCTATAGTTCTTTTAGTACTTCTCCCTGTTTACTTATGTTCTCCTGTATTTCTTTAAGGGAGTTATTTATGTCCTTCTTGATGCTCTCTATCAACATCATGAGCTGTGATTTTAAATACAAATCTTGCTTTTCTTGTGTGTTTGGGTAGCCAGGATTTGCTGTTGTGGAGAATTGGGTTCAGATGGTGCCATGTTGCCTTGATTTCTGTTAGTAATGTTTCTATATTTGCCTTTTGCCATCTGGTTATCTCTGGTGTTAGTTGGTTCTGCTGCCACTGGCTGGTGCTTGTCCTTCCTGTGTGCCTGTAAGTCTGTCTCAGCACCTCTGGGTGACCGGCTTTCCCCTGACACAGAGTGCTGTGTGCAGCCTAGCATCTGTTTGCAGGTGGGGCCTTGGGGGACCGTGTCCCAAGTGATATTACACTCTGTTGTTCCCTATGTTCCTGGCTGCACCAGTCTGCTCAGTCACGGTGCAAAGATGGTGTTCTCACCTCTAAATGAGGGACTCCCTCTAAATACAGGACTCCCTGCAGGGCAGATGTCCCCTGGCCAGATATGTGCACAGATGGGTGTGGTGCTGCCCAGCTCTTGGGTGCGGGTGGGCCTCTGGGAGATTGAGTCCCAACTGATCTTTCACTTGGGTTTTCCCTGTGTTCCTGGCTGTAACAGCCTGCTTAGTCTTAGGAATGAAGATGGTCTATGATTGTGTTTTAAATTTTGCATCAGTGCTCATTTATCTTAACAAATTATTCCTGGCATTTAGTCTAATTTAAATCCTGTTAATTTATATGTTGAATCCAATTAATTTGGATGGTAGCTATAATCAGTTCCACTCCAAATATCTAAGATGAATGTTTGAGGTAGATTTTATGCTCTCATGCATTATCTGTTCACATTTAATACAAATAAACAGAGTCTCTCTTGTGAAAATGTTCACATTATAAGACTGAATAGTAACAAGCTCTGGTAAAATTAATTTGTTTCATTACTATTATAAAGATAATTGAAGAAAAATAGGCAATTTATTGCATGAAAGGCTTGGACAATATTCATGTCTATTATGGGGATGAAGAAGGACAGGGCATAATTGGGTCTTCAGCATTGTTTTGTTATTAGATTCCATGTCTAGCTACAAAAATCATATCAGTTTTTTATTAAAGTAGATATTTAATAATTGATTATTTTATTTATTTACATTTCAAATGTTATCCTTCTTCCTGGTTTCCCCTCCTCAACTCCACTATCCCATCTTTCCTCACACCTGCTTCTATAAGGGTGCTTTCCTGCCCACCTACCCTCTACCACCTTCCTGTTCTAGCATGCCCCTACACTAGGTCATTGAGCCTCCACAGGACCAAGGGCTTTACCTCACATTAATGTCAGACAAGGCAATCATCTGCAACATATACAGCTACAACTATGGGCCCCTCCATGTTTACTCTTTGGTTGGTGGTTTAGTCCCTGAGTGATCTGAGGGTTCTAGTTGGTTGATATTGTTGTTCTTCCTATGGGGCTGCAAAACCCATCAGCTCTATCAGTCCTTACCCTTTATTCCTCCATTGTGGTCTCCATGCTTAGTCTGATGGTTGGCTGCAAACATCTACATCTGTATTGCTTGGACTCCGGTAAAGCCTCTCAGAGAAAAGCTATACCAGGCTCCTTCCAGCAAGAGATTCTTGGCATCAACAATAGTTTCTAGGTTTGATGTCTGAAGATGGGATAGATCCCTAACTTGAGAACAGACTATAAAAATTTCAACTTTATTCAAAACAATCTTTTGGAATTTAAATTGTGACAATTCCTTTTCATCTTCCACCTCTGGCTTCCTTCTAAATGATAACAAAGTGGTTATGATAGACATTTCATATACTTAGAAAAAATCTATTTATATAGTGCATGAAATCATTATACATACTTGGAAAAATCCTCTGACATCTGTAAAATATCTTTGGTAACTGAAGGAAGTTTTTGTAAATACCTATTTTTAATGTTTATGTTCTTTAATGTTTATTATATAACAGATAGTCATCAGCTCAGTAGCCACATTCTGCTGGACGCATTCCTATTAGTATCAGATGGTGTTGATATATGTTCTCTCTTTAAGAAACTGCTTTCTGGTAATATCTTTAGCCCTTTAGGAATAATGAACAGATACTTCATGATCCTTGATTCACCATATCCAAAATATTCTTAATTTCCATCAAATGAGACTTGTTCTAACTTTTACATCTGCTTCTTTGAATTGGTGCAGTCTTAACTATGGAGTTAGTTAGACTTTCAGATTTCTTTCTAGGGTAATCTCAAGGATTAATTTTTTTCCACCTCTACTCTCCTTTTATAATAGACTGATTCTTATGGTGTGGATGAAGCTTTCCTTGCACTCACTATAGCAATTGCCCATCTCATTATTTTTTCTCTTTTAAGACTTTAAAGTCTCTTTGACTACATGTTCAAGTATATGGATCTGATTCCACTTACTGCTTATTCTCTCTACTTGCCTGACTCTGACCTTGGCAGACTCATCAGTGAGCCTCTATTGCTTTCGTTCTATATTCATCCTGAGGGACTCACAGAAAGAAGATGAGAAAACTCATCTCCAGGACACTGTCTTTTCTTGGTTTTCACCTTTGGCAACCAAGGACAACACTAAATTTCTTGATGGTTCTTCTTTTCCTTAGATAGTGAGTGTCAGAGAAAACACAAGATCACTTTTACAAATTGTAGAAAGTTATGCTGACCTTGAGGAAGACTATATACCATCTTCTTTCTGAGAACATATTTATGTATCAGTTCCATAGATGAACAAGGCAGCCTGTCCAAATTTATTAATATTTTACATATCTATGTAATAAACTATCTATCTGTCTATCTGTCTATCTACCTTTCAATCAATATGTCCATTAATCATTGTTCTATTTATTTTTCTATTTTTTTCTTTTTTTTATTCGATATACTTTTTATTTACATTTCAAATGATTTCCCCTTTTCTAGTCTCCCACTCCCCGAAAGTCCCGCAAGTCCCCTTCTCTCCCCCTGTCCTCCCACCCACCCCTTCCTACTTCCCCGTTCTGGTTTTGCCGAATACTGCTTCACTGAGTCTTTCCAGAACAAGGGGCCACTCTTTCTTCTTGTACGTCATTTGATGTGTGGATTATGTTTTGGGTATTCCAATTTTCTAGGTTAATATCCACTTATTAGTGAGTGCATACCATGATTCACCTTTTGAGTCAGGGTTACCTCAGTATGATGTTCTCTAGCTCCATCGATTTGCCTAAGAATTTCATGAATTCATTGTTTCTAATGGCTGAATAGTACTCCATTGTGTAGATATACCACATTTTTTTGCATCCACTCTTCTGTTGAGGGATACCTGGGTTCTTTCCAGCATCTGGCAATTATAAATAGGGCTGCCATGAACATAGTAGAGCATGTATCCTTATTATATGGTGGGGAATCCTCTGGGTATATGCCCAGGAGTGGTATAGCAGGATCTTCTGGAAGTGAGGTGCCCAGTTTTCGGAGGAACCACCAGACTGATTTCCAGAGTGGTTGTACCAATTTGCAACCCCACCAGCAGTGGAGGAGTGTTCCTCTTTCTCCACACCCTCTCCAACACCTGCTGTCTCCTGAATTTTTAATCTTAGCCATTCTGACAGGAGTAAGGTGAAATCTCAGGGTTGTACTCTTCAAACTATTCCACAAAATAGAAACAGAAGGAACACTACCCAATTCCTTCTACGAAGCCACAATTACGCTGATACCAAAACCACACAAAGATCCAACAACGAAAGAGAACTTCAGACCAATTTCCCTTATGAACATCGATGCAAAAATACTCAATAAAATTCGTGCCAACCGAATCCAAGAACACATCAAAACGATCATCCACCATGATCAAGTAGGCTTTATCCCGGGAATGCAGGGTTTGCTAAATATACGGAAATCCATCAATGCAATCCACTACATAAACAAACTCAAAGGAAAAAACCACATGGTCATTTCATTGGATGCTGAAAAAGCATTTGACAAAATTCAGCATCCTTTCATGCTTAAAGTCTTGGAAAGAACAGGAATTCAAGGTCCATACCTAAACATAGTAAAAGCAATATACAGCAAACCAGTAGCCAGCATCAAACTAAATGGAGAGAAACTTGAAGCAATCCCACTAAAATCAAGTACTAGACCGGACTGCCCCCTTTCTCCTTATCTTTTCAATATTGTACTTGAGGTACTAGCTCGGGCAATTCGACAACATAAGGAGGTCAAAGGGATACAAATTGGAAAGGAAGAAGTCAAACTATCATTATTTGCAGATGACATGATAGTCTACCTAAGTGACCCAAAAAACTCCACTAGAGAACTCCTACAGCTGATAAACAACTTCAGCAAAGTGGCAGGTTATAAAATCAACTCAAGAAAATCAGTGACCTTCCTATACTCAAAGGATAAGCAGGCTGAGAAAGAAATTAGGGAAATGACCCCCTTCACAATAGCCACAAACAATATAAAATATCTTGGGGTGACTCTTACCAAACATGTGAAAGATCTGTATGACAAGAACTTCAAGACTCTGAAGAAGGAAATGGAAGAAGACCTCAAAAAATGGGAAAACCTCCCATGCTCATGGATCGGTAGAATCAATATAGTTAAAATGGCCATTTTGCCAAAAGCAATATACAGATTCAATGAAATACCCATCAAAATCCCAACTCAATTCTTCACAGAGTTAGAAAGAGCAATTATCAAATTCACCTGAAATAACAAAAAAACCTAGGATAGGTAAACTATTCTCAGCAACAAAAGAAATTCTGGGGGAATCAGTATCCCTGACCTCAAGCAATACTACAGAGCAATAGTGTTAAAAACTGCATGGTATTGGTACAGTGACAGGCAGGAGGAACAATGGAACAGGATTGAAGATCCAGAAATGAACCCACACACCTATGGCCACTTGATCCTCGACAAAGAGGCTGAAAACATTGAATGGGAAAAAGATAGCCTTTTCAACAAATGGTGCTGGTTCAACTGGAGGTCAGCATGCAGAAGAATGCGAATTGATCCATCCTTGTCTCCTTGTACTAAGCTCAAATCCAAATGGATCAAGGACCTCCACATAAAGCCAGACACTCTGAAGCTAATAGAAAAGAAACTGGGGAAGACCCTTGAGGACATCGGTACAGGGAGAAAGTTTCTGAACAGAACACCAATAGCATATGCTCTAAGATCAAGAATTGACAAATGGGACCTCATAAATTTACAAAGTTTCTGTAAGGCAAAGGACACCACCAAGAGAACAAATCGGCAACCAACAAATTGGGAAAAGATCTTCACCAATCCTACATCAGATAGAGGGCTAATATCCAATATATATAAAGAACTCAAGAAGTTAGACTCCAGAAAACCAAACAACCCTATTAAAAATGGGGTACAGAGTTAAACAAAGAATTCTCACCTGAAGAACTTCGGATGGCGGAGAAGCATCTTAAAAATTTTTCTATCTATTTTTATCTATCAACTATCTATCATACACACTATCAACATCTATCATACACACACACACACACACACACACACACACACACACACACACTCACACACACATTCATACATTCATACATAACAGCCAGAAGCTGGAAAGGACCCAGATGTCCCTCAATAGAGGAATGGATACAGTAAATGTGGTATATTTACACAGTGGAATACTACTCAGGTATTAAAAACAATGAATTCATGAAATTCTTAGGCAAATGGGTGGAACTGTAAAATGTCATCCTAAGTGAGGTAGCCCAATCACAAAAGAACACACATGGTATGCACTCACTGATAAGTGGTTATTAGCCCAGAAGCTCGGAATATCTAAGATACAATTCACATATCAAATGATGCCCAAGAAGAAGGAAGGTGAGGCCCCTGGTCCTGGAAAGGCTCTATGTAGTGGTGTAGGGGAATACCAGGACAGGAAAGCAGGAGGGGTTTGATTGGGGAACAGAGAAGGGAGAAGGCTTATGGGACTTTTGGGAAGGAGGGAACCAGGAAAGAGGAAATAATTTCAAATGTAAATAAAGAATATATCTAAGAAAAAATTACTTCAAAACAGCAGGTTTCCTTAACTTTTTAAAATGAAACTATTTGGATCATAAAATTCAACATTTTAATTAAATTTATTCAAATAAAAATTAATTAATGAAAAAGGAGGTCATGAATTTGAAAGAAAGTAGAGATGGTTATATAGGAGGGTTTATACAGAAGAAATGTAGAGAAGTGACATAATTATATTATGAAATCAAAAATAATACAAGAATTTAATATAACAAAATGTAAACAGAATGAAGTCTCAATAATTTACTTACTTAATTTTTTAAAATAAATTGTAGTGGTTGTGATCCAGAACATAATGTACCTTTCGCTTTTGACAATGTAGACGTGAAAATACACAGGTAATGGGTTGTTATTTTAAACATAATGATATAAACACAGAGATGCAGTTTTTTAAAAACTTTTTAAAAAGTTTTTTGTTAAATCCTTTTAAATTTTTTTGTGTTGGTAGAGGCAGTATATAGAATATCAGTATTAAAATAAAAATAATAATTACACTAATTTGCATGTATATGTCACATTGCAAAGACATTCATAGAGGCACCTCCTGTCCAAATAATGATCAGTCATTATTCAGTTAGAGTCTTTTAGATGAAATATGTGGGAATTGTGCCACTCTCACCTGTCTGCAATAGACCATCTTTCCTCGGATCTACTGTTCAGAGAGAGTCTCAAGTGTTTCTTGTGTATAATGGAAACTACAGGGGTAGACCTAGGCTCCGGGAAATACCTGAGCTTTGTGTCACTTTTCTTTCTGAGGCTCCAGAAAAGAGTCATTTACACAAACACACAAATAGGACATAATCATACATGTAGTTATGGTGCACCAAGAACAGACGATGATACATAAAGAGAAGCATGCTTGTTTATGCATCCAATTACATCTATTTTCCTTTTTTTTTTTAACTTTCTCTTTTTTTAACTTTTTAAAGCAGCTCTTGGAGGCTGCGGACATATGCCTATTTTTAAGCCCTTTTCTTTATGCCTGAATCAGGTCTTAAAAGCTGTGGACATATACCTAAAGGTTTTCTCCCATATTAGAGAACTCTCTGATGTATTAACATTTTTCTCCTCGCTTATAAGTTCGGGGCTGAGAGATTGCCCCTGACTTGAAAACCTAAGCTGAGTTTTCCTCTTTCTCTTTCCCTGTAAGGGTTATTCTATATGTGTAGAACTTGGATTAGCATTTATCTTTCCGATGTTTGCCTTTTTAGCAGCAAGGGCAAGCTCCTGGAGGAGCACTCCTTCTTTTGGAGTCCCTCTCATATCTCCCGGACATTGCCTCTGTATATGTCCTTATTTCCCACACTTAGAAGTGAGGCTGGGGGAATCTCTTTCTCCTCCATGTACATGCTTAACACTGGTGTTGAATTCTTTTCCTTTCATAGCTGCAGCATAGGCTATCCCTAGAACCATTGCTGTTGGGGCATCTATATAGGCCTTTACATAGCCCTGTATTATTTCTTTTTTACTTAAATATTGAAAGAAGCATTCATTCCTGCTTTGACTTAGATTGCCCCATGTTATTACAAAACATTACTCGCCGCTTAACCTTATCTGAGGGACTGCAGTTCCCTTGGCGAGATCCGGCCTGTACCTTGAGAAAAACGAAAAATAATTAAAGATTACCTGTCCAATGTCCCTGTTCGGACACCAGCTGTTACAGACCTGGTGGGGGTCTGCCACGGAGGAACCAGGGTTCCTTGATCCAGGAAGACACAGGTCCAGGGGAAACATGACAAACTGACATGAGCACAGACGTGGTTTAAAATCTGAGTGTATTTTTCGGGTATCTCTCAAAGTCTAGTCAAGTTAACATCTCGAATTGAGCATCATATACATCTGTAAAAGGCTAGATAGGCAATACAGGTTGTTTACCCAGAGTCCAGGGCCCATGTGGCGAAACTGCTTCTTCATCTTGGTCTCGATGTCATGTTGGCCGGGGAGTGGAAGAAGGATGGTTCTTGTGCTTAGCCTCCTGGTGAAAATGGCGACATTGTAGAACTTGAGAAGCTGCCTGGCTCGTGCTGTCTTTTAAGAGTTCTTTTGCCTGGTTTGTTGGTTGCATTCTTCTCTGTGCCATGCTTGGGGCCATCATAGGCCCTGGGTAATCAGCTAGCAGTCACTAGCCTTCGGGCTGGTAAAGCTAACAGACTGTAGCTTGATGAATTAATAACTCATTTCTCCTCTGAGTGAGTGACTCTCTCTCAGGTAGAGAGAATCTGTTGTCTCTCTCTGTAAATCAAAAGTATCTACTATCTCTCTGTCTGCCTCTTTGACATTCTCTCTCTCTCTCTCTCTCTCTCTCTCTCTCTCTCTCTCTCTCTCTGTGTGTGTGTGTGTGTGACTCTATTTAGTCTTTCTGATTTAGTAAGTATAAACTGTACCCTGAATCCCTGAATCACACCTGGTTAAGCTAAGAAAAGTTGTTTTCCTTAAGGGCTCCCTGCGTGAGACCTGTAACACAAAAGGCCAGTTCCTCAAAAAGCTTCCCTTGCTATTCAGGTGGGCCTGAGATAGCCTGTCTGTAAGCAAAATCAAGAGTCAACAGGCAGAACTAGATTAACTTGTGGGGGGAGGTAGTTAGGGACCAACTCAAATGTAAATTCTACCTTGACCAAATACTCATCTTTCTGGCAGGGACCTCATAAGATTTTTCAGATGCAAATATCCTTCGTCTGGGCTATTGTTTGGAAACTCTCTACCCTTAAAGGTAGTAGACTAGAACCTGTCACTGGAATTTCTGGAATACCTTTTTTACCATAATAACATAAATGGTTGAAGCAAAGCAGAACAGAATTTTTTGTTATAAGATAGATTCTAACATATCTATATTTGTTTGGTTAGGCCATGTTTCAGCTATAAGCAAATAGGAGAGTTTAAGAAATTGCCAAGTGAGATTTATCTGCTTCTAAATATATGGGGAGGTCCATTATTCGCAGGAGACATTTTTTCTTTCACCTCTGTCTGTAAAATATCATTTTTCAGACTTTCACTGGGCCACTGTGGCATAGGTGCATAGTAAAGGTTAATTGTTGGAAGTGAGAATGAAGATTTAAATAGAAATAAATACGTTTATGTATTTATTAGTATATATTTATATTATATTCATAGGTGTGAATTATGACCTTATAAAACATGAAAACATTAGAATCTTCACTACTAAGAATTTGAGAATAAATGGTTTCCATTATTTAGTAGGTAATTGACAATATGTAGAAAGAACTTTGGAAAGCATACATAACATTTTGTATAAACAGCACTTTGTTGTATTCGATAAGATTATTATTTTATATGTGAATTCAGAATTTTCTTTCTTCACTGTGAGACAGAATATGTAAAATGAGCAAGACAGACAAAATAATGAAAATAAGTATAATTTTATTTTAATAGCAGCATATAAAAATTTAATTTTTCTTTCTGCAGCAACTTCAGAGGGCTTCATGCTGCTCCACAGAGGCCATGGAGCATCTGGATGAAGTTCAGCTACGATGTCTTTGACAACAAAGTCTTTGCATGTGTGTGGAACACATAAACCATTTCATTAGTGAAATTTGTCCCTTGGTTGACATTGTCTATGAGAGTTCAGAAAGCAATTCTGTTAAAAATCAGACACAACATATTAGAAGATTGTATTAAAGCATCTTTGGTAGTTCAGAAGAAGTTAGATCATCATGGTGGTGACAATGAAGGCTATTCTACAATTGATGTTAATTCTGGAGCTCATTATAGGAATTTTAGGAAATGTATTCATAGCTCTGGTCAATATTATAGACTGGGTTAAAAGAGGAAAGATCTCTACAGTGGATAAGATCTACATGGCTTTGGCCATCTCCAGGACTGCTTTCGTATTGTCTTTCATCATAGGGTTTTTATTATCATTATTGAACCCAGCTTCATTGGGAATGAGAATGATAAAACTCATTACTATTTCCTGGACAGTGACCAATCATTTCAGTGTCTGGTTTGCAACATGCCTCAGCATCTTTTATTTTCTTAAGATAGCCAATTTCTCAAACTCCATTTTTCTTACTCTCAAATGGAAAGTTAAAAAAGTGGTTTCAGTGACATTGGTAGTGTCTCTGATAATCTTGTTCATAAACATTATAGCCATAGACATATTCCCTGAGAGATTTCAAGTAAACATACTTCAGAACTGTAGTACAAATAACATTTTAAAAACTTATAGGCTCTTTTTATTCATTAGCACTATGTATACACTTATCCCATTTACTGTGTCCCTGACAATGTTTCTTCTGCTCATCTTCTCCTTGTGGAGACATGTGAAAAACATGCATCACAACGCCACAGGCTCTAGAGATGTCAGCACAGAGGCCCATATAAAAGGCTTGCAAACTGTGGTCATCTTCTTATTACTATATACTGTGTTTTTTATGTCACTTCTTTCACAGTCTTTGAATATTAACATTCAATCCTCAAATCTTCTTTCTCATGTTTTACGGAGTATAGGAATAGCTTTTCCCTCGGTCCACTCCTGTGTCCTGATTCTTGGAAACAGTAAGCTGAGGCATGCCTCTCTTTCTGTGATATTGTGGCTAAGGTGTAAGTACAAACACAGAGAATTGGGGTTTCTAAAACATATTAGAGATCCTTTTCCATATTCTAGAAAAAATCAGTTAATAAGAACTGGAGTTTAGAAAGGACTCCAAATTATGAATCTTATAGGCCATGATCCTTCAGACAAATGATTCATTGGAGAGGTGGAAAAAGAACATTGCTGTCTGTGCCTCCACAGGTAGCACTGTAGGGTATGAGAATAAGTGTCAATCTGTCATGGAAAGCAAAACATGTTTGTTTTTGTTTTATATTTTTTATTGTTTTGAGGCCTGTGGTAAGAGAGGAGGGGATGTGGAAGTTGCTCTGCCATAGCTGATTCCATCTAACCAGAGATGAGAACAGAATTGTTCTGGTAGTCTGGCTATAACTGGTGTTTCAATGGGTCCATGAACAGTCCTGAATAAGAGGCTTCAGCAAGTACAATGGGCCTAGTTCATATATAATCCAACAGTGGATACTTGTTTTGTATTCATGTCTCTTTTTTGGACCTTGCTGTCTGGAAGATCAACAGGAGGTGAGAAGAACTGTGGGGAATGAAAGATGGATGGAAAAGAAATAAATTTCATGAGGAAACAACACCTGAAGAAAAACAAGACTGAAAGTGTATGGGTAGATTTAGTGATAATGGATGTGTATATTTATATTTTGTAAATATTTTTCAGTCATATGTAACTTTATGATGTTTAGACAATTCTATGTAAATGAATTACTATCCAAACACAGTTTAGCTTTGTGGAAAAGGAGAAATTATGCATATTTCCAGACAAAGAAGTGCATGAGGATTATTTACACATAAGAATGATATCATTATAAGTTTTGTGTCAATCATTATATTTTAATAATTGAAAACTGACTAATGATCAACATATGAGACATGTTTGCAATACAAATGATCCAAGAATTTCAAAATCATTCCATTCTTTTTTTAAAGATACTGAAGATCTTTTTTTTTAGATATTCTTTTTTTTTATTTGATATATTTTTATTTACATTTCAAATGATTTCCCCTTTTCTGGCCCCCCACTCCCTGAAAGTCCCATAAGCCCTCTTCCCTTCCCCTATTCTCCCATCCACCCCTTCTCACGTCCCTGTTCTGGTCTTGCTCTATACTGCTATACTGAGTCTTTCCAGAACCAGGGGCCATTCCTCCGTTCTTCTTGTACATCATTTGATGTGTGGATTATGTTTTAGGTATTCCAATTTTCTAGGCTAATATCCACTTATTAGTGAGTGAATACCATGATTAATTTTTTGAGACTGGGTTACCTCACTTAGTATGATGTTCTCCAGCTCCATCCATTTGTTTAAGAATTTCATGAATTCATTGTTTCTAATGGCTGAATAGTACTCCATTGTGTATATATACCACATTTTTTGTATCCATTCCTCTGTTAAGGGATACCTGGGTTCTTTCCAGGTTCTGGCTATTACAAATAGGGCTGCTATGAATAGTGGACCATGTATCTTTATTACATGCTGGGGGATACTCTGGGTATATGCCCAGGAGTGGTATAGCAGGATCTTTCGGAAGTGATATGCCCAGTTTTCTGAGGACCCGCCAGACTGATTTCCAGAGTGGTTGTACCAATTTGCAACCCCACCAGCAGTGGAGGGGTGTTCCTCTTTCTCTGTTCCTCTTTCTCTACATCCTCGGCAACACCTGCTGTGTCCTGAATTTTAATCTTAGCCATTCTGACTGGTGTAAGGTGAAATCTCAGGGTTGTTTTGATTTGCATTTCCCTAAGGAATAATGAAGTTGAGCATTTTTTTAAGATGCTTCTCAGCCATCCAAAGTTCTTCAGGAGAAAATTCTTTGTTTAGCTCTGTAACCCATGAAGACCTAACACCTATACCCTTCAAACTATTCCACAAAATAGATATGGAAAGAACACTACCCAACTCCTTCTACAAAGTCAAAATTACACTGATACAAAAACCACACAAATATCCAAAAAGAAAGAGAACTTCAGACCAATTTCCCTTATGAACATCGATGCAAAATACTCAATAAAATTTTTGCCAACCAAATCCAAGAACACATAAAAACAATCATCCACCATGATCAAGTATGCTTTATCCAGGGATGCAGGGATGGTTCAATATATGGAAATCCATCAATGCAATCTACTACATAAACATACTCAAAGAAAAAAACCACATGGTCATTTCATTGGATGCTGAAAAAGCATTTGACAAAAATCAACATCCTTTCATGCTTAAAGTCTTGGAAAGAACAGGAATTCAAGGCCCATACCTAAACATAGTAAAAGCAATATACAGCAAACCGGTAGACAGCATCAAACTAAATGGAGAGAAACTTGAAGCAATCCCACTAAAATCAGGGACTAGACAACGCTGTACCCTCTCTCGTTATCTTTTCAATATTGTACTTGAGGTACTAGCTCAGGCAATTAGACAACATAAGGAGGTACAAATTGGAAAGGAAGAAGTCAAACTATCAGTATTTGTAGACGATATGATAGTCTACCTACGTGACCCAAAAAAACTCTACTTAGAGAACTCCTACAGCTGATAAACAACTTCAGCAAAGTGGCAGGTTATAAAATCAACTCAAGCAAATCAGTAACCTTCCTATACTCAAAGGATAAGCAGGCTGAGAAACAAATTAGGGAAATGACACCCTTCACAATAGCCACAAACTGTATAAAGTACTTTGGTGTGACTCTGACCAAACAAGTGAAAGATCTGTATGACAAGAACTTCAAGATTCTGAAAAAAAAATGGAAGCAGACCTCAGAAAATGGAAAAATCTCCCATGCTCATGGATTGGCAGGATTAATATAGTTACAATGGCCATTTTTCCAAAAGCAATATACAGATTCAATACAATACCCATCAAAATCCCAACTCAGTTCTTCATAGAGTTAGAAAGAGCTATTTTCAAATTCATCTGGAGTAACAAAAAAACTCAGGATAACTAAAACTATTCTCAACAACAAAAGAAATTCTGCAGGAATCAGTATCCCTGACTTCAAGCAATACTACAGAGCAATAGTGTTAAAAATTGCATAGTATTGGTACAGTGACAGGTAAGCAGATCAATGGAATAGGATTGAAGATCCAGAAATGAACCCACATACCTATGGCCTCTTGATCCTAGACAAAGGACCTGAAAACATCCAGTGGAAAAAAGATAGCCTTTTCAACAAATGGTGCTGGTTCAACTGGAGGTCAGCATGCAGAAGAATGGGAATTGATCCATTCTTATCTCCTTGTACTAAGCTCAACTCCAAATGGATCAAGGACCTCCACATAAAGCCAGACACTCTGAAGCTAATAGAAAAGAAACTGGGGAAGACCCTTGAGGACATAGGTACAGGGGGAAAGTTCCTGAACAGAACACCAATAGTGTATGCTCTAAGATCAAGAATTGACAAATAGGACCTCATAAAATTACATAGATTCTGTAAGGCAAAGGATGCCATCAAAAGGGCAAATCAGCAACCAACAAATTGGGAAAAGATCTTCACCAACCCTACATCAGATAGAGGGCTAATATCCAATATATACAAAGAACTCAAGAAGTTAGACCCCCAGAAAGCCAAATAACTCTATTAAAAATTATTCCATTCTATTGCATAAGAATGATTCATAATATACAAAAATGTCAAGAAAATGAGTATACAATATAGGTTTGGCCTATATTTTATTGGGCATACGGATATAATTATCCAATGTTTCAGGCAAAGACCAATTTAGAAAATCAAAAAAAAAAATCTGTGCCAAATACCAAGTGTCTTTACCTACTGAATTATCTTCTTTCTCCTTAGTTAGTCTGGGAGATGGAATTAATAACACAGTGTTGTATTCTTTCCTCCATAGTCCACCATGAAAGATATCCACCAGATACTGATAATAAATGTGTTTTTATTGAAAACCTTTTCAGTTTATTCCAAATCCATATTTATTTATTTTGGGAAACAAGAACTACTTAAATATAATATCACTGGGTCTTATACTCTGTTTATCTATATACTTTTATCTATATGACCCATTTTTAATTTTTATTTTCAAGAATAACAAATAATTCCCATGGCTTTTTCTTAATTGAGTACATCAGTGATGAATTTTTGGTTTTGTTTAACTTTATATCAGTGGTTCTCAACCTCTGTAGTTCTACTACCCTTAAGTTCAGTTCTGGGTACTCCTATGTGGACATACAGATAGTGGAGCAGTTTCTCAGTTCTGAAGACCATCAGAATTATTTGTGTTGTGATACTTTTAGGAGATCCCTTTGGAGATCACTATCTACAGGTCAATAATGATTGCCTCATGTGATCAAAAACCAATTTATCACAGGAATAGAGATTTTGAGCAATTTAGATTGGCTTACATGTAATCTATATGAATGTTTGTGGCTGTATTACTAAATCAATAGTAAATAAAAATGAATAAATGTACTTAAATCGATAAACAGTTTAAATTCATTTGAAAGTGTAAGCTCTAGATCTGACTACAGCTATGCAGTCACATCCCCTCTGCTCAATGCTGTTAGACATGAAATAAGTCTCAATCCTGTGAATTCTTAGAAATATAAGTGTCTTTCTGAATTGCTCTTTTCACAAATAAATTGCCATAGGAATGCAGTGTCTGTGGAGGTCAGAAATGAGCATTAAGTCCCTTGGATCTGGAATTATTGATAATGTGAACTGCCAAATGAGTGTTGAGAATGAAAATTAGGTCCTCTCAATGAGCAATAAATACTTTTAATCTAGTCCTCTAAACGTTCTATTTTAACATGGTTCATTTATTTCTTTGTTAATCAAAAGTAAATGTTTATTTCATTTTTATTTAATATTCAGAAATTGTTGAAAAATCAATGATTTCAAATAAAATGTGGGCTGATAATTATTAAAAGCAGTCTGTCATTGTGCTTATATGGTCACTGTGTCCTTGAAGAAATATGGTTTCCACATATGTATGATATTGTTTCTTATGTAAGAAAAAAATGTATCCTTCAGTGTATGAAGATATCATTACAGAGTGAGAACAGTGAAGGCTGTGGATGATAACAGTACCCAGATTCAGTGAAACATCTAGAGAGATGCTTATTCCAAATTTTTAAAATTTTGAGAAAATGTACAAAAGAGGCAGATTTTTATATTTATGTTAATTGTACTCATTTTTTCTAAGATGTTTATTACCTGCTTACTACAATAAAATCATTGATCTACTATGATAGACTTAAGTGGAGTCATTTGTTCATTTGTTTGTTTGTTTGTTTTTGGTGCCTTCTCTTAATCAAAAGACATTTATTAACACATTCCTAGGAAATGTCTTTAGTGTATATTGCATCAGTATTGTAATCTAGGTATAGACTTGGGGAGCACAGTGACTTTTGCTCCTGGTGCAAGAGGGAAAGTAATTCAGGAGTAAGTACAGGCAAGCTGATGAAATAGGGGAGAGATGGGTTTCTCACCTGGTACAGGAGACAGATCTACTGCCTAGAGCATGCAGCTTTATTCTCAGGGTTCATTGATAGGCCTCAGCTAAGAGAATATGATTCATGAGGTTCCTCTGCACTGTGGGTGGGCATAACCAGGGAATGCAGGTTCCAGGAAACTTGGTAGGATTGACTACTGGGCAAGATTTCAGCTTGGGAATACTAACATAGAAAAATATTTAGGACTGAAAGGACACATGAAACTAGAAGGATGTCAATAGCCAAGTAAAAGAGGAAGCATTAGTTTTGTATAAGTGGGAGTAAAATTGATGTTTTGTAAAATTAATAATTCCATATGAAGTGAATAATCAGATATATAGTATTTAATAATGCTCATTGGTTTATTAGTGAAACAACAATTTTTACTGACAATCACAGGACACATATGTATGTCTCTTACATACTGCTAGTAAACTAGCTTGCAAATTTCTAAAATACAGAAGTTGGGTAAACTACTAAATTTCATAGCATTTCTACCAATCTAAAAAAGACAGACAAAAAGGGAGAGAAACACACACACACACACACACACACACACACACACACAGAGAGAGAGAGAGAGAGAGAGAGAGAGAGAGAGAGAGAGAGAGCGAGACAGAGACAGAGAGACAGAGACAGAGAGACAGACAGACAGAGAGAGAGACAGAGATAGGGAGAAAGAGACAGAGAGTCAGAGAGACAAATAGAGACAAAGAGAATGAGAGAAAGAGAAAGAAAGAGGAACTGAATGAGAGATAGAGAATAAAGGTTTAGAATAAAGAAAATGATAAATACTACCAACAAATTTAGGACAGGAATAGATCAAAACACATATAAACTTTCTAAATGAGATACACTAGTCAGTATAAAACAGCACAGCTTTTCTCCATCAGGTTTCCATCTGCACTTGAGAGCAGATCCTGTGTTCCTGCCCTCTCCATCCCAATCACATCCAGAGACAGCTTGAACCCCAGGAGTTCTGACACGTTGAGGCTCACAGGCTCAGAGAAGAGACAGGCTCCATTCAGAGATAGCAAGTCCAGCTAACACCAGAGATAGCCAGATATAAAGTAGCAAGCACAAGAACATAAGCAACAAAAGCCAAGGCTACTTGGCAACACCAGAATCTATTTCTCTCACCTCAACAAGCCCTAGAAACTCCCAACACACATGAAAAACAATATTCTGATCTAAAATCCCTTCTCATGATGATGATAGAGGATTGTAATAAGGACATAAATGACTCCTTTAAAGGAGAACACAGGTAGACTGGTAGAAGCTCTTAAAGACAAAACACACAAATCCCTTAAAGAAATACAGAGCAACATAATGAAACAGGTGAAGGAATAGAACAAAAGCATCCAGGATATAAAAGGAGAAGTATAAACAATAAAGATATCTGTTGGAGACCAAACCCTAGAAAACCAGAGTTTCAACAGCCCTCACCTTGAAAGTTCACTGACCTTGCAAACCCCCCCTCTTCACACAAGAATAATCAACTGGTTCTCATCCTGGCCAATCAACTGGTTCTCATCCTGGCCGAACACCTGGGATGGTCTGGGCGGAACCAGCATTCCAGGAAAACTTCCACCCCGGATGACCTTTCCTCCTTCTGTGCTTTTAGGATCCCCCTCAGCCCCTCCCTACTTCCTCTTACCGAAGTGTTCAAAACCAGACGTTTTATGTTTCATTAAAGAGACCTTGACACAGAACCCCATTTTCTTGGCCTCCCTCTTCTTTCTCGCCCGTTTCTCTATTTCAGGCTTGGGTTCTCCTCGACACCCCGAATTACTAGGTCCAGCCGGTCAGGACAAGTGGCGCCCTACATGGGGCTCGAGGTACGAACCTTCATCGGATGGAAATCCCAAAGGAGAAGGCTGCTGCAGCAAAAAAGTCATTAGGAGGAGGCACTCTCACCGCTCATGGGAGAAAGTTTCCTTCCATAAGTTTTCATTTCTGTCCCGTAAGAAATGGGCCATTTCCTAAAGAAGTGGTCTTCATTAGAGACCTGAAAGCTTCTCTCAGGGAAAGGGGAGTTGAGTTAAAAAGAAGGATTTGATAACATTTTTTTATAGATCATAGATGGTTCATCATAAATGGACCAGAGATTCACTATAAAATAAGTGGCAAAAAGTGGATCGAGAACTAAATGGAAAAATTGACCAGGCAGGGACCTGACGCTGTTCCTGCCACTGCTTTTTCTTACTGGGGGCTCATTCATGATGTAATAGAGAATGTGAACGAGGACCCTGATAGACAGCAGCTTTTGTCAGTCACTGCATACTCCCTCCGCCCTTTGTCTGGGGCAGCTTCAGTGACCTCACTTTCCCCTAAAAAGAACTCTTCAAAACCTTCCTTGGTTGTTATAGAAAGGTCTGAGTCCCCACCATCCGCTCCTGTGACTTTTCTTTATCCTCCAATCCTGAGGCATCCACCCCCCTCTGATATGCCATTATAATGAGCCTTTAGGTCTTAAGAATACAGCCACCATGGAGGAGAAGGCAGCTCATTTCCATAAGTCCAGCAGACTGCCGCTGGCTCCAGCTCCTCCACGTGGCCCGCCACCCTATACCTGGTGATAGGCATGCAGCGCGGCCCCTCTCAGCCAGGTTCCTCAGACCTTTACTGGGTCCAGGCAATCACCAGAGATCATCCTATACTCAGCCTTAAAATAAATTGTAAAAGCTTTTAGGGCATCTTAGACTCAGGCGCCGATTCTACTGTGATCTCGAAAAGTGCTTGGCCCCCTGCTTTACCTTTGCTAGCCTCTCTGACCCATCTGCAGGGGACTGGACAATAAAAAAAAATACTCCCCAGAGCTCACAGTTGCTGACTTGGGAGGACAGTGAGGGAAATATTGGCTCTACTCAGCCCTTCGTGGTCCCTGGTCTGCCTGTTAGCCTCTGAGGAAGAGACATTCTCTCTCAAATGAAAGTCCTTATGTATAGCCCCAATGAGGTTATTGCTCAACAAATGCTCTCAAGGGCTATCCTGGACAGGAACTAGGCAAAAATGGACAGGGGAGACCCATGCTGGTAGCTACCACTCCCAAGATGGATTGCGCCGGCCTAGGTTACAATACCCATTTTTCATAAAGGCCATTGCTCCCCCTACATGCCAGGTGGATAAGATCACATGGAAAGATGATTCTTCTGTCTGGACTGACCTCTCCTGGTGAAGAGAAAAAAAACCAGAGATGTCCTGTTTTCTTTCTGAAAACTACTGGAGATCTCCTTAGTTCAGGTTAAGATATTTGGATCTCTTTGGGACATCAAGTTCCCTCTCTGTCTGTTGTCTGACTTTGGTGCACCAAAACTTGTCTGTATGTGTGTCAGTTTGTGTTGTCCATTGTTTTGTTTGTCTGAATGATTGGTTGTTTTTATGTTTTATGTTAAAAAGAAAAAAATGTTATTTGCTGGCAGTCCTGTCAGTCCTAGTTTACACAGAGTAGGGTAATTTGAGGTGCTTCACATTCATAAGTAGAAGTCAAACACAGCTGGAGAAAAAAAGCCGCTTTAGAGAAGGAAGCCTCAAGTTTTGGAAAACTTTGGTTTAACTTATGAAATTAGTGTAATTGCTTTATTCTTGTTTTTAATTGGTCTTAATGGTATAAGGTTTTCAATATCTTGACTATAGAGTTTTAAATTAATTGGCTATGATTTAAAAGGTACAGTGTTATTAAGAAAAGATTTGTTTGAAACTGATGATTCAGTGTGGTAGCCATCTTAACCAGCTACACATGGCATGACGCAAACCAAGAAATACAGGCCTCTAAGATGCTTCTAAAGTGGCATGGTGCTTTGTTAGGATCTTGGTCTGGAGATTGGACTTATAAGAAATATGATTTAAAATAATGTCTCTTTAATAAGTTACACTGTCATACACTTGAACATAAGAACAGGCAGACGAAACTTGTGCTGTATAAATGATGCCTTTGCCATTGATTTTAGAGAAAATAGATTGTTTAAAATTGGGATTTGCTTTCAAAGTTATAGTTATGCTCTTGCCAGTGTGCCATTGGCTGCAGTTTGTGTCTGGTTAAAGGCTCACAATTCTTAACATATTTTGTAATTAAGATAATTTTAAGAATGATACAGCTGTGGTATTATAGGCCTATTGCCACTTTTCCAAAAGTTTATAGGCTACAATGGTAGAAGCAAAATTTAACACTCTAAGATTAAAAAGGAGATCTCAGTGGAAATTTATTTGATATCAAACAGGCTAATTGACTCCTATGAAACTAGGATTCTTCCAGGAACCCAGGAATTACAGGTTCCTTTTGTTAGTCAATCCTCAAAATGTCCTTGCTGTACTGGACAGGTGGGTTTGGGTCTGGTCTTAGATAAAAAGCTCAGATTAGAAGATAGTTAAGTTTGAGGAACCACATATAATGTCCTTGCCAAGGACTCAAGGTGGGTCCTTGGGCAACAACAACAACAAAAGGAATTTACATTTGAATTAATGCAAGGCTTGGGGCTGCCTCAGTGGAAGCTAGTAAGGAAGCTTGTGGTTTTGCCTTATGGGCCTCAACTAGGGAGTGTTTGGCTAAAAGAACATTTTTGAAATACTTATCCAGGTATGGTTTAAAATGCAGTTCAAATCTATGAACGGTCAATAAGGTTATGAAATTTGGCCTGTCTACTCCATACAAAATTATTATAGATGTAAAGTGTTGTTTTTTGCTTTACATTTTGATAATTATAAAAGTATTTGCTTCTAACTTTAAAGAAGCATTAAAGCAATTTCATTAGAAGACTTTTTCCTCAAGGAATGGCTAATAGCCTTACCTTAAGTTAGAAAAGATGTTTTGTCTCTGTTTCAATACAAGAAGCTAGGATCTTAAATTTTTCAGTGTATAATGTTCATGGAATGTTTGTTACAGGCCTTTCTACTAACTATGGACTTTTAGAATTTTTACATAAATAATTTTTAAAGGTTGTTAGGATATATTATTTGGCTTTATCTTATATTAACCTCATCATAAGCTTGCCCTGGGAGGACCTAAACCTCTGTTTTCAAGGTAGAAAACATTTGTCCTTGTTTCAAACAGCAATCAAATTGGTTATTACAAAACATTGATGGTTGATCTATTACACTGCAAGCCCGTTTTAGGCAAAATTTATAATTGTTATCTAAAAGATAAATTGTTAAAAAATATGCCTCTATACATATTTTTAATGTTATAGATTTATGCATGCATCCTATAAAAATACATCTACTATGAGAGTAAAGCTCATATAATTAGATCACATGTTTATTCTTTTGAGTGTCCCCTTGCTTCAGCACAGATAATTGAATTGGGTGCTGTAGCTGTTCTTTTTAAAAGGTTAAAAATCAAACTTTATATATATATCATGGCTTACAATTGCTTGAAATTGTTTCTTTTTTAATGCTTTTATTACCTTTTTTTACAAATGCAATTCAAAAAATTAATCTATTATGGTATTGCTGAGATTCCTCATAATTCGCAGAGATAAGATATTATCAACAGGCCCATAGAACTTTACAACAATATTTTTATAATAAAAGAAGGGAGCATCGTATCTCTATATAGCACAAAATTTTAAAAATGTTAATGCCAGGGAACTCTAAGTGTAGAGAAGAGGGCATGTTTGTGTTCTTTCTACAGGGTGCCGAAGGAACATGTTAACTGCCAGAGTATGCTGATGCTAAGACTTCTCCCTGGCTCTCCACCTTGCTCCCTAGTCTTTTGGGCCCCCTCGTGGGTCTTTTATTACTTTTGTCATTTGGCCCCTGGGCCTTTAACAGATTAACCAGTTTCGTTAAATCACAGATCGATTCTGCCTTAAACAGACCAGTTGCAGTTCACTACCATCGACCTGACATCCGAGGCTCAGCCAAAGACCTCTCTTCTGCCAACGTGGAGGTAACAACCATCAGCCTACAGTTCTCCACCCTTGCTGCAGGCACAGAGCTCTCTTGGTTCTGTGGCTGTGGAAACATCAATGACAGGGAGGGTGACCTCTGGCTCCTAATAGTGGCTGAGGGTCATAAGCTGTGGAATAGCCAATGACAGGAAATATTGTGGTGCCACAAGCCAGATGCACACTGCCTATTGGCTGCAGGGTGACTCCATGACGAGATTATTGTGAGTCCGCTACCTGGATGCCCATCATGACCACCAAGGGCCTTGTGAAGTCATTGGAATGGGAGTAATGCCAGGAGTGGGTGCAACTTACATAGCCTAAGGCAGAGGCCCTGTCCTACTAGGATCTAAAAAGGCCTAGTTACTGCCGTGCTGGAGGTGGGAGCAAAACCACATAGCCTAAAACAGGCTCTCCACCAACCCTCTTTCCATAGCCACCCCCCAACTTAAGAAAGAAATAAGGGGGATATGTCGGAGACCAAACCTTAGAAAACCAGAGTTTCAACAGCTCTCACCTTGAAAGTTCACTGACCTTGCAAAACCCCCCTCTTCACACAAGGATGATCAACTGGTTCTCATCCTGGCCCAACACCTGGGATGGTCTGGGTGGAACCAGCATTCCAGGAAAACTTCCACCTGGATGACCTTTTGTGCTTTTAGGATCCCCCTCAGCCCCTCCCTACTTCCTCTTACCAAAGTGTTCGAAACCAGACATTTTATGTTTCATTAAAGAGGCCTTGACACAGAACCCTGTTTGCTTGGCCTCCCTCTTCTTTCTCACCCAATTCTCTCTTTCAGGCTTGGGTTCTCCTCAACACCCTGAATTACTAGGCTGGGACAGATATCATGAAGGGAGACAACCTTTGATCCTAGGAAAGAGATCAGGAGTCATAGATGCTAACATCACTAACAGACTACAAGAGATAGAAGAGAGAATTTCAAGCATAGAAGATATCATAGAAGATATTGAAACAACAGTCAAAGAAAATACAAAATGCAAAAAGCCCCCAACCTAAAACATCCAAGAAATTCAGGACACAATGAAAAGACCAAACCTAAGAATAATTGGTATAAAAGAGAGTGAAGATTCCCAACACAAAAGGCCAGTAAACATGTTCAACAAAATTATAGCAGAAAACTTCCCTATCATAAAGAAAGAGATGCCCTTAAACTTATGAGAATCTTACAAAACAAATAGATTGGACCAGAAAGTAAAATAAATTCATCCCATTACATAATGCTCAAAACCAAATGCACAGAACAAAGAAAGAATATTTAAAAGGGAAAACGTCAAGAAACACATAAAGGCAAACCTATCAGAATTATGTAGGTCAGTGAAAGACAGTCTGTGTTCTGGTTGAGTGAGAATTAACTTCTGGAGATCCCACAGATTAATTCGGTAAGGGATGGATCAATTGGCCATGCTCTCAGACAGCAGGTTTCTGACATGAGGCCCTAAACTCCATAATTCTGTGGCGATCAGTCAAGTAGTGCAATGCCCCAAGCCCCTAGTATTCTGGCTGGACTCTGCCCTCACAGTCACCTCTTTATAGCCAGCTTGTTGCTCCCTGTGGTTACCTGGCAACAGTCAGATAGGCCTAGCCCACTATAAAAGGTGCTGCTTGCCCCCATTGCTCTATTTTACTCTCTTGCCTCTCTTGTCCTTGTCCCCTGATTCCACCTCTCTCCCCATTCCCCTCCCCCTTCTCTCTACATGGCCATGGCTGGCCTCTACTTCTCTACTTTCTCCCTCTCTCTCCATCTCTACAATAAACTCAAATACCATGGACTGCCTCTTCTCATCTGGACCCATTGTGCTGGAACAATGGGGCAGGTCTTCCCCTAAACAGAGCCATGTTTAGTCTTCTGCTGTAAGGCCTCCCAGCATACCCAGCCACAGCCAACATCAACTTAAGCTGCCTGCGGACCAAGCCAGGACTCTGTGGCCCAGCTCTCCCCTGCCTCTTTCCCTTTGGCCTTAGCCAGAGCCCAGCCCTGCAGGCCCACACTCCTGTTCTCATGTCTTTCACAACATCCATGGACATCTGTGGTGTCCAAGACTGAGGACCTTTCAGTCTCTATGAGCCCAAGGACCCATGAGTTCTGCCCTGCCGGCTCCTGGGTGACCCCAAGGACTGATTCTCAGCTCTTCCAAAACATCCTGCAACGTCTGGGTTCCAAAACTGAGACCCTTTTATACCACAGTGGAATGGGTCAGGGGAAGGAGTGAAGGAACTTAAGGAGATTGCAATCCTGTAAGAATAACAACAATATCAACTAACCTGACCACCCAGAGTTCCTAAGCCACTAAACCACCAACCAAGAACTATATATATGGAGGGACCCATGGCTACAGTTACATATGTAGCAGATGATTGCCTTATCTGGTGTCAATGGGAGGAGAGGCAGTTGGCCAAATTGAGGCTTGATCTAGCATATAAAGGATACTAGAGTGGTAAGACAGGCATGGATGGATAGGTGGGGGAGCACCATCATAGAGACAAAGAGGAAGGAGGATGAAGTGAGCAGTCTGTGTGGAAACCAGGAAGGGGGACAACATTTGAAATGTAAATAAATTAAATAACCAATTAAAAAACCCAAACCCAAAAAAGTACAAATTTAGACCAGTGTATATTTATTAAATATATATTATATGTAATATAACACAATTATACAATATACATTTACATTTTTATTTATTTTATTTCATATGTTATATCTCATATACAGCTGTCACACAGAAAATAAATGAATGAAAAATAGTTGAAATATGTGGAAAAAGGCATAAGATCGTAAGGTGAGCTTGTTGATTGTAGTCCTATATTCCCTGCTGCTCTGGAGGTAGAGGCAGGAAGATCAGGAGTGGAAGTCAGTATAAAATTCCTCCAAACATTAATTTAAAATGAATTAATTTAACTAATTTAAATTTTAATTAACATTTAAATATTAAGTATAGGTAATACATAGGCCATGCTACAGATTCAGTCACAAGTCACATGCTTCATAGAAAATACCAGCAATATAGCTCAGCAAGTAAAGACACTTGATTCCTACCCTGAGGACCTGAGTTCTAACACTGGATACCAAGACATTGGAGGGAGGCAACTCCTGTAAGTTGCCATCTGAACTTCACATGCCCACCATGATCTTTATACACACTCAAGCATACACATGCCCACATACCAAAGACACACACACAGCTACATAGATACACAGATACACAAACACACATATGCATAGAAATACACACAATGCACACCAACACAAACTAGTGAATATAATTTAAATTATTGCTAAAAGAATCTGTCAGCATATTTGATTGTGAAAGAAGAATACATATAGCTTAATACAACTTATTTTACTTGCAGTTACAGATAATTATCATAACTTGTAGAAGTCTACAATTGTCTTAAAGAAACCGATTAAATATGTGAATGCTTTTGGTGCTGCTGGTACTACTGCTATTGTTGCTATTGCTGTTGTTGCTGCAGTTGTTGCTGCTGTTGTGTGTGTGCGTGTGTTTGTGTTTACTAATTGTAAATAATATAACTACAAAATAGTCTATCTTCACATAATTTTAGGGGAATAATTTTTCCTGGGACATCCCAAAGGAAGCAGGAACTAATTAGTAAGGAAGTAATCTACAAGTCTGTTCTTAGTGTTTCTTCATGGAGCCAACGAATTTAATGTATTTATTGAAGTAAACTATGGCTCTTGAGGAACACTTTTGGCATCCTCTGAGGATGGAGTTTTATGTACTACTTTAATTTTCCCTGCATTCTCCACACAGTGGGTTTTAAAATTTTACTAGTACTATCTTTACTTGGTGAAGTCATTTTACATAGAGACTAGACAAGACAAATCTTTGCAAAACAGTAAAGAGAGTGTGTCTTTATTTGCATGCTAGCAAATTAGAAATCAGTTTGAATTTTAATACCAGTAACTATAAATTAGGGAAAATATGAAGCAAATAGTATATCCCCGATTGAGGTTTCACCTGGTTCATGATAGAATTTGCATTTGGAATTTTTGTTAATGTTTTCATAATGTTGTAAACAATGCTGACTTTTTCAGAAGAAAAACAATGCCAATATTGTACCAGATAATGAAATTTACAATAATCAGGCTGACTCTTAATTGGTTTCTTCATGAAATGGAAGACACAGGTCTTCATCTAGTCCATATAATCCATCCAGTTTGATAAAATAGAGAAGTGAAGATGGATGTCTGTACTGCCTGTGATGGAGGTAGTCTCCATACATTCACTTTGCTATCAGTCTCAGCAAGTTTTATCTTCTTAAGATAACCAAATTATCCAATCTCACGTATTTCTTCTGAAATGAAAAGCCAAATCTCATTCCTTTGCTTTCATTGGCAATTCAGGGCTTTTGTTTCCTAAAGTTGCCAAGCTAACATTACTAGACAACAAAACTTATGTGAACCAATATAGTCAAATAAATATATAGAAAATGTAACATGGAAGACCAAACTGAGACACATTTTGAACTTGTCAAATATGACTATTTATTTTAGGAAACTCTTCATGGTATTGCATCCCTGGTTCATATCCCATTGCTTACTGTCTTTGTTAGCAAACATCCCAGGAAGTTGAGGCAGCAAGGCTCAGTGTCCTTAGCTATCATTACCATTGTCTACAGGAAGGCTGTGCCAAACATGGTCTCCTTTCTTTGTTCTCTGATCTACTTTTTGTCTCTCCAAGCAGGTTGAAACTCTGATGGGATGTAACTTTATGTAGACCACTTAGATTCATGGGCTACTGGCACCATTTCATCTTCAAGCCATTCATTTTTCCTGATTTAGGAAAAGAGATGCTGCCATCATCTTATTTCTTGGGTCTTTGACAGACAAAGCACTAGTGGAAAGGACCCTTGATCAGTAAGACAAAAAAAAAAAATCCACAAAACAAAATAAAATAAGAAAAGAACTCCACAAGAAACTCAAAGATTTCATTTGATGTTTGCCAACTACTCCAGGCAATGGAGCTGCTTTAAAAAGTGGTTAAGTTCAGAGCTTGGCTGGCATTGGTTATCCTTATCTCTATTCCCTTTTAAGTACTGGGACCCCATCTAACTGCTAGGCCCTGTGAGTGTTGTAGAAGTCTACGTAAGTTTGTATTTGCATCAGTTCTCTTGTATGTGAAATGTCTTTTGGAGTCATCCATCACCTCTGGCTCTTATAATGTTTCTACCTCCTCTTCTGCATTACTCTCTGAGGGAAGAAGTTGAATGAAGAGATACCATTTAGAACTGAGTGTTTCAAAGTCTTCTGTGAATGATAGTTTCATGGTGGTATCTTCTAGATGGATATTTAATATAAAACCTGGAATTTCTCACTTTCTAAAAATTGTTTAATTGGCACAGAAAGAGTGGCTTCATTACGGCATTGTAACAAGTATTGTCATTGTTACAACAGTTGTCATTGTTAATTGGTAATATGTATCCTTCTCCTTCATTCTTGTCCTTTATCCCCTTGAAGCTCATCTGTTAGTATCCATCCTCACATAATTACCTCTTCTGTTTTTGCATTAGGTATCCAATTACACGCTCTTATTTATCCCACATACTTGTAAATTTAAATCTAGACAAATTTTATTCTTGAGAGAAAATATGTCGTAATTGCTTTCTTAGATTTGACTTTTTTCCTCAGTATACTCTCTAATTGCATTAATTTTCCTGAAATTATGATAATCCTATTAATTTGGTACTACTTAAAATGCATATATTGCCCCATGTTTTCCATTCATGCACATAGAGGCTGGCTAGTATTTCAATAAATGTGGATATGAAACTATGTTTGTGGAATGTTGATTTAGAGACCTTCAGTTTTATACCATATGATGGTTTGGCAAGGTTGTATGATTTCAGTGTTTCATAGGAGCATCCACTCTGGGGTTCCCTACTGATTGAATCAGTTACACACTACTGATAAAAAGTAAAGACTCCTCCTAGTCTTCAATTTTCAACAGTATTTACTTCCATTTCTTTTCTTGAAGACAGGAATGGTAATGGGTGAGATGGAATCACAAAGCAGTTTAATTTGCATTTCACTGTTTCTGAGGATGTTGAATAGTTATGCAAGCATTTATTGACCATCTGTGTCTAGCCCATTTGTCTTGTTGGTTAGATTATTTGATTGGGGAAACTAGATTCATTTTATAGTTCTTAATGTATTTCAGTAATCCCCTATGTGAGATGTAGTTTGCAGCAATTTTTTGTATAAGGTCTATGATCTCTGAAAACTGCTTTCTTTGAACTGCAGAGACTATTTAATTTCATACAAACTCATTTGTTAAATTTAGAATTATTTTATTTGCTACTGGGATCTCTTAAAGATTTTGTGCCATTTTCTGAGTGATTTATCTATTTTTCCTTAGCTGTTCAAAGGTATTATGGTTTTTGACCTTTTAATCTGTGGCTAACTAGTTGTATGTATCCTGATTTCACTATACTTTTCATTATTGCATACTAGAGTATGGGTTCATTTTTTTACTGTTTTTTCTTCTCTATTGGTCTATATGTCTCTTTTTATGTCAGTACTATGCTGTTTTTTGTTAATGGGTTTCCATAATACAATTTTAGGTCATGTGTTCAGATACATCTGCACTGCTTTCTGTTAATGATTGCTCTGATTATGTGGGTTATCTGTGTTTCCAGTTGAATTTTAAAATTGGTCTTTTGAGAATTTAATTTGGGTTCTGAAGAGGACTGCATCACACCTATAACTTGCTTTAAAAGATATAGCTGTTTTCACAATGTTATTCTACCTATCTCTGATCATGGAAGCCTTTTTAATCTTCTGGTGTCTCCTTCAATTACTGTCTTAAAGTATTTTACTACAGAGTCCTTATATATCATTGGCTAGATTTATTTCTAAGTATATTATTTTCTTGTAAGTGATTTATATAAATGGAAATAAATTTTGCCACCATCTTGTGGCTTTATACCATTCCTTTGGCTTATGTGTACTAGTTTACACTATCTAGAAATGTAAATAATTTGACTGCTTTTTTTTTTGTTTGAATTTTTCTTTTGAAATATTGTGCTTGATAAAATTTTATACTGAAAAAAAAAAAACAAACAGTGGGAGTAGTATTCCAGCCTTGTTGCATTTTATGTTAAAATGAACACAACACTGTTATATATCTCCTATTTTTAAGGTAGAGAAATATTCTTTTTATCTGTAATTTCTTCAGGACTTTTTATCTGGGAGTTATGAAGAAGTTTGTCAAATAACTTTTCTGTGTCTACTGAGACAATGTCTTCTATACCTTAAATATTGTGCATTGCAACATTTTTTATTTTAATATACTGTATCAAATCTATATTGCTAGCACAAAACTAATTTTGTCATGGTACACAAACTTCCATATTATATTCAGGATCATGCATAAAAATCCCACAAACATGGAGGGCCTGATAGTTCAAGTGATATAGCCTATATGAAGCAGTTAAGTTTTTTCTTTTCTTAGAAGCCCATTATGACTGTGCAGGAATTCCAGAGAATGAAAATCTACTCACAAATGTTTATCAATTCCGAAGCAACATTTACAGCAGAGGTGAGGTCTGCCCAGTGAATATACCAAGAGAGAAAGCATCAGCCTAAAAAATAAAAGTCTATGCTTATCTGCATTTATCCTGTATTTCATCTGGTTATGACAGAGTTCAAATATGTTAACACAGTACTAATAAGACAAGAATTTAACACTGTTTGCTATAATTTCAAGACTGTTTTAAGAATTAGTCTTATTTGTTGGAGAATATAGTGATTATATATTACTGAGTCCTGGGACTCAGTTCAGAACCCTGTAGCTCTGGATCCTATAAGAGGAGAGGAACATTTCACAAGCTTAAAGACCTTTAGGTATTGCATAAAATAAGGCTTTTTATTTCATAGATGAGGAGCAATAGAAAACCTTGATTAGCTGCCAAATTGATACATTTCAATTATACATCAAGGATTAGGCCAAACATACAACTATCTTAGATATATTTTGGTTTGGACAGGAGGCAATTTTTTGAGGGAGAGGACCTGAGAAACCACCACTCCATTTAGTGGACTACAACATTTCTTGTGTTCAAATATTTAATTAATGTACATCCTCATGTCTGCTAGTCCCATAGAATATGATTATAAATCTTAACTGCTGGGTACTGTAATCTGTTAAGTGTTATCCACAGGTCTTTAGATACTTCAGATTAATAATCCTAGTTATTTTTGTGATACAATTTTAATGTGTTTATCAGAAGAACCTTGACACATAGGCAGCAATAAATGAAACCATCTTGGCAGAACATTACCATCTTCTGTGTTTTAGGGTTGATCACTAAGTTCATCCTAATAATAAGAGAGCCTCTTTCTCCACATCCTCACCAACACCTGCTATCTCCTGAGTTATTAATCTTAGCCATTCTGACACAGCCTTATTTATGATAGCCAGAAGCTAAAAAGAATCCAGATGTCCCTCAATGGAGGAGATATTTACACAATGGAATACTACTCAGAAATTAAAATCAATTAATTCGTGAAATTCTTAGGCAAATGGGTGGAACTGGAAAATATCCTGAGTGAGGTAACCCAATCACAAAAGAACACACATGGAATGTAGTCACTGATAATTGGATATTAGCCCAGAAACTCTGAGTACCCAAGACACAATTCACATATCAAATGATTCCTAAGAAGAAGGAAGGCGAGGGCCCTGGTCCTGGAAAGGCTTGATGCAGCAATGTAGGAGATTTCCAGGACAGAGAAGTGGGAGGGTGTTGATTGGGGAATGGGCAGAGGGAAGAGGGCTTATGGGACTTATGGGGAGGAGGGAACTGGGAACGACGAAATCATTTGGAATGTAAATGAAGAATGTAGAAAATACAAAACAAACAAAAACCAGAGCTTCCATGGTTCAATTAATCAATATATTCCCAGTTCTGACGACCTTACTGATTAATGTGCTTTCATGTGTTTACTTTATCTGATGTACTAAGCACCAAGGTGATCACCCTCCTTTGTCTCATTATGGTTCTGCATATTTAGATATTTTTTAGTCCTCCGAATGTATTTTCACTGTATAACATTTTTTTGTCTTCAACAGTATTAAATAAAATTAAAAGCAACACTACTAAAAAACTTACACAGAAGAAAACATAATTTTTTCTATTCAATTGTACAGATTTTATATAGAAGGCTGTTCAGAGATTATATGTAATAATATATCAATAAACAGACAATTATAATTTTAGAATGAAATATTCATGTTCATAATACACAGAAAATTATGTGTAATTCACCACATTAATTTTGCCTGCAATAGTCAGTATATAAATCTTGCCAATAATGACACAACTAACATGAAATGCATTCATGACTATTCCTTTTAATAAAATGCTGGTTCTGAAATGAACGATGATACTGCTCTCCTCAAATGCTGTCTTGCTTTTTGGGACTTTTTCAAATAATAGAAATTGCCCTTGGAGTCATTCTCACTTTGTGTGAAAAAGACAGTCCTTAAACAGAACTGGTATTTCAAGTGGATATCTAAGGTGTTTCCAGATAGAGTGAAAGGGAACATAGTTGTAGTGCCTCAGACAAGCTCCTTAGTGAGGACTATAGGAAGACTTTACTTAGGTCATTACCTTTTCTAAAAACTCAGGCAGTTCTATCATCAGGTTCCTTTTCTATATAGTTGGCCCCTATGTTTGCATTTGCATTATTCCTCTCAAAGCATATTCTTTTTACCTGGAGGAATTAAGTGAGAAGAACCATGACATATTTGTGTTAAATGCCCCTGGAAGGTCATGAGTTACAGCCTGGGTCACTCATCTGTTGTGTTATAGAAAGACGTAGAACCTATAAGAAGTAGGAGGGACTTAGAAGAAGGAAGTTATGTCATAAAAGGCATGCTGTGAAAGGGGATACTAGGTTCACAGGTGTTTCCTCACTCTTCACTTGTTGGTCTCGTGGCAGGAACAGTTTTAGCCCACTACTATTTTACTGTTCTGCCATATCACAGACCACAAAACAATGGAGCCAAGGGATCAAGAGCTGAAACTTCAAGAAGTGTGAACCAAAATTTCTTTTCTGATAGGTGAATTAATTCAGGTGTCTTACTATACTGACGCAAAACTAACAAGGACCATTCTGTCTCTGCTGGTGGTATGTCTATTTCCAATTTTAGCTTTTCATCAAACCTTGTGCATTCTGGCCTGATTTCATTCTCAATGTATTTATATCATAATTATAGTATACTTTACAAATTATAAATTGTTTAGGACTCATAGTCTTTGTATAGCGTTTTTAGGGGACTATAAGGAGTGTAGAGTCAGTCCTTTAAAGTAAAATTCTCTAAGAGTCCCTGCTGTATATCATAACTAAAATACTTGTTTTTCTATTTTGCAGTAGCATGTATTATGTTATCTTGTTTCTTTTAATAGTTCCTTAAATAAGGTGGTTATAACCATGCATTTTCCTTCCCATCTTGCGCAGACTGTGTATTATACTTCATCTATCTTTAGCGCCCAAAGTGATGGTTATAGAGAAGATGTAAATAGTATTTAAGAAAAGGTAGATAGAAAACTTCAGGTCTTTTGAGATAATGAATTCATAAGCCTATGGACAAGAAGAGGGAAGAGTGAGGGATATTCTTCCTGTACAGAAGAACTCATTTACCTTAAACACAGCTCCAAGGACCATCTGAAAACCTCATTCCTACATATGGAACAATATTTCAAAGATTGCTAAATATTTACTACTTAATACCACTAATACTTTTTGGTACTAACTTGGAATTATGTTTACAATACTGACATACAAATATGAGAGAAGTTATACACTGGAGAAACAGGTTTGTAATCCCAGCTAATTTTAACACTGATGTTAAGAGAACCAAAATTTACAAGTTCAAGGCTTGTTGGGACTACAGAGTGATTGATGTTTAGGTAAGACTTAGCAACATATAATGTAAAAAGGATAGCTAGAGGTATAGGTTGTCAGGTATAACACTAGCATGACATGAGTAAGGCTCTAGATTTATGACTTTGGCAATAAATACAATATAATACAGGAAACTGTTATGATAATAAACATGATCTAAATAGTGATTTTTGAGTCAGTGAGAATTTTTATTGGAATAAAAATAAGTGAGATGATTTTCTGTAAATGTGTGCTTGTGCAAATGTTTCACCTGCATATGTGTCACATGCCTATGTGTTGTGTATATATATAGGTTATGGCCCATATGTGTTTATATAAATTAAAATGAACAGTACAATTTCTGTGACATGAACATAGTGACATTGATTTCCCAATAGAGATTTAGACAATATAGATATTATGCAAAAAATTTGACCAGTGTCTACATACAGTTACCCTATGTGTGTAGGCCTAATAAACATTTTTATTCAATAATTTAACAAAAATATGTATAAATCATTACCTGAGGAACTTCAACGTACATAATTTTTTTTAAACATTGATCAGAACACATGTTGTTTGACTAAAATGTGTATATATGGCAAAGTGAAAATAATGCAAATAAATATATCTCTTTTTTTGTAGGTTAGCTTGTGAGAATTCAGCATTTTATTTAGCTTCAAAAAACTGCATGTGAGACACTGAATGAAGCAGAGTTGATCTCTTTGGAAGAAAAAAAAACCTAAGATTTTCATGGAAAAAAATTTGAAACAGTTCTTCAGAAACTTGATGCTTCCCAATCAATAATGTGTAAATGGGATTTTAAACGATGAATATTTTGAATTTTCAATGACCAATATATAGAATTTTTTAAACGCATCAGAGACATCATAAATTGAAGCATGTTCTCACAGAAAATAAACTACAGCCATTTGTTTACTCTCTCAATCACCTTCTACGTGGAAATAGTGACAGGAATCTTAGGAAATGGATTTATAGCACTAGTGAATATAATGGACTGGGTGAGGAGAAGAAGGCTCTCTACAGTGGATCAGATTCTCACCGCTGTGGCCCTTTTTAGACTCATTTATGTGTGGTCTATGCTCATTTGTACATTGTTATTTATACTGTGCCCACATTTGCCTATAAGATCAGAAATATTTACAACAGTGGCTATTATCTGGGTACTGAACTATCATTTTAGCATCTGGCTTGCTACATGCCTTGGTGTCTTTTATTTTCTCAAGATAGCCAACTTTTCTAACTCTTTTTTTCTTTACCTAAAGTGGAGAGTTAAAAAAGTGATTTTAATGATAATACTGGTATCACTGATTTTCTTGACTTTAAACATTTTATCTTTAGGGATATATGATCAGTTATCAATTGATGTTTATGAAGGAAATATGTCTTATAGTTTGAAGAATTCACCACAGTTTCCCAGAAAATTCTTATTCACCAACGCAACAGAAATTTTCTTAATCGCCAATTCATCCCATATTTTCTTACCCATCAACTCACTGTTCATGCTCCTACCCTTCACAATTTCCTTGGGAGCTTTTTTTATGCTCATATATTCACTGTGGAAACATAACAAGAAGATGCAGGTCAATGCCAAACGACCTAAAGATGTCAGCACCATGGCCCACATGAAAGCCTTGCAAATTGGGCTTTCCTTCCTGCTGCTATATGCAATATACTTACTTTTCATTATAATGGGAATTTTGAACCTTGGATTGATGAAGGAAATAGTAAGAGTTTTATTTGACCACATTTCTGGAGCAATTTTTCCTATAAGCCACTCAGTTGTGCTTATTCTGGGAAACAGTAAGCTGAGACAAGCCACTGTTTCTGTGCTGCCTTGTCTGAGGTGCCTGGCCAAAGATATGGACACCATGGGTCCCTAATATATTCCAGAGTACTTTATGCAAAATCTTG
Source organism: Apodemus sylvaticus (assembly GCF_947179515.1). Classification (NCBI taxonomy): domain Eukaryota; kingdom Metazoa; phylum Chordata; class Mammalia; order Rodentia; family Muridae; genus Apodemus; species Apodemus sylvaticus. Next base: position 170,213,805 of record NC_067473.1, on the reverse strand, counting down.
AGAATGTTAAGTTCACAGAAAAAGGTGATCACGTAAGAGAAAAAGAAAAAGTGGGGTTTCAAAGCTGGGAGGGCTAATACATAGGAGGGTAGGATGAGAATGAAGGAGACCAGCATTATATAAGTGACCTCGCAGGGGAAATGGGAAAGGAGAGCTTTTATGCAATGAAGAGGGAAGTAAATACTGGAGGATAAGGAAGAATTAGATATGTGAAATCACAATAGTGATAGAATCATGCTATTCTAAGAAAATCTGTAATGCATTTAATTTGGAATCTATATATATGTATGGGATTATTTAGATGGTTTATCTAATTCTGTTTTAATGTTGGCACCTGGTATGTATCTAGAAAGTTGTCCATTTCATCCAGATTTTCAAACTTTGTTGAGTATAAACTCTTGTAGTCAGATCTGATGTTTTTTTTTTTTTTTAATTTCCACAGTTTCTGTTGTTATGTCTCCCTTTTCATTTCTGATTTTATTGATTTGGGTAGTACCTCTGTGCCCTCTGGTTAATCTGGATAAGGGTTTATCTATCTGGTTTATCTATCTTGTTTATTTTCTTTTTTTTTTTAATTTTTTTATTCGATATAATTTATTTACATTTCAAATGATTTCCTCTTTTCTAGTCCCCCACTCCCCGAAAGTCCCGTAAGCCCCCTTCTCTTCCCCTGTCCTCCCACCCACCCCTTCCCACTTCCCCGTTCTGGTTTTGCCGAATACTGCTTCACTGAGTCTTTCCAGAACCAGGGGCCACTCCTCCTTTCTTCTTGTACCTCATTTGATGTGTGGATTATGTTTTGGGTATTCCAGTTTTCTAGGTTAATATCCACTTATTAGTGAGTGCATACCATGATTCACCTTTTGAGTCTGGGTTACCTCACTTAGTATGGTGTTCTCTAGCTCCATCCATTTGCCTAAGAATTTCATGAATTCATTGTTTCTAATGGCTCAATAGTACTCCATTGTGTAGATATACCACATTTTTTGCATCCACTCTTCTGTTGAGGGATCCCTGGGTTCTTTCCAGCATCTGGCAATTATAAATAGGGCTGCTATGAACATAGTAGAGCATGTATCCTTACTACATGGTGGGGAATCCTCTGGGTATATGCCCAGGAGTGGTATAGCAGGATCTTCTGGAAGTGAGGTGTCCAGTTTTTGGAGAAACCGCCAGACTGATTTCCAGAGTGGTTGTACCAATTTGCAACCCCACCAGCAGTGGAGGAGTGTTCCTCTTTTCTTGTTTATTTTTTTAAAGAACCACCTCCTTGTTTTGTTGATTCTTTGTCCTCTTAGATGTATTTGCTTCTTTTTTGTTCTAGAGCTTTCAAGTGCACTGTCAAGCTTTAGTGTAGGCTCTATTTTCTTTTTGGAGGCACTCAGAGCTATGAGTTTTCCTCTTAGCACTGCTTTATTGTGTCCCATAAATTTTGGTATGATGTGTCTTCATTTTATTAAATTCTAAATAGTCTTTAATTTCTTTCTTTATTTCTTCCTTGACCAAGCTATCATTGAGAAGAGCATTGTTCAAATTCTATGTGTATGTGTGTTTTCCATTATTTTTGTTTGAGTTTAAGACCAGCCTTAGGCCATGGTGATCTAATAAGAAACATAGAATAATTTCAATATTTCTGTATCTGTTGAGGCCTGTCTTTTGACCAATTATATGGTCAATTTTGGAGACGGTACCATGAGGTGCTGTGAAGAAGGTATATTCTTGTGCTTTAGGGTGGAATGTTCTATAAATACCTATTAAATCCATTTGGTCCATAACTTCAGTTAGTTTCACTGTATCTCTGTTTAGTTTCTGCTTCCATGATTTGTCCATTGTTGAGAGTGGGGTGTTGAAGTCTCCTACTATTATTGTGTGGGGTACAATGTGTGCTTTGAGCTTTAGTAGAGTTTCTTTTATGAATGTGGGTACCCTTGCTTTTGGAGCATAGATGTTTAGAATTGAGAGCTCATCTTAGTAGACTTCTTTGACTACTATGAAGTGTCCTTTATTATCTTTCTGGACAACTTTTGGTTGAAAGTTAATTTTATCCGATATAAGAATGGCTACTCCAGATTTTTTCTTGGGACCATTTGCTTGGAAAATTGTTTTCCAACCTTTGACTCTGAAATAGTTTTCACTGAGGGTTTCTTGTATGCAGCAACATGTTGGGTCCTCTTTATGTATCCAGTCTGTTAGTCTATGTCTTTTTATAGGGGAATTGAGAGCATTGATATTAAGAGATATTAAGGAAAAGTGATTGTTCCTTACTGTTATCTTCTTAGTTAAAGGTGAAATTCTGTTTCTGTATCTATCTTCTATTAGGTTTGTTCAAAGATTACCCTATTGATTTTTCTATGGTGTGGTTTCCTACCTTATGTTGGTATTTTCCACCCATTATCCTTTGTAGAGCTGGATTTCTAGGAAGATGTTGTGTAAATTTGCTTTTGTCATGGAATGTCTTGTTTTCTCTGTCTATGGTAATTGAAAGTTGCTGGGTATAGTAGTCTGGGTTCAGCATTATGTTCTCTTAGGGTTTGTATAACATCTACCCAGGATCTTCCGGCTTTCATAGTCTCTGGTGAGAAGTCTGGTGTAATTGTGATAGGTCTGCCTTTATATGTTACTTGACCTTTTCCCCTTACTGCTTTTAATATTCTTTCTTTCTTTAGTGCAATTGGTGTTTTGATTATTATGTGACAAGAGGAATTTCTGCTCTGGTCCAGTCTGTTTGGAGTTCTGTAGGCTTCTTGTATATTCATGGGCATCGCTTTCTTTAGGTTAGGGATGTTTTCTTCTATAATTTTGTGAGATATTTACCGGCCCCTTAAGATGTAAATCCTTGCTCTCTTCTATACCTACAATCCTTAGTTTTGGTCTTCTCATTGTGTCCTGGATTTTCTGGATATTTTGGGTTACAAGCTTTTTGCATTTTTGCTAGGAGCCAAACTGACCTTACTTTATGTTTAGAATTCATTTTAAAGACAGGCTTAGGTTTTCACTTCTCCTCTGCTACAGACCTTGGAGAAATTGGGTGCTCAATGGCCACTGTGCCCTCCCAGAAGGAGAAAACATCTTGCAGCTGCCAGAGATTCACCTTGGCTGAATGCCCAGGGTTATGTGAAGAATCCCACTTGTTCACTTCTTCCCCTGCCTGTATACGTTCCCTGAGAATATACAGTTTGGAAAGCCTTGAACAGTTAATTAGTCTTGGCCAGGGCAATAAATGTCTTCATTTGCTTCTCAGCACCTGAGACCAACATTTCTTACCCCCAAATTTACAATGCCTCTAAGCTGCTCTCTGTAATGCAAACCACATCCAGTTGGATGTCAGTACTCTCTGTTGGGCATCAGTGAGCTTAGCTCAACACTCCCAGCTGAGCTGTTTGCACAGGTTTCCTGAGAGCAGAACAGCCTGTGGCTTAATTTGATTCTTGTTTTCCTGCCAGGTGTGGTAGGGACTTCTCAGGTGACTGACCTATCGTTATAATTGTTTTTTCCTGTTGTTCTTCATGACCTCTAGTATATATGGCTTGTCCCTCAGTAAAGCTTTGACATTCTCCTCACTGAATGACGAGAGTGTGTGTTTTCTGTCAATCCCCCAGGCCTACTATGGCTGATTCTTGGTACTGTGGCAGCCGTCAGCTCTCTAGGGAAATACAAGTGTTTTATGATGAAAAGAATGAAATCATTAGCAAGGCTTAATGGCTTCTTGGGATTAGACTCGATCATTGTTTAAGGGAACATAATATGGAGGTTTGTTTATTGAATATGTACAACATTTTAGCAGCATGTTTTAAAGAATCTTATGTACAACATTTTAGCAGCATGTTTTAAAGAATCTTATGCACTGACAATAGAAATTGAAGCATCTAAGTGAAGATGAATGGTGTCCTACAGATCACATTTATAGTAATTCTGAGTGTGACATTTATAATTGACACCTTTGGCAATGAATTCATAGCAATAGTGAACATTATGGAGGTGATCAAGAGAAAAATGATTTCTTCAGTGGATCAGATCCTCACTGCTTTGGCCATCTCCAGAATTGCACTGCTGTGGTTAGTATTAATGAGTTGGTGGAAATCTATGCTCTACCCAGGAAAATGGAAGACTAGAAGAATAGTTGGCATAATGTACAGTATATGGACAACATTCAGCCAGAGTAGTCTCTGGTTTGCTACAAGTCTCAGCATCTCTAGTTTTTTCAAGATAACAAATTTTTCCAACCCTATTTTCTTTTATTTAAAGGTCAGAATTAAAAAAGTTATGACAGGAACATTGATAATGTCTTTGGTTTTGTGTTGCTTAAATATTATAATTATTAATGCACCTGATGACATTTTATTTGCTAAATGTAATGTAGCTATTTACTGCTTGATCGTGAATAATATACAGCTTTCTATGCTGTTTCCATTTAACAACACTGTGTATGGGTTCATACCTTTTGCTGTGCCACTTTTCTCCTACTTGTTTTCTCCGTGTGAAAACATCAGAGGAAGATGTGACACAGTGCCCAAGGAAGCAGCGATGCCAGTGCCAGGGCCTACATCTAAACCTTGCAGACTTTGACTGCCTCCATCTTCCTGTATTCCATTTACTTCCTGTCTCTTGTTGTCAAGGTTTGAAGTTTTCTTCTTCTGGAGAGAACACTGCTGCTTTTGACCACACAGGCTGCAAGAACAGCTTTTCCCTTGGTACACTGATTCTGGGAATTGCTAAGCTGAGAAAGGCTTCTCTCTCTGTACTTCTGTGGCTGAGGTGCAGGCACAAAGAAGGAAACCTGAGAGTGTTAAGTGGATCATCTTGCATAATCTTAGGGGAAAATAGACAACCAGATGCTTTTTTATTTATAAATTTTCAGATCTGATTACAGAAAAATTATACATTATATTTTTAAATTGCAGTATAGTGTTTTATATGTGCTTTCAGCTTATAAGATAAGTAATTTCTAAGCATCTTCCAGTCTATGTAGAACATGTAAAGACATGTTTGTTGGATACAAAATTGTATAAATATAGATTTCTTTTTATTTTAATTTTATTAAACTAATACAATTTATTTTAAAATATACAACTCAGTATTGACAGTTTTTTAAGTCATCAAAATAATTTATAATATTTAAATGCCTATTAAATATGCATGATATCTTCTGAATCTGAAAGTCATGTGTACTCAACCAGTTTTTAAAATCTATTTGGAACATTAAACATGATAGAGAATAAAAAAATCTCTTAAAAAGTCTCTATGAAAGGAAATTTTGAAAAGTTCTTGATTAAACAGAAACTTTTCCATTTCCAAGGGAGAATACTCAGTGTAACTGTGGCTTTACAGAATGAATTGGGTAATGTTCCTTCTGTTTCTGTTTTATGGAATAGTTTTAAGAATATTTGTAATAGGCCTTCTTTGAAGGTCTGATAGAATTCTGCACTAAAACCATCTTATCCTGGGTATTTTTTTGGTTGGGAAATTTTTAATGACTAAATGTAGATTTCTTGAATACCAGAAATGGTTTTAACAAAGATGAATTTTATAACATTTCTTTCATTTTAAATATCTTAGAATAAGTAATATAAATACAGGATATATATTTACATATATTCCTTAAAGTAGAACTTTATAGTTTTATCTACATTGTTAGAATTTTTTTTCAACTAGCACAATCTTGGATCATCTTGGAAGAAGAAACTTCACTTGAGAAAACACCTCCACATGAGTGACATTAAGCATGTCTGTGCAACAGTTTATTGATTTATGATTGGTGTGAGTAGGCACAGATCACTTTTGTTAGTGCCACCTCTGGGATGGGGGTCCAGGCTTGTATAAAGTAGCAGTCTGAGCAATCCATGAAAAGCAAGCCAACAACCAGCATTCCTCCATGGTCTTTTCATCAGTTTCTGCCTCCAGATTGTTGTCTTGATTTCCTACCCTGATTTCCCATGAAGGTTGACTGAGTTATGTATTGAAATAGAAACATTCCTCCTAAACTTACTTTTTTGGTCATAATGTTTGCCACAGCAGTAGACAGGAATCTTTATATGTGAAAAGCTTAAGTATTAGCTGGGAGTGACATAAATCATAAGGATTATGGGAAGTAATATAGGATTTTCATCATTTAAAATATAAGATTCTACTAACAGTTTTCAAAAACATTTTGACATCATGTATCTGTATTTTACTAGGTTGGATAACAACAGTTTGTCATAGGAACAAAAATGTGGAGTAAATTATAACTGACCAACAGGAAATAAATGTATATTGTTTTATATATTTCCATGCTATGAATGACACAAATGTGAGGTTTAAAATTTGAATTTATTCTGTGGGCCCTCAGGTCTTAGCCAGCAGGATGAATGGAAATATGCAACCTTGCAAGGAAGGAGGTGTGGCGACCCTCTAGAATGTACCAGAGACCTGGGAGATGAAAACTCTCAGGACTCAAAGGGAAGAACCTTAGATGAAATGGCATTCAATGGGTAGATGGAACTTTTAGAGTCAACCTCCTATAAGGACATCAAGCAGAGGGATTGGGTTGCCATTCCACAGTCAAAAATTCTGACCCAAAACTGTTCCTGTCTAAAAGAACTCCAGGGACAAAATGGAATAGAGCCTGAGGAGAAGGTGGTACAGTGACAGGCCCAAAATGGGATCGAGCTCAAGGTGAGCCTCCACGACCTGATACTTACTAATGGTATGGTAAACTTACAGTAAGGACCCTAGACTGGCTGTCTGCTGAGTGGCCCATCAAGCAGCTGAAATGCAGATACGTATACCCAGCCAATCGACAGAAACCAGAGACTCCTGTGGATGAATTAGTGGAAAGCTGGAAGAAGCTGATGAGGAGGGCCACCCCATAGGAAGACAAGTAATGCCAGCTAGCTGCTCCAAGGCCCACGGCACATATACAGCAGATGACTGCAAGTCTTTCCTCAGCGAGAGAAGATGCACCTAAATCTCCAATATCTAGAGACCCCATGGAAAGGGGAGTCTTGTTGTGTGTGTGGGGGTGGGGTGGGGGCAAGGTAAAGACATCCTCTTGGAGATAGGGGAGGAGGAATGAGACAAGGAACTGTGGGAGGGCAGACCAGGAGAAGAATAACATCTGGACTGTAGAAAAAGATTAAAGATAATATTTTAAAAAGTGAATTTATAAAGAATTTTATAAGTAATATAGCTGCTAGAAGGAAAAAAAGAAGGAAATATTGCATAAATGCTTTATATAGAGTGGAGTGGTTTATATCTATAGGAATATAGAAATTGTATATTTCAAAACTTTTATATATTCAGAAATTTAAAAAATTTTTACTTCATTAAAAAATGAAATGTTTCATTGTTGCTTATATTTGGGTAAGTTCTTTTTTAGTTCTCCTTATAGAATGTCTACATTTATTTATTTGTTTAAAAATATAAACATTTTATAAACATCTTTTCTGCCCTCTATCTTAACCAAAGTTTAAGCAATGATACCTATATTTTTAGTTCACATACTTGGAGATATCTGGAGAAAGAAACCATTAAATAAAATGTGGGTGTTTTCAATATAAAAGCAGATGCTTTGATATTTATGTAGCAGATAATTTGTGTATTTCATTCCTTCCTTTTCACAAGTCTGATGACATGTTTTTTTCATGTGAGGAAACTAAGATTCTGATAAGGAAATTGCTTAGCATTAAATTGGTATCTGTAGTCACTCCTCTGTACACAGTCTTTGCCTTCTCTCATATTCATGAAATTTTAATAATATATATATATGTATATATATAAACACATATATATATATATACCTAAATTATATAAATTCAGTATGTTAAGTTGGTATAATGATATTCTTAAATATATCATTTTAGGAAAGAGCACTTCATACTAGATAACTTATTGGGGTTACACTATTGTTGAATATTTTCATGCACTTGTAGTATTCTACAGTTCCCAGTTTGGGCTGTGGTCCTTTGAGAGTTAGCTCTGCCATGGTAGCTTATCTAATTTTCCAATTCAGGTCTTCTTAGGAAGCTCTAATGAGACTTAATGGCAAGCCTGGCAGTGGTGGCACATGCCTTTAATCCCAGCACTTAGGAGGCAGAGGCAGGCAGATTTCTTAGTTTGAGGCCGGCCTGGTCTACCGAGTGAGTTCCAGGACTGCCAGGGCTATACAGAGAAGCCCTGTAAAAAACAGAGAGAGAGAGAGAGAGAGAGAGAGAGACTTTATGGGAGTAGCTTCTCACATTTCTAGGAGGTTCAGTTTCATAGTACAGTCCCTGTTTGTATTGTTTCTCCTCCCTCCCTTTCACAATCCTTCAGGATCATTAGGTCCATTAATTCTTTCATAGATAGATGAATTAGGACTGGGAGTCATCAATTAATTGTGCTCTGCATTTTGATTTCTTGTAACTATTTGAAACATTTTCTCTTTATTCAAAAGAGAAGTTGCTTTATTGAGGAATGAAAGCTACACTTTTCGTGTGTATTAAAATATATATTTAGAATGCAGACAGGAATAATGTTATCTTAGTAATGTGGTGATATAGATTTTTCTATAAGATCTATGGCCCCAGGATATCTAGAGAATTATATTTAAAATTTATGTTCTGATAATTTTACATGTTTAAAATATATAATTATTGTATCTATAGCTTATTTTCACTCCAGTTACCCAAGACAGCCCTCACCAACACATGTGTCTTCTGCCTTCAATTCTTTTTCTTACTCTCACTGTGTCCATCCGGTGATGTCTGTATCTTTAATGAAGGCAACTTTAATAACACATATGCATAAATTTCTTTTAAATCTGATGAATCATATCCTAGATACTAAATTTTGTTTATTCACAATAACAATATAAGTATGTTTATATGGACAGAGAGACAGAGTGAGATAAAGAAAGAGACAGATTCAGAAAGAGAATGAGTTTGAAAGATAAAGAGAGAGGGAGAGAGAAAGCATAGAAGAAAGGATCATGAGCAACTGAACAACAAATATAGGGTGGAAATATATAAAATATAGGACAAAACATGTATTAAAGTCCTAAAAAAGATACATTGGTTATTATAAAATGGCACAATTATAGAACAGTTTATTATATATAATATATATTACACACATATATAGGGAATACATTTACATTGTCATATGTTTTATCTCATGTGTGTGTGTGTGTGTGTGTGTGTTTGTGTGCATGCATGTGAGTGAATGTGTATGTCAGTAGCCATCATGGGACAAGCTAATAATTAGCAGATGATCATCGTGAGATGGCCTGCTTTGGATTATTATGTAATCTGTGAAGCTGTCAGGGATTAATTTTTGGAATGATTCCTGCTATTAATATGCTTTTTCTGTTGTATAACAATCACTAAGTAATAGTACAACCCTTAGGAGCAGATCTCTGCAGATCCAAGTCAATGTACTGTCTTGTAGTGATGCTATATAGACAAGTAGATGACTTAAGTCTTAATGATGATCCTATAAGAGCTCCTAAAATTTTATCTGTGATTATTAACGCCTTTTATAGTGTGACTGCTATTAGTTCCTTTTGTGATAGTTAAAACTGAAATGAGAACTCTGCCAGTCTCCCAGGTGTCAGCAGTTAATTGCTCTTAGTAACCAGACTTTCTCCTACTCAGAACACATTCCAAGAGGTTGTAAAACAATTAACCAAAAGTCATAAAAAGGGAACTAATGATTTATTGCTGGTGCTAGGACAGAAGATAAAATATTGACTGGATTTATCTATACAAAACTTCACTAATAATTTAGTTATGGTTTCCTAAATCTTCTGTGAACCTGCAGAAGATAGGTAATGAATGTTTAGCCAGATAATTATATCTAATGGATATGCATGTAAACAGTCTCTTATGTATACATCTATCTCAATATATGATTTGATTTTTGTGTAAACTTGTGATGAATTTTGTAATGTGATCATGTATTCTGAAAGATGTATAAGTACTGAGGACAAAAAGATAAGGAGAGAGAGAGAAGAATATTTTGGCTTTCCCAGTTTAGAGTAGAATTTCTTTCTTTCTCCACTTACAATAATTTTGCCCTTTCCCTGCTCAAGATCTTTATGCTTTTCACCTTAGATAGCTTTCATAGGAAACTTTTTACAATTTAGTAATAAATGCTATAATCATTTTCTAAGTGTCCCTTTTTCATCCTGCAAGTTCAGACTAGGAGGCTGAGCATTTCCTGCTGAGAGAGAACAAAGGCCACATTGCTTAATCCTCCTCTGTTAGGCTACTGGTGTTTATCACCTAAGCAAGCACTCTTTTTTTTCTCCTTATTTTAAGCTAATTATATTCCCCACCCTGCCTACTCCTATCCACCCTTATACTTTCCACATCCCACATCTCCTTCCCTTCCCCTGTCTCCAAGTAGATGTCCCCACCCCACCCCACCTGACCTCTAAACTCTCAGGGGCTTCCAGTCTCTTGAAGGTTAGGTGCATTATCTCTGAATAAACACAGAAAAAGAAGGTCAAGCAACAGTCCCTAAGCAGGATCCGCTTAAGGGGAGGTCCCAAGGCCTGAATATATTACTGAGGCTATAGAGTGCTCACAAAAAGGGACCTAGCCTGACCACCCTCCAGAAGCTAGCATTTATTTACCCTCAGAAAGAACAAGAAAGTTCAAAGAGTGGAGCAGATACTGAAGGAAAAGTCATCAATAGAATACCCGCCCTGGGGATCCAGCCCATATAGAGTTATCAAACTCAGACCCTATTCTGTATACCAACAAATTCTTACTGACATTAGCCTGATATAGCTCTCTCCTGAGAGGCTGTCAGTGCTTGACAAATACAGAGGTGGATGCTATCAGTCAACCATTGGACTGAGCACAGGGTCTCCAGTGGAGGAGTGGGAAAAAGGACTGAAGGAGTGGAATGTATTTGTAACCCCATAGGAAGAACAACAATGTGAATCAGCCAAAAACGCCCGAGCTCCCGGGACTAAACCGTCAAACAAAGAGTACACATAGAGGACCCATGGCTCCAGCTGCATATGTAGCAGAGGATGGCCATGTAGGATACCAAAGGGAGGAGAGGTCCTTGGTCATGTGAAGACTCCATGCCCAAGTGTAGGGGGATGACAATGCAGGGAAACAGGAGTGGGTGGACTGGTGAGCAAACGGAGGAGTGATAGGTTAGGGAGTTTTCAGAGGGGAAAACAGGAAAAGGGATAACATTTGAAAGGTAAATGAAGAAAATATCCAATAAAAAATTTAAAAAATCATCATCAGCATTTCAGTACATTTAGAGAACTAGATCATCCTGAGATGCTCAGACTTTAAAGCTATCACCAGAGTTCTAATCTGTGCCCCTGCCGCTACCCTCTCCAGGATAAGAGGTGCCCTTTGTATATAAAATGAAAGTTATTGAAAAACTAACTGTCACCATATTTAATTGTGGAAGAAGTGTATGTATAGCTTAAAAAGATATTTTTACTTCTAGTTACAAATAATAACATATCTTATTTAACCCTAGTAGTATTTTTGAAAACTCAGATGAAATATGTAAATTTTTCAGCTGCTGCTGGTGTTTCTGTTGGTAGTAGTGGTTGCTGTATGTTTGTGTGTGTGTTTACAGCTTCTAAATAATATAACTATAATACAACCTGTCTTCAGATAATTATACAGAAATAAATTTTCCAGGGAGATCCAAAGCAAACAAGAAATGATTAGTAAGGAAGCACCTATATATCCATTCTTAATTTTTCTTCATGGAGCTAATGCATTTATTTAAATAAACTGTGGGTTTTAAGGAACACCTATGGTGTCTTCTGAAGACTGAAGCTCATACACCACTTTAGTATTTCTCAAAATTCCCCACCCAATGGGTTTTAAAATTTTACCTGTGTCATCTGTATTCAGTGAAATTAATTTACATAGAGACTGACAAGACAAAACCTTGCAAAACAGTAAAGAAAATTTGTCTTTATTTTCATGCTAGCAAATTAGAATTCAGATTGAGTTTGAAAATCAGTAACTATAATTTAGGGAAAATATGAAGGAAATAGTATATCCCTAGTTGAGATTTCATCTGGTTACTGATACAATTTGCATTTGTAATTTTTGTTAATGTCTCCAAAACATTGTAAACAAATCTCACTTTGCCAAAGGGGGAAAATAAGCAAAATAGAAGACACAGCTGTTCATCTAGTCCCCACAGTCCATCCAGGTTGATAAAATAGATAAGAGAAGGTAGATGTCTGTACTGCCTGTGATGACAGAGTCTCCATACATCTGCATTGCTTCAAGTCTCAATGAGTTTTATCTTCTTAAGATAACCAAATTGTCCAATCTCCCCTATTTCTCCTGAAATAAAAAGACAAATGACATACCTTCGCTTCAGTAGTGAATTCAGTGCTTTGTTTCCTACAGTTGCCATGGTAACATTATTAGACAATAAAATTTGCAAGAACCAATTTGGGTAAATAAATATGTAAAATAAAAAAAAAAAACCCCTGTATCATGGAGGAGCAAACTGAAGCATATTTTCAACTTGTCAGATGTGACTGACTATTATTCATTTTAGGAAACACTTCATGGTGTTACATCCCTGCTTCATTTCCCTTTGTTTACTGTCTATGTGAGCAAATATTCTAGTAAGTTGAGGCTGCATGGCTCATGTCATTAGAATTCATCACCATGGCCCACAAAAAGGCTTTGAAAACCAAAATCTCTTTCTTTGCTCTCTGTGATATATTTTGTGTTTCTTCATAGTAGATTGAAGTCAAAATGGAATTTCAATTTATGTAGACCACTTAGAATGATGGACTACTGGTGCCATTTCATCTTCAAGCCATTCATTCGTCCTGATTTAGGAAAAGTGGTCCCATTTCTTAGCTCTTTGACAGAAAAAGCCTGGGGGAAACTACCTATCTGCTTGATCAGTAAAACCAAAATCGCCCAAAACAAAACAAAACAAAACAAAACAAAACAAAACAAAACAAGATTTCCACAAGAGACTCACAGAGATCATGTGGTGTTTGCCAACTACTCCTGGCCATGGTGCCTGTTTGCAATGCTGTTCATATACCAAGTTACAGTCAATTGGAAAAAAAAATAATTTCTCTTTATCGAAGGATATCAAGTACACATAGCTTCTTGACTGGCATTATTTTCCATGTCTTTATCCCTCCCCTTCTAAGTGCTGGGAACCCATATGGCTGGTTGTTGTTCAGAACCAGTGGGTTTTTATGTGCTTCGTTTCTGTTATACCTGGAATTCATTGTTTAATTGGCATATGACTATGGGTTCATTAGGACATTGTGACAAATACATTTCATTGTGTATTAGACTTATTCATCCCTCTCCGTTACACTTGTGCTTTATCCCCTTGAAGCCTTTTTCCAGATTCCATCTTCCCCAAAATAGTTCTTTTTCACATCTTGTATTCATTTACATTCTCTCATTCTCTGATTTAACACTCTCTCTCTCTCTCTCTCTCTCTCTTTCTCTCTCTCTCTCTCAAACACATACACACACAATAAACTCACATACACACACATATACACAAACATACACACATACACACATACACACACACACACACTTAAATATAGACAAATTCTGCACTAGAATGAAAATGCATAGTATTTCTTTCCTGGATCTGGCTTGTTTTGCTCAGCATAATCTCCAGTTGCACACCTTTTCCTGAAAGTATAACAATTCTATTATTTTGTGACTGCTTATTGTCACATTTATTCATTCATAAACATAGAGGCTAGCTAGTGTTTTAATAAATGTGGATATGCAACTATGTTTGTTAATTTAGAGACCTTCAGCTTTATACTGTGAGGAGGCTTGGCAAGGTTAAATGTTTTCAGTGTTCTGAAGACATATTCACTCTGGGGTTTCCAGTTTACACCCCACTGTCAGAAAGTAAAGACTCCTCCTGGTCTTCAGCTTTAAACAGTATCTATTCTCATATGTTTTTATGAAGATAGAAATGCTAATGGGTGATATGGAATCATAAAGCAGTTTTAATTTTAATTTCCCTGATTCTGAGGATGTTGAGTATTCAAGTATTTATTGACCGTCTGCATTTAGCCAATTTGTCTTGTCTAGTAGATCATTTGATTGGGGAAACTAAATTCATTTTATCATTTTTAATGGCTTTGGCTAGTCTCCAATTTGGTATATAGTTAGCAGCAATTTTTCTTTCTCTTAATAAAGTCTATGATCTCTGAAAATTTACTTCCTTGACATGCAGAACCTACTTAATTTCATGTAAACTCATTTGACAAATTTGGAATTATTTCATGTTCTTCTGGAGTCTCTTAAAGGAAGTTCTTGTACCTTTCTCTAAGTGACTTATCTATTTTTCTCTGGATGTTCAATGCCTAAAGAACATGTCTAATAAAAAACAAACAGAAAAACAAAAAACAAAAAAGTATTTATGAATTTTAACCTTTTATATTGTGGCTACCTAGTTTTATATCTAAGTTTCACTACTCTTATCAACATTACATACCAGAGAGTGGGTACATTTCTTGCTTTCTTTGTCTTGCCTTTTCATCTGTACATTTCTTTTAATGTCAGTACTATGCTATTTTTTATTACTGTGGTTCTATAATTTTTAGGTCATGTGTTTAGTTATGTCTGCACTGCTTTTTGTTAATGATTGATCTGACCATTAGGGGTTATTTGTGCTTCTCTGTGAATTTTGAAATTGATCTACTAGTTCTATTGAGAATTTAATTTGGATTCTGAAGAGGATTTCATCACATCTAATACTTGCTTTAGATGATATAGCTGTTTCACAATATTATTCCTCCTATCCCTGAGCATGGTAGGAACTTTAATCTTTTAGTGTGTTCAAGTACTATCTTAACTTATTCTCATGTGCAGTCCTTTTATATCATTGACTGATTTATTTCTAAGTATGTTTTTCTGTAAAGTATGTTATATTAATTGAATTACATTTTTGCCAAATTTATTATAATTATATATAAGTACTGTGGTTTTCTGTGCTGAGTTTTCTATCTGATCCATTTTTTAAAGTATCTACATGATCGAATTTTTTATTGGTGTAGGATTTAGAGGGATTTTTTTGCATAGGTATAAACTATCTGGAAATGCGACTGATTTATATGCTTTTTTCTTGCTTTAATTTCTTTTCAATTAATGTGCTTGCTAATATGTTATGCAGTACATGGTATAAAATCACTGGGAATGGTATATGAGCCTTGTATTTTGGGTTAAAATGGCTACGACACTGTTATATCTTTAATCTTTAAGTTGAGCAATATTCTTTACATTTGAAATTCCTGCAGGACTTTTATCAGAAAGTCATAAAGAAGCATTTCAAATGCCTTTTCTGTATCAGCTGAGACAATGTCTCTATACCTTTAAGATTTTTCATGTATTGCATTGCATTATTTGTTTGGATATACTGGGTCAAACCTATATCTTTAACCTAAAACAAATTTTGTTATGGTTCACAATCTTCCATAAATAGGCACACATGTACAAACACACATACACACACACACATACCATACACACACACACACACACACACACACACACAATCACCCCCTCACGCACACAAGGTTGTGGTTTAATGTTTAATAGAACTCTATTGAATAAATTGGAATCAAGACTGTATCAGTGGTAGATTTTTTAACTTCTACAATATTGTTGTTTCTCACGGGTGTTTATTTTTTTGTAACTTAGTGATTACATATTGTTAAATCTTTTGAGTCTATGACTTTATTCTCTTCTCTTGAACAATCTTTCTCAATCTATGAATTGTAACATTTTGGGAGGGTTTATCAACTCTTTAACAGTGGTCTCATATCAGATACCTTGCATATCAGATATTTATATTATTATTCATTACAGTAGAAAAATTGCAGTTATGAATTCGCAATAGAATATATTTGGGAGTCACCACATCATGAAGAACTTTACTAATGTCTTGCAGCATTAGAAACATGAAGAACCACTGTCCTCAATATTTTTCACTTGGCTGATGTAACGTTCTTACATATTACTCTGGATTTCAATGAAATCCATCGTAACTTCCTTTTTATAAAAGGATTTTGTTATTTTAGGAACTTTCTATTTTCTTATAAGAGCATGGCATTTTATCAACTGTCAAACTTGATGCAGGGTGCTGGTGGTAGTAGCATGGATAAGGATCTGTGTTCAGGATCAGGGATAAAAATCACAAAAACACAATCAGAAGACCTGCTAGCTCAAGTGATATAGCCTATATGAAGTAGGGAAGTGTTTTACTTTTCATAAAAATCAATTATCATTGAGAATTGACATGTTTATCAATTCAGAAGTCACATACACAACATGAGAGGTGATTTCTGCCCAGTGAATATACCTAGATAGCATCAGCCTGAATAATACACACCTCTGCTTATCTGCATTTACCCTGTATTTCATCTGGTTATGACAGGGTGCAAATATGCTAACCCAGTGCAAATGTGATAAATCTTTAACATTGATTCCTATAATTTCAGGAATGTTTTAACAATCAGTCTTATTTTTTGGAGACTATAGTGACTATGTATTACTGAGTCCTTGGACACTATTCAGACCTCTGTGGCCCTCAGCCTTGTAATAGAACTAGAACATTTCAGGCTTAAAGATTTTTATGTACTTCCTACAAAAGGCTTTTTATTCCACAGACAAGGAGCAACAGGAAATTTGGACAGCTGCCAAATTGATACATTTCAATCATATATCAAGGATTAGGCCAAACACACATATACATTAGATGTGTCTTGGGTTGGGCAGGAGACAAATTTTTTGTGGTAGAGGACCTGACATTGAAAAACCACCACTCCATTTAGAGGACTACTAAATTTCTTGTGTTCAAATATTTAATTCATGCAAGACCTCATGCCTGATATTCCCATAGAATATGATTATAAATCCTGTCCTCTGAACCCTATGATCTGTGCAGGCACCATGTGTCTTTACATACTTCATATTAATAAACCTAGGTATTCTTGTGATGTAATTTTAATGTGATTTTCATAAGAAACTTGACACATAGTCAGCAATGAGTGAAACGTACCAGGTTTGCATGATGTTACCATCTTCTCCATTTTAGGGTTGATCACTAAACATACTGAGCCAGTTCTATCTTCTATTTTTCTATTCTCCCTAATCATAACAGAGCCTCCAGGGTTCAACTAATCCTTGTAGTTCCAGGTCAAAAAACCTAATTGATTAATGTGATGTGATATATTTTCTTTACCTGGTTCAAAAAGAATTAAAGTGATTATCCTCATTTGTCTCATTAGGGATTTTTTTGTATTTAGCTATATGTATATTTATGAATTTGTTTGCACTGCCAATCATTCTATTTTTATCTTCAATAGTACAAGTTAAAACTAGTAGCAACACTACTAAACATCCACACAAAACAAAACATAATTTTTTCTTTTCTGTCATACAGATTTTACACAGAATTTGTTTGGAGGTCATATGTAATACTACATCAATAGGCAGAGGATAAAAATTAAAGAAACTAAGAACAATGTATAAAGATGCATAGAAAATTATGAATGATTCACCATATTAATTATGTTTGATACATTTAGTATATATAATTTATCAAGAATGACACAACAAACATGAAATTAATTGATAACTTCAGTTTCTTCATAAAATGCTGGTTCTAAAATGCATAAAGACCCTGTTCCCTTCAAATGCTATCTTGCATTTCTGCATTTTTGCAAATAATGGAAATTACCTATGGAGTCATTCTCATTTTGTGTGAAAATGACTGTCCTTAAACAGGAGTGGCATTTCAATTGGATGTATAAGATGTTTCGATTTAAAGTGTAAGGGAAAATAGTTATAGGGCCTCAGACAAGTGCTTCAGCGAGGGGTGTAGCAAGACCTTACTTAAGTCAGTCCCTTTTTTAAAAACCCAGAAAGTTCTGCCATCAGCTTACGCTCTATACAGTTGGCTCCTATGCTTTATTTGCATTGATCCTCTCAAAGCATGTTCTTATAACTTGGAGGAAATAAGCCAGAATCATTACATATTTATGTTAAATGCCTATGCAATGCCACAGGTTACAACCTAGGTCATAACTCTTATGTGTTGTAGAAAGATGCAGAACCTATAAGAGAAAAGAAGAGCTTAGATGTAGGAAATTGTATCATGAGAGGCATGCCCTGAAAGAGGATATTAGGTGCACAGTTTTTTCCTCTTACTCTACACTTGTTTGCCTCTTGGCAAGAACAGTATTGCTTCACCAGTGCTTTGCTTCCTTCTCTGCCATATGACAGACCATAAAACCATGGCGCCAAAGAATCATGAGCTGATACTTTAGGAGATATGAACCACAAATTTATTCTTGATCAGTAAATTAATTCATATTCTATACTATACTGTAAAAAAGTAACAAAGGGGCTCGGCTGCCCGCCAGTCAGGAGAGACTCACCGCCATCTTGATCCCGGGCTCCAGAGATCGGTCAGACTGAGGTACACAAACATAATCCTAGGCCCAACACCGCAGGGGTCTGACCCAGACGGGCGTTGGCCTGCACCCAGGCCCTGGGCTGTTCCAGTGGCCATCGGGGCGCCAACCCAGCCAGGAGTTTTTTTTTGCCCCGGCCGGTGCACGCGCCGCCATTTTGCCTACAGGAGCCAGAGTGCTCGGGAGGGCAGAGACTGCTAACAAGCGTAGCCGGAGGCTAACAAAACGGGGGTCTAGGCCCCAAAAGGCACAGGACTGACCCCAAGAACTGGGCGGCTTGGTGGGCCATCTGTGTGTCAACCAGCCCAGGAGGTTATTAGCACAACAGACTCTCCCGGTGCTTTCGCGGAGCACGGACACGCACGCCCGCCATCCGGGTCACCTGGCGGACCCAAATAACAGACATAGCCCTAGGGGAACTTTGCTCGGACCTTGGCCTCCCAGGCGTTTGCCTGGACTCAGGGCCCAGGCGACAAGGCTAACCTAGTGTGCGCCAGCCCGGTTGGGGAAATCGGCTGCCCAGCGGAGTGAGCAGAGCACAGGGGAGGTCACAGCAACATTCACCTTCGGAGCTCCCTGGGGGTGCACACGGGTTCCACCTGGTCCACAGACACAATCTGGGGCAAGGCCTCAGGCAGAAGCCCCCAGCTCAACTCTCTCCGCTTCAGATCAGCCTGGGTGGCCGCCACATCTCCAGGTCCCTCAAGAGGCTAGTGGGGGCTTCCGGGCGGCCAGCTGGGAGAAGTCGGTGTGCTCCAATAAATCCTGCGGGCCCCAGCGGGAGCCTTCAGGTGCCTGCTTCGGGATCTGAACAGCCTGGACAACAGCACCCTGTCTATAGGCAGTGCAGAGTGTAAGCTGTGCACCAGAGGCCAACGGGGAAGGGGCAGCTTGCACTGGTGAGTCCAGCACTGACAAGACCAAGTAACACCAGTGAGAGCCAGATGGCAAAAGGCAAACGCAGAAACGTCACTAACAGAAATCAAGGCAATATGGCAACATCTGAACCAAATTCTCCTCTACCAGCAAGTCCTGGATACCCCATCACACCAGTAAAACAAGATTTGGATTTAAAATCACTGGTCATGATGCTGGTACAGGAACACATGAAGGACATTGAGGAGAAAATGGATCAAAAGTTAGAAGCCCTTGCAAGGGAAACACAAAAATCATTGAAAGAAATCCAGGAGAATACAAAAGCCAACAAGGAGGAAATGCAAAAAACACTTAAAGAAATACAGGAGAACTTTGCTCAACAGGCTGAGGTCATGAAAGACGAAACACAAAAATCTCTTAAAGAAATACAGGAGAACTTTGGTCAACAGGCTGAGCTCATGAAAGAGGAAACACAAAAATCTCTTAAAGAATTACAGGAAAACACAAACATGCAAGGGAAGGAGCTAAGCAAAACCATCCAGGATCTAAAATCAGAAGTAGAAACAACTAAGAAAACTCAAAGGGCGACAACTTTGGAGATAGAAAGCCTTGGGAAGAAATCAGGGGACAGAGATGCAAATATCAACAACAGAATACAAGAGATAGAAGAAAGAATCTCAGATGCTGAAGATTCCATAGAAACCATGGACTCAACAGTTAAAGAAAATGCAAAGTGCAAAAAGCTTGTAACCCAAAATATCCAGGAAATCCAGGACACAATGAGAAGACCAAACCTCAGGATTATAGGCATAGATGAGAGTGAAGATTTACAACTTAAAGGGCCAGCAAATATCTTCAATAAAATTATGGAAGAAAACTTCCCTAACCTAAAGAGAGAGATGCCCATGAATATACAAGAAGCCTACAGAACTCCAAACAGACTGGATCAGAACAGAAATACTTCCCGTCACATAATAATCAAAACACCAAATGTTCTAAACAAAGAAAGAATACTAAAGGCAGTAAGAGAAAAAGGCCAAGTAACATATAAAGAAAGACCTATCAGAATCACAGCAGACTTTTCACCTGAGACTATGAAGGCTAGAAGGTCCTGGGCAGATCTCATGCAGACTCTAAGAGAACACAAATGCCAACCAAAACTACTATATCCAGCAAAACTCTCAATCACCATAGATGGAGAAACTAAGATATTTCACGACAAAACCAAGTTTACCCAATATCTATCCACAAACCCAGCCCTAAAAAGGATAATAGAAGGACAACACCAATACAAGGAGGGAAACTCCACCCTGAAAAAAGCAAGATAGTAACCTTTCATCAAACCCAAATAAGTTAAGCAATCAAATTTAAAAAATAACGTCAAAAATGATAGGAAGTAACAATCACTATTCCTTAATATCTCTTAACATCAATGGACTCAATGCCCCAATAAAAAGACACAGACTAGCTGACTGGATACGTAAACAGGACCCTACATTTTGCTGCTTACAGGAAACACACCTCAGGGTCAAAGACAAACACTACCTTAGAGTAAAAGGCTGGAAGACAATTTTACAAGCAAATGGTCTCAGGAAACAAGCTGGAGTAGCCATTTTAATATCAGATAAAATTGACTTTCAACCCAAAGTCATCAAAAGAGACTCTGAGGGACACTTCTTGCTGGTCAAAGGAAAAATACAACAAGAAGAACTCTCAATCCTGAACATCTATGCTCCAAATGCAAGGGCACCCTCTTTCATAAAAAACTTTATTAAAACTCAAAGCACACATTGCACCTAACACAATAATTGTGGGTGACTTCAACACTGCACTTTCCTCAATGGACCGATCAGGAAAACAGAAACTAAACAAGGACACAATGAAACTAATTGAAGCTTTGGACCAATTAGATTTAACTGATATATATAGAACATTCTATCCTAAAACAAAAGAATATACCTTTTTTTCAGCACCTCATGGTACCTTCTCCAAAATCGACCATATAATTGGTCACAAGACAGACCTCAACAAATATAAAAAGATAGAACTAATCCCATGCCTCCTATCTGATCACTATGGAATAAAAGTGGTCTTCAATAGCAACAGAAACAACAGAAAACCCACAAACACGTGGAGATTGAACAATACTCTACTCAATGACACCTTGGTCAAGGAAGAAATAAAGAAAGAAATTAAAGACTTTTTAGAACACAATGAAAATGAAAACACAACATACCCAAATCTATGGGACACAATGAAAGCAGTGCTAAGAGGAAAACTCATAGCCCTGAGTGCCTCCAAAAAGAAAATGGAGAGAGCATACATTACCAACTTAATGACACACCTGAAAGCCCTAGAACAAAAAGAAGCTATTTCACCCAGGAGGAGTAGAAGGCAGGAAATCATCAAACTCAGGGCCGAAATCAATCAAGTAGAAACAAAGAGAACCATACAAAAAATCAACAAAACTAGGAGCTGGTTCTTTGAGAAAATCAACAAGATAGATAAACCCTTAGCCAGACTGACCAAAGGGCACAGAGAAAGTATCCAAATTAACAAACTTAGAAATGAAAAGGGAGACATAACAACGGAAACTGAGGAAATCCAAAAAATCATCAGATCCTACTACAAGAGCCTGTACTCAACACAACTGGAGAATCTGGAGGAAATGGACAATTTCCTTGACAGATACCAAATACCAAAATTAAATCAGGACCAACTAGACCATCTAAACAGTCCCATAAAGCCTAAAGAAATAGAAGGAGTCATAGAAAGTCTTCCAACCAAAAAAAGCACAGGACCAGATGGTTTCAGTGCAGAATTCTACCAGACCTTCAAAGAAGAGTTAACACCAATACTCTTCAAACTATTCCACAAAATAGAAACAGAAGGAACACTACCCAATTCCTTCTACGAAGCCACAATTACGCTGATACCAAAGCCACACAAAGATCCAACAAAGAAAGAGAACTTCAGACCAATTTCCCTTATGAACATCGATGCAAAAATACTCAACAAAATTCTTGCCAACCGAATCCAAGAACACATCAAAACGATCATCCACCATGATCAAGTAGGCTTTATCCCGGGAATGCAGGGTTGGTTCAATATACGGAAATCCATCAATACAATCCACTACATAAACAAACTCAAAGAACAAAACCACATGGTCATTTCATTGGATGCTGAAAAAGCATTTGACAAAATTCAGCATCCTTTCATGCTTAAAGTCTTGGAGAGAACAGTAATTCAAGGCCCATACCTAAACATAGGAAAAGCAATATACAGCAAACCGGTAGCCAGCATCAAACTAAACGGAGAGAAACTTGAAGCAATCCCACTGAAATCAGGGACCAGACAAGGCTGCCCCCTTTCTCCTTATCTTTTCAATATTGTACTTGAGGTACTAGCTCGGGCAATTCGACAACATAAGGAGGTCAAAGGGATACAAATTGGAAAGGAGGAAGTCAAACTATCATTATTTGCAGACGACATGATCGTCTACCTAAGTGACCCAAAGAACTCCACTAGAGAGCTCCTACAGCTGATAAACAACTTCAGCAAAGTGGCAGGTTACAAAATCAACTCAAGCAAATCAGTGGCCTTCCTATACTCAAAGGATAAGCAGGCTGAGAAAGAAATTAGGGAAATGACCCCCTTCACAATAGCCACAAACAGTATAAAGTATCTTGGGGTGACTCTTACCAAACATGCGAAAGATCTGTATGGCAAGAACTTCAAGACTCTGAAGAAGGAAATGGAAGAAGACCTCAAAAAATGGGAAAACCTCCCATGCTCATGGATCGGTAGAATCAATATAGTTAAAATGGCCATTTTGCCTAAAGCACTATACAGATTCAATGCAATACCCATCAAAATCCCAACTCAATTCTTCACAGAGTTAGAAAGAGCAATTATCAAATTCATCTGGAACAACAAAAAACCCAGGATAGCTAAAACTATTCTCAGCAACAAAAGAAAATCTGGGGAAATCAGTATCCCTGACCTCAAGCAATACTACAGAGCAATAGTGTTAAAAACTGCATGGTATTGGTACAGTGACAGGCGGGAGGATCAATGGAACAGGATTGAGGATCCAGAAATGAACCCACACACCTATGGCCACTTGATCCTCGACAAAGAGGCTGAAAACATCCAATGGAGAAAGATAGCCTTTTCAACAAATGGTGCTGGTTCAACTGGAGGTCAGCATGCAGAAGAATGCGAATTGATCCATCCTTGTCTCCTTGTACTAAGCTCAAATCCAAATGGATCAAGGACCTCCACATAAAGCCAGACACTCTGAAGCTAATAGAAAAGAAACTGGGGAAGACCCTTGAGGACATCGGTACAGGGAGAAAGTTTCTGAACAGAACACCAATAGCTTATGCTCTAAGAGCAAGAATTGACAAATGGGACCTCATAAGGTTACAGAGTTTCTGTAAGGCAAAGGACACCATCAAGAGGACAGATCGGCAACCAACAAATTGGGAAAAGATCTTCACCAATCCTACATCAGATAGAGGGCTAATATCCAATATATATAAAGAACTCAAGAAGTTAGACTCCAGAAAACCGAACAACCCTATTAAAAAATGGGGTACAGAGTTAAACAAAGAATTCTCACCTGAAGAACTTCGGATGGCGGAGAAGCATCTTAAAAAATGCTCCACTTCATTAGTCATTAGGGAAATGCAAATCAAAACAACCCTAAGATTTCATCTTACACCAGTCAGAATGGCTAAGATTAAAAATTCAGGAGACAGCAGGTGTTGGAGAGGGTGCGGAGAAAGAGGAACACTCCTCCACTGCTGGTGGGGTTGCAAATTGGTACAACCACTCTGGAAAGCAGTCTGGCGGTTCCCCCGAAAACTGGGCACCTCACTTCCAGAAGATCCTGCTATACCACTCCTGGGCATATACCCAGAGGATTCCCCACCATGTAATAAGGATACATGCTCTACTATGTTCATAGCAGCCCTATTTATAATTGCCAGATGCTGGAAAGAACCCAGGTATCCCTCAACAGAAGAGTGGATACAAAAAATGTGGTATATCTACACAATGGAGTACTATTGAGCCATTAGAAACAATGAATTCATGAAATTCTTAGGCAAATGGATGGAGCTAGAGAACATCATACTAAGTGAGGTAACCCAGACTCAAAAGGTGAATCATGGTATGCACTCACTAATAAGTGGTTATTAACCTAGAAAACTGGAATACCCAAAACATAATCCACACATCAAATGAGATACAAGAAGAAAGCAGGAGTGGTCCCTGGTTCTGGAAAGACTCAGTGAAACAGTATTTGGCAAAACCAGAACGGGGAACTGGGAAGGGGTGGGAGGGAGGACAGGGGAAGAGAAGGGGTCTTACGGGACTTTCGGGGAGTGGGGGGGGGGGTAGAAAAGGGGAAATCATTTGAAATGTAAATAAATTATATCAAATAAAAAAAGAACATTTAAATAAGAAAAAAAAAAAAGTAGGCCTTTGCAATGTCGTGTATTTTAACAATATACATCTAAAGCTATTTTACAGGGGTTGTACGCATCAACTAAGTTTTAAGTTTCTGTTCCCTTTTTGTTTTCTGTAAATCGTGTTGCTGCAGTCATGTTGTAGTATTGTGGAGAAAGTTACTATGGAAAAGCCAGGGCTAAGCTGGCTTTATCCTTCTTGTAGTTGACTGTGGGATTTGCCAAGCTGCCTTTGGGATTCTTTACCTTTCAAGTCAATTAACTGCCCCAGGCAGTGTGTTACTATTGATTGATCTGTAACATTTGTGTTTTGAACTTTCAAGCCAAAGATTTGTTGTTCTCTATTTTAGGAACTCCAAATTAAATTATATATTTGAAAAAAAAAAAAAAAAAAAGTAACAAAGGCCATTCTATCTCTTTGATGTTATTATGATTGTTTCCAATTTTTCTTTCCTTAAATTTTGTGCATTCAGTCCTGAATTCTTTCTCAATAAATACATATCATAATTGTAGTGTACTCGACAAATTTTAAATTATATTGAAATGACAGTCTTTGCAAAGTGTGTTTTTTAGGGCACTATAATGAATGTAGAGTCAGTCTTTGACAGTAAAATTCTTCAGGTTTCCCATCCATTTACAATAAGTAAGATACTTGTTTTTATGTTTTGTGGTAGCATGTAATATATTATCATCTTTAGTTTAATAACTCCTTAAAAGGTACAGCTACAACCTTGCATTTTACTTCCTATCTTGCTCAGGCTTTATGTCATAAATGCCTTGGTGTCCATTGTGATGTTTACATAGAAGATGTTAGTAGTAGGCAAGCAAAGGTAGATAGAAAGCCTCAGATTTTTGCTCCTAATAAAGGCATCAGCCTATGGACACAGGAGGTAAGACTGAAGAAGGTTCTCTCTATGCACAGGAACTCATTTACCTTAAACACAGCTCCAGGGACCACATAAAATACATCATTCCTATACATGGAGAAATATTTTGAAAGGTTACTAAACATTTATAATTAATACTGTTCAATACTAACTTTGAATTTTGTTTAGAACAATATCAAAAACTATGAGGGAAGATGTACCTTGGAGAAACAAGTTTGTAATTTTACCAGAATACAGGGATAATGTGGGAGAATCACAAGTTCAATGGTTTTCTGCTCTACAGAGTGTCCTTTAGGCAAGACCAAGCAATTCAGTGAAACTTTCTTACAATATAAAGTAAAAAAAGATTGCTACATTTATAACTTGTCATAACACTTCCAGGACAGCAGTAGGGATTTATATTTAATTATTACTTTTGCAATAAATAAAACAAAATACAGGAAATTGTCATAATACTAAGTGTTTGATTCCATAGCTGCCTGCAGCTATCTCGAACTGGGTTGCTGGAACAGAAGCTGAGGGATAGATGAGGAAGGGACAAAAAGAAAAAAGGCCAGGGATAACACAAGCAGAAGGCTGGGGGTGGTGGCCAGGAATGTCACAGGCTGATCAAATGGGCTGAGAAGCCCAGCTCAATGCTGTGGGGGAAGGGACAATTTCCCCCTTAATTATTTATTTTTTTAAAAACTCAGTGGATAGATATATTCGTCAAAAGACGATGGGCTTTAACCAGTGAGGGAAAGCAGAGGCCTCGACCCCCTTAAACATTTATTGACATCTTTTTTAGAGGAGGGGAAGTAGACTGCCTTAATAATTTAAGGACAATCTTTTAATGTCAACCCCTATGCAGCCAGGCGTGCTTTTCAGGGAAACTCGGAAGCAGGATATTTCCTTTTCCCTTGCAGTGGCTCGCCTCGCACCTCAAACTGATGCCCATGTTTGTTCAATTAACAAACATGCATAGATCCGGTTCTATGCAGCTCCATCTGTGGAGATCCACTGGTAAAGTAAATGTCCGGTGAATATGAGCTGACTGGCTTTCATAGCCGCCCAACTTTGAGTCCTGGAAGCCATTGCTGTAGCAGCCCACCTTCGAGTGTTGTATCTGAAAGATCTGCTTGAAGCACAAAATAAGAGATTAAAGGGAAAAACTGCTTGGACTGTTTCTCTGGAGGGCCCATGGTATTTAATTTGGTTGTAAATTCGTAGCTCAGGAATAAAACCTGGCTTGCAAATTAATGGCTAGAGGAAAAGCAGTCTACCTTCCCAATATGGGAGAAGTAGCCTTAAGAACATTATTGAATAAGTCATACCAGCTGATTCAGGGTCTCTATTTACCTACCATATCAATCTTTCTGGCAGCCATTGGGCTCCATCTTTTTTTTTGAGAGAAAATATAAATAGAACATCTTTTCCATAATAAAACAGGGTCGGGACCATTCCATGTATTGGTTAACAAGTCCCGCCATTTAACCATGGCAATCCCTTGGTATAAAAACTTGTGAACAATGATTAATTACATTTAGAGGCTTCTCTCGAATGTAGAGAAGTGAAAAGAAATCTTTTTTCCAATTTTGCATAGCGAGTTACATCCATTTGTCAAAAATGATAGGGCATAAGGCCACATGGCTTAATCCCTAAATGAGGAGCTGGAGATAAGGAAAGGCAGTTAGGGCATTTTTTTACAATAGTGAAAACAAAGATCCTGATGGCGTATTAAAATTAAACATGCAAATTCTGCAACATACAAGCTAATTGTAAAAGGATTAAAAGTATTATTTATAGGTTGAAAAACATTTAATATCATTGTCAGCTCTGCTAACTGAGCTGAGCCCAGGTGTTTCTATATCCACCTGTTGATTATAAGTAAGATATCTAGCTCTTCATCTGTGAAAATCAAGAGTATTTTTATGCAGAGGCTATAAAGATCATATTAGGAAATACAACCTCATGCATATCTAAGAAACATTATTAAGCTATCTTGAGGACAACAGCAATGCCAATAAGTGAATTCTTCTATCTCATCTAGGCATTGGCATGCCTAGGGATAGGAAGCCATATACATTTAGCAAGATTTCCTTGGCATCCAAATTTTAAAATTTTCTTAAAAATATATATGCCTCAAATATATATATGCATATTTCAAATTATATGCACGGGGATACCATTTCCTCTCTGTTTTTTTTAAGATATTGTTTTGTTTTGTAAAAAATGTTTTATATTACCTCATATTTGAAGATAATAAAGAATCAAATTGTCAAAGATATTTCAAATGAATAATTCTTATTTATTAAATGGCCAGTTCCAATGTGTTTGTTCTAATCCAAGTTGGAACACCAAGCATATACCATAACTTAGGCAATAACTATGTAATTATAGAAAATAAACATAGCATTCTCAGTTGCCTTTTGCTAGAGTGGTGGCAACTAGAATGCCCTAAAATGAATTATAGTTATATGCACTTATTTTGATTTTTTAAATTACAAATATGAGTATCATTTATCTGTAAAAGTTAATTAAGTCCTCTAGAATCAACACCATTAAGTGGTAGAAGTAGAAAGTGAGGACCTCAAGAACAAAATTTTATAATTTGATGTACATAAAAATATAAAATCATTTTTAAGCCATTATCTTTTGATGAATATAAACAATATGCTTGTATATTCCACTGTCTCTATATAGCTGCCTGGGATACAAACTTTATGTGCCCTGCCCCAAGGGGTCCTGTCCAGGCACCTTTATAAAGATTTAATTATAAATAAGTAGATTGCAAAGAGATTACTCTCTTTTTTTTTTTTTTTTTTTTTTTTTTTTGATTTGGTTTTTCATACAGAGAGACAGGGTTTCTCTGTATAGCCCTGGCTGTCCTGGAATTCACTCTGTAGACCAGGCTGGCCTCAAACTCAGAAATCCGCCTGCCTCTGCCTCCCAAGTGCTGGGATTACAGGCGTGCGCCACCACCGCCCTAATTATAAATAAGTATATTGTAGTTGTCTTCAGACACTCCAGAAGAGGGCTTTAGATCTCACCACAGGTGGTTGTGAGCCACCAGGTGGTCGCTGGGATAGCGGCTGAGCTATCTCTCCAGGCTTACAAACATAAAATACAAGAGTTTAGCTCTTAGCACCCATTGCTGTCTCTTCAGCCTTTGGTTAACCTTTAAATATTTAAAGGACTGTAATTTAGAGAACATATGCTATGAAATTTGAATCACATTTGTATAAACAATTGTAAAAATTAAGAATTAGCAGTATTAAAAATAGAACAATTTTAAGCAATTGTAAAACATGAGCTTTACATATATTTACTATTATTAAAAGTAAATTGATTTTTGACAGTTTAAAAATAGCTGCTATAGCACCCAAGTGCTGAAGCAGGGAAAACTTAAAGGAATAGACGTTATATAAACTTTAGTCCCATAGTTGATGTATAATTTATGGGATGTACATATAGAAATATAAAGTAAATTGCAACAACTTAATATTTGGTTAACAATTATTAATTTTGCCTAAAAAGGGCTTGCCATGTAATATATCAACCATTAATAATAATTAAGTTGATTGCTACTTGAAGCAAGGAATAAACATTTTATTAGGCACTTAAAACATTTTTTTAAAGTATCTAACATTTTTACAACACATCAATATCTTTATTGAAGGATGTAAAAAACTTTATTTCATGAGCAAAAAATGTGATTCTATATCAACATTATTTTTTGCCAAGGAATGGCATTGAACACATGTCATAAACAGCTGATTATAGCAGCGTTATCTGCCTTGAAAACAGAGGTTTAAGTTCTCCTGTGGCAAGCTTAAAGAGATGTCTTAGCCAATTAACTTATTTTAATAACGTTTGAAAATTATTTATTTAAAAATTTTTAAAAAACCCATAAGCAAAGGCCTGTTTCTCTATAAACAAAACATTTTATAAACAAATATTTTTATAAAACAAAAGATATTTCTATAAATAAAATATATTAAAAATGTAAGATCTCAGCTTCTTTTATTGAAGCAAAGACAAAACACTCCTTCTCACATAAGGCAAGGCTATATTTGAATTGTATTTTGAATCATATCTGTATGAATTTGCCAAAATATTTTCTTGGCTAGAAACTCATGCTTTGTTTTAATTAAGTAGTCGGATCCCCATGGTTTTTTAAGCAGCACTTAGCACCCAGCTTAGAAACCAGGGCCAGGGGACCAACAAGCAGAGAAACGCCAAAGCGGGGAGACATCCCGCCCCTGCCAGCGGACTGGCACACCCCTGTGCCAGGTTGGCCAGAAGTAGCGTGTCCAGGCCCAGGGAGAGCGGGATCCAGACACCATGCTGCTGTATGCTCTGCCATTGTGGCATTCACGTTCCCCTCTAGCTGCTTGGAAAACTCTCGGGACAGCGCAGAAGCGCTCAGGGACGAAGCGGAGGAGAGACACCTCTCTCCTGGTTGTCCCACTGAAAAACTGAGTCCCTCAGGCCATGCCTGGAGGCTGTTTGGCTCGGCTGGCCTGTGATCCCACCAGCAGCACCCCCCCCCCCAGGAATGTCGCAGGCTGATCAAATGGGCTGAGAAGCCCAGCTCAATGCTGTGGGGGAAGGGCCAACTAAGCATGGTCTAGAAACGTGATTATTGAATTAGTGAGAAATTTTATTGGAGTGAAAATAGAAGAGGGACAGTTTTCCAAAAAGGGGTTTTTGTGCATGTATATGTCTTCTGGATACATATATGATTGCTCGTAAGGAGTTATATAAATTAAATGACTGCTATATTTTTTGTGTCATGAACATCATAGCAATGATCTTTAATGAGATTTTTAGATAATTTTGATTCTATTTAGTAAGATTTTTGATCAATGTCTAAAAGATTGGTGTTTATGTGTGCATAATATAGAGTTTAATTAATTTGCTTATATAAAATATTTATAGATCATTACCTAATGATTACCTCATGCCTAATTTTTTTAACATTGCTCAGAAACCATGTTGTGTGACAAAAATGTGCAGATAGCCAAAAAGTGAATATAATGCATGTAAATGTATCTTATTTTGTAGGTTAGCACATGAGAATTCAGCATGTTATTGAACTTCAGAAAACTGAGTATAAGACACAGTGTATGGATGAAGCGGAGTTGATTTCTTTTTAAAGAAAAAAAAGCAAAGATTTTCATGAAGAATATATAAAACAATTCCTGGGAAATTTAGATGGCTCCATGTCATTAATGTACAAATGGAATTTCAAAGGATGAATATTTTGAACTTTTAAAAACCAGTATGTAGAGATTTTTAAGTGAAACAGATACATCATAAATTGAAGCATGCTCTCAGAGACAATAAAGAACAGTGAAGTGTTTACTTTTATAATCATATTCTGTGCAGAAATAATAACAGGAATCTTAGGCAATGGATTCACAGCCCTAGTGAATATCATGGGCCAGGAGAAGAAGGATCTCTTCAGTGGATCAGATTCTTACTGCTTTGGCACTTACCAGACTCACTTATGTATATATGTGGTCATCTGCATATTGTTATTTGTACTGTACACATGTATGCTTATGAGATCAGAAATGCTTAGAGCAGTGGGTATTATCTGGTTAGTGAACAACTATTTCAGCATCTGGCTTGCTACATGTCTCTGTGTCTTTTATTTTCTCAAGATAGCCAAATTTTCTAAATTTTTTTTTCTTTACTTAAAGCGGAGAGTAAAAAAAAAAAGTGATTTTTAATGATAATACTGGTATCAATAATATTCTTGATTTTCAACCTGTTATCTCTATGGATGTTTGATCACTTCTCAATTGAGGTTTATGAAAAAAATAGGTCTTATAGTTTAAGGAATTTCCCAGAATTTTCTTATTTACGAACTCATCTATAATTTTTTTAATCAACAACTCCTCCCATGTTTTCCTACCCATCTATTCCCTCTTCATGTTCATACTCTTCACAGTGTCCCTGGTAGCTTTTCTCATGTTCATCTTCTCACTGTGGAAGCATCACAAGAAGATGCAGCTCAATGGCAAACAACCTAGAGATGTCAGCACCATGGCTTACATGAAAGCCTTACACACTGTGCTTTCGCTCCTGATGCTATATGCAATATACTTACTTTTTATTGTCATAGGAATTTTCAGCGTTGGATTGATGGGTGGAAAACTAATAAATTTTTTGACCACATTCCTATAGTAGTTTTTCCTATAAGCCACTCATTTATGCTGATTCTAGGAAACAGTAAGCTGAGACAAGCTGTGCTTTCTGTGCTGCCCTGTTTGAGGTGCCAGACCAAAGATATGGACATCATGGGCCCCTAATAAATTGCAGAGTTCACTGGACAAAATCTTGAGATCTTGGGGGGGGGGGGGGAAAGAGAAATGATTGGACTTCAAAGCTGGGAGGGGTAGTACTTAAGAAGTAACTAGGAGGACAAAGATACTAGCAGGATGTAAATGAGCTCAGGAGAGACTGGATAGGGCAGCTTTTTAGGAAATGGAGAGAGAGGTACATACAGGAGTAGGAGGGGTCAGACAGATAAAATGACAATAAGAATAGATTAATTCTATGTTAAGAAAACCTATTGTGGGAAGCCATCCTGAGCTATTCGGACTATTGCTTACTCATGGCCCTAAGGTGGTAGCTGCTAAAATATAAGAACAATTAACTAGAGCCTCTCCCGTGGGCATTGGTTTAGCCATTGTCTCGAGATAACTGCAGAATGGTCCTGCCTGCATCATCTCCCGCTGACTCCGGTAATTGCGGTGGAAGGAAGTCCTGAGATAACTGCGGCAGGCTCGGCCTGTGCAAACACCTGTTGTCTCCACCGGAGGACCCTTGTCTCCTCCTGCTGAAACTGCTAATTGCCCTTCCTTCCTTTGTCCCTACCTTGGGGTACGCCCCTCCTGAAAGTCTTATAACTTGGGTACCCCAGAACAATAAACGAGGCTTTGACACAACTCAGAGTGGCTTTTCATTCTTGGTGCTTGGCCTCCGTCTCTCTCCCCCCCCTTTTGACCCGCAGGTAGCACCCCTTCGGAACCCTGGAATAACTGACCCGCGGGACGGGTTACAGTGGCGCCCGAACCAGGGACCCGAAGTACGGTCAACTACCGGACGACGGAGGAGAAATCCCGGGAAAAGGAATGAAGGACCCCACAGACCGCATCGCTCGTGTGTCGCTGGAGGGGCAGGTGAGTGGCCAAACATTGTCGTCCGATTGTCATTGGGGAAATAAAAAAAGAGGCTAAAGAGGCTTGATTCATAGGAGAAATCAAGCAATCATTCAGGGAGAGAGGAGTAAGAGTTAAGAAAAAAGATTTAATTAAGTTCTTTTGTTTTGTCATGAGAAATGTCCTTGGTTAATTTTAAGTGGACCTGACATTCACCCGTTAACTTGAGATAAGGTTGGTAAAGAAATTAATAAGATTTTAAAAACAGGTACAGGTGAACCAATGTTTGATACATTCTTTAGTTACTGGAGGCTCATTCAGAGTGCGAACGAGGACCCTGCTGAATATTGCCTCCGCCCTTTGTCGCGGGCAGCTTCTGTGACCTCACTTTCCCCTAAAAAGAACTCTCCAAAACCTTCCTTGGTCGTTATAGACAGGTCTGAGTCCCCGCCATCCGCTCCTGTAACTTCTCTTTATCCTCCGCTCCTGAGGGACCCATTCCTAGCTGATATGTCATTAAGTTAAGAGACCCCCGGGGAGAAAGCCAACTTAGAGGAGAAAAGTTGCAGAGAGCAAGCAGTCCTCTTAAAGGAGCTACGAAGGACAAACGGTCATTCTAACTTCAAGATTTATTTCAAAGTCAAATGCCTAGAAAAAGCCAGAGCCAAAACAAGCCCCTCCACGTGGCCCACCACCCTATACCCGGCGATAGGCATGCAGCGTGGCTCCTCTCAGCCAAGTCCCTCAGACCTTAACTGGGTCCAGGCAATCACCAGAGATCGTCCTATACTCAGCCTTAAAATAAATGGTAAAAGCTTTGAGGGCATCTTAGACTCAGGTGCCGATTCTACTGTGATCTCGCAATGTGCTTGGCCCCTGCTTGGCTTTTGCAAGCCTCTCTGACCCTTCTGCAGGGGATTGGACAATCAAAAAAATACTCTCCAAGAGCTCACAGTTGCTGACTTGGGAGGACAGAGGGAAATACTGGCTCTACTCAGCCCTTCGTGGTTCCTGGTCTGCCTGTTAACCTCTGGGGAAGAGACATTCACTCTCAAATGAAAGTCCTTATGTGTGGTCCCAATGAGGTTATTGCTCAACAAATGCTCTCCCAGGGCTATCTCCCTGGACAGGGACTAGGCAAAAATGGACAGGGGAGACCCATGCAGGTAGAAGTCAGAGACTGCTGCTGAGGCGGCCAGAGAAAAACTGCTCATGGGCAGCATGTAAGACCTGGACTGCAGAGAAATTCCTGGGCTCTCCTCCCACCCCTCTCCACAGGTGTGTGTGTTCGACTAGGCATCCTCCTTCCCCCTTGTTAAATCTTAAACAAGAGAAAAAGCAGGTTACAGAAAAGCAGTTTTTCCATGTGTAGGATACGGTATCAAAAATAAATAAATAAATAAATAAATAAATAAATAAATAAATAAATAATGGTTAGAAGCTATTTCAAAACTCTCCTGGAAAGGAGAAGAAAATGGGAGATGTCCTGTTTTCTCTCTGAAACCTACTGGAGATCTCCTTAGTTCAGGTTAAGATATTTGGATCTTTTGGGACATCAAGTTCCCTCGTTGTCTATTGTACGTCTTTGGTGCACCAAAACTTGTCTATATGTGTGTCAATTCATGTTGTCTGTTGTTTTGTTTGGGTGAATGATTGGTTGTCTTTATGTTTTATGTAAAAAAAAAATGGTAAAAAGGCGTTATCTTGCTGGCAGTCCTGCCAATTCCAGTTTACACAGAGGAGGCTAATTTGAGATGCCTCACATTCTAAGGTAGGAGCCAAAGACAACTGGAAAAAAAGCTGCTTCTTAAAGGGCCAGGTGCCGGACAAGTGGAAATGGTTAATTCTCCTAGAAAAATTTCTACCATAATGATGATCGGGTTCAAAGTGCTTTATTCCTCTGAAGTTACAGCTAGAAAAAAATATATATTTGGTTTAAATTTATGAGATTTGTATGATCGCTTCATTTTTATTTCTAATTAGTCTTAAAGTTATAAATGTTTTACATATCTTGGCTATAGAGTTATAAATTAATTGGTTATAATTTAAAAGGTATAGTGTTTTTAAGAAAAGGTTAGTTTAAAACTGGTGATTCAGTGTCAGAGCCATCTTAACTAGCTACACGTGACATGACGCAACCCAGGAAATACAGGCCTCTAAGATGCTTTTAAATTGACCTGGTGTTTTGTGTAAATCTTGGCCTGGAGATTGGACTTATAAGAAATACGATTTAAAATAATGTCTCGTCAATAAGTTACAAAGTCATACATTCAAACACAAAATGATGAACAAACTTTACAATATAAAAATGTGTTTGCCATTAATTTTAAGGAGAAAAGATTATTTAAAACTGGGTTTTGCTTTCAACAAATTGTAGTTATGCTTTGATATTACAGGTTTCTTTTGTTATTTGACCTTCATACAATGGGGTCTGGTTACTCTTTACAGGACCATTGGGTGTAGGTCTGGCTTAAGAGATAACAAACTCAGATCAGGAGATTTACATTTGAGTTAATACTAAGCTCAGAGCTTCCTCAAAGCTGCTCAAAGCTGCAGAGGCTTGAGAGATGCAGTTTTGTCTTGCAGGCCTCACTTAGAGAGTTTCTGGCCAAAAGAACATTTTAACAGATTCATACAGATATGGTTCAAAATAAAGTTCACACTTAGATCTGTAAAAGATAATAAGGCTATATAGAAATTATAAAGGCATTAAAATTTGGACTGTCTACTCCATACAAAATTATTATAGGTATAGAGGGTAGTTTTTTGCCTTGCATTCTGATAATTATAAAAGCATTCACTTCTAACTTTAAAGGAGCATAAGCTAACTTTAAAAAACCAATAAAATAATTTCATTAGAAAGTTATTCCTCAAGAAATGGCTTGCTCTTAACAATGGGCTTTTAAAGTTTTTAAGAAAATGATTTTCAAAAGGTGTTAAGATAAATATTTTGCCTAAGACACTGCTTTAAGTTTGTCATTTAAGCCTCTGATGTTCTCAAGATAGATGCAAAACAAATACTGAGAGACATAACTTGGAGAAAGCTACCATAAGTATTTGTCAACAGTTTATGATATATGCTCACTTCCATTCCTTAACAAAGAGAACATTAATGTAAAATCTCTCCAAATACGATTTTGACATCCTCCAATAAAGATTTGATATAATAATAAAATGTTACAAAATAAAATCATAAAAATATTTTTTAAAAAGGATGTTTTAAGAGCGTGATAAAATGTTTGTTCCTTATTTTAAACAACAATCAAATTGATTATTATTAATTGTTAATCTATTACATGACAAGCCTTTTTGACAAAATTAATAATTGTTATCTAAAAGATAAATTGTTAAAAATTTGCCTCTATACATGTTTTTATATTGTTATAGATTTATATACACATCCTATAAAAATGCATCTACTATGGGAGTAAAGCTCATATAATTAGATCACATGTTTATTCTTTTGAGTGTCCCCTTGCTTCAGCACAGATAATTGAATTGGGTGCTGTAGCTGTTCTTTTAAAATGTTAAAAATCAAACTTTTGATTTTTATATTAATAATATACATATATAGCTCATGGCTTGCAATTGCTTAAAGTTGTTTCCTTTTAATGATACTAATTCTTAACTTTTACAATTGTTTGTACAAATACAATTTAAAAAATTAATCAAAAATATACATATGACTATTGACAGCTTTTCAAGCTTCCTAGTTATAACTATTTTAACATAAGAAACAAAATATAAATTTAGTTGTTACATATGTTATTTTTTAATACTAAATGTTCCAAATCAGATTAAGACAAATATTATAACTGATTATTATAACCAGTCATTTAAGATGTCTTATTAACAATTTGATATTAGTCACATTACTGAGATTCCTCATAATTCGCAAAGACAAGATATTATAGAACAAGCCCATAGAACTTTGCAATATTTTTATAATAAAAATAACTTTGCAATATTTTTATAATAAAAATAACTTTACAATATTTTTATAATAAAAAAGGGGAGAATAACATCTCTATATACCATAAAAAATTTTAAATTTTAATGCCAGGGAACTCTAAGTGTAGAGAAGAGGTATGTTTGTGTTTTTTCTACAGGATGCTGAAGGAACATGCTAGCTGTCAGAATATGCTGATGCTGAGATTTCACCCTGACTTTCCACCTTGCTCTCCAGCCTTTTGGGGCCCCTCCTGGGTCTTTTGTTTCTTTTGTCATTTGGCCCCTGGGCCTTTAACAGATTAACCAGTTTTGTTAAATCACAGATTGATTCTGCCTTGACAGACGTGGAGGTAGCAACCATCGGCCTTCAGTTTTCTACCCTTGCTGCAGGCACAGAGCTTTCTTGGTTCCTAAGCAGTAGAAACGTCAATGCCAGTGAGGGTGACCTCTGGCTCCTAATAGTGGCTGAGGGCCATAAGCTGTGGAGTAGCCAATGACGGGAAATATTGTGGTGCCACGAGCCAGATGCACACCGCCTCTTGGCTGCAGGGTGACTCCATGACGGGATTATTGTGAGTCCGCTACCTGGATGCCCATCACACCCACCAAGGGCCTGATTAAGCCATTGGAGTGGGATGTGATGCCAGGAGTGGATGCAACTTACATAGCCTAAGACAGAGGCCCTGCCCTACTAGGATCTAAAAGGGCCTAGTTACTGCGGTGCTGGACGTGGGGGCAAAACCACATAGCCTAAAACAGGCTCTCCACCGACCCTCTTTCCATAGCCACCCCTCAACTTAAGAAAGGAAAAAGGAGGAGATGTGGGAAGCCATCCTGAGCTATTCGGACTATTGCTTACTCATGGCCCTAAGGTGGTAGCTGCTAAAATATAAGAACAATTAACTAGAGCCTCTCCCGTGGGCATTGGTTTAGCCATTGTCTCGAGATAACTGCAGAATGGTCCTGCCTGCATCATCTCCCGCTGACTCCGGTAATTGCGGTGGAAGGAAGTCCTGAGATAACTGCGGCAGGCTCGGCCTGTGCAAACACCTGTTGTCTCCACCGGAGGACCCTTGTCTCCTCCTGCTGAAACTGCTAATTGCCCTTCCTTCCTTTGTCCCTACCTTGGGGTACGCCCCTCCTGAAAGTCTTATAACTTGGGTACCCCAGAACAATAAACGAGGCTTTGACACAACTCAGAGTGGCTTTTCATTCTTGGTGCTTGGCCTCCGTCTCTCTCCCCCCCCTTTTGACCCGCAGGTAGCACCCCTTCGGAACCCTGGAATAACTGACCCGCCGGACGGGTTACAACCTATTGTGTATTTAATCCAGGACTGTCTAAGAGACTCCTGGAACATTCAACCTACATTGCTGTTGACATTGCTTAATTACTCATGGTGAACTTTAAATCCCCATTTCTGATGATACCATGAATTATAGGAATAGGAACTTTAGAACTGGAACTATCTGCTTGCTCCCCAAGGACTAGTTTTCATGATATCAGAATGCACTCAGTGTTCAAGGTTCTAAAAGTGTGAAGCAACTAATAGTCCTACCTGATTATGACACCAATGAACCTCATCAATATGCAGCTACATCCATTGCATAATCACTCTTTGTGACCAGTAGTGGAACACATATCTTGGTGGTAACCAATTTCTCTGTAATTGTACTTAAGAGGTTTTCAACAACAGGAATACAATGCCTGATACAGGAAACTTAGTTAACTACTCATAAGCTGAGTAAAATAATGGTTATTGGAGAGGAATCTATAACAGCTGGTTTACTAAACCAGAATGATCCCTGACAAAATCATATAAACATTTGTCAATATACTCACAAATAAATGTAATCATCTGTCATCAAGAAAACAAACCTTCAAAACAGATTAAAATGGCATCAGAAAACCACAATCAAACAAAACACAAAGTTTTGAAGTCCATTCCAAATGAGTACATCTACAAAGCAGTCAAACATCTAAGACTCAGTGAATATGGAAGTAGGACAGAATGATTACAAGAGCCACGAGATCAAAGACTATGCTTTGAGGTTATACCTTTAGTAATACCAGGAGCTATATCCCTAAAGATTTACCATCATGGCCATCTAAATATCAGCTGAAAAGGGGGAACACCAAGAAACATATTGAAATGGACTAGGAAGGCATGCAAAACATCAAATGTACAGAAAGATCTACAGGCCTAAGTAAAACCTCTATATTAAAACAGGAAAGAAAGTCAAGGAAAAACAATGCAATTGGAATTCCACTGGCAAAAGGTCATTTTTGAAAACACACAAGTATTATTATATGGCCATACATATGCTTATATGTATACCTACATAGCATATGTATACTGTCTAGATTTATATTTATATATGTATATGATATATATGTATATATATACATATATATATGTATATATATATATATATATATACAAATAAATAATTGCATTCAATAAAAACTAATAGAAAAAGGAGGCCACAAATTTGAAGAGACTGAAAAATGGTGACTGTAAGCTCTTGGATGGATGAAAGGGAAGGTAGAAATTTCCACTGGGGGAAAAATGCCTTTTTCACCAATTGTCCTGGTTCAACTGGAGGTCAGCATGCAGAAGAATGCAAATTAATCCATTCTTATTTCCTTGTACTACGCTCAACTCCAAGTGGATCAAGGACCTCCACATAAATCCAGACACACTGAAACTAATAGAAAAGAAACTGGGGAAGACCCTCGAGGACATGGGCACAGGGGAAAATTTCCTGAACAAAACACTAATAGCTTATCCTCTAAGATCAAGAATTGACAAATGGGACCTCATAAAATTAAAAAGGTTCTATAAGGCAAAGGACACTGTCAAAAGGACAAAAGGGCAACCAACAAATTGGGAAAAGATCTCCCCAACCCTACATCTGACAGAGGGCTAATTTCCAATATATACAAAGAACTCAAGAAGGTAGACTCCAGAGAGCCAAATAACCCCATTAAAAATGGGGTACAGAGCTAAACAAATAATTTTAACATGAAGAATTGTGAATGGCTGAGAAGCACCTTAAAAACTGTTCAACATCATTAATCATTAGGGAAATACAAATAAAACCAACCCTGAGCTTTCACCTCACACCAGTCAGAATGGCTAGATTAAAAACTGAGGAGACAGCAGGTGTTGGAGAGGATGTGGAAAAAAAGGAATATTCCTCTACTGCTGGTGGGATTGCAAGCTGGTACAACCAATTTGGAAATCAGTCTGGCAGTTCCTCAGAAAACTGGGCATGATCCTTCCAGTGGACTCTGTTACACCACTTCTGGGCCTATACCCAGAGGATTCCCTGGCATGTAGTAAGGACACATGCTCCACTATTTTCATAGCAGCCTTATTTATAATAGCCAGAAGCTGGAAAAAATCCAGATGTCCCTCAATGGAGGAATGGATACAGAAAATGCAGTATATTTACACAATGGAGTACTACTCAGCTATTAAATACAATGAGTTCATGAAATTCTTAGGCAAATGGGTGGAACTGTAAAATATTATCCTACGTGAGTTAACCCAGTCACAAAAGAACACACATGGTATGCACTCACTGGTAAGTGGAAATTAGCCCAGAAACTCAGAATACCCAAGACACAATTCTCCTAAAAAATGATGCCCAAGAAGAAAGAAAAAGAGGCTCCTCATCCTGGAAAGGCTTGATGCAGAAGTGTAGGAGAATACCAGGACAGGGAGGTTGATTGGGAAATAGAGGGAGGGTAGAGAGCTTATGGGACTTTCGGGGAGGGGGAAACCATGAAAGGGGAAATCATTGGAAATGTAAATAAAGAATATATCTAATAAAAATAACAAAAATACAGTGGTTTTTGAAAAAATATATTGAGAGTGTGTTTGTGCATGTGTGTGTGTGTGCGTGTGTGTGTGTATGTGTGTGTGTGAGAGAGAGAGAGAGAAAGAGAGAGTGTGTATAAAAGGAGTCAGAAATTCCTAAAATAATGTTCAATTCACACGAAATTTGAAAACTTAAACTTTGACAATTTTTTCTTCCTAGGCATGAAATATATTGAGCATTTTATTAAAACTTTGAGAAAAACTTTTAAAAAAACATTAGTTTTATATTAGTTCATTCGTCTTAAATATCTAACAGTAAGTAATTTAAATACAGGATACATATTTATACATATTACTGAAAGTAGAACTTTATGTTTTTAAGTACATTTTTATTATTTTTTTCAACTAGCACAAGCTTGGATCATCTTGGATGAAGAAACTTCAGTTGATAAACACCTCCATCTACCTGGGCTGTCAACATGTTTGTGCAATATTTTATTGAGTTATGATTGATGTGGGTAGGCACAACTCACTTTTGTGAGTGCTGCCTCTGAGATAGTGGTTCAGCCTTGTATAATGGAGCAGAGTGAAAAATCCATGAAAAGCATGCCAACAATCCGCATTCCTCCATGGGCTTTTGGTCAGTTTCTGCCTCCAGATGGTATATTTTGTTTTCCTATGCTAACTTCCCTTTAAGATTGCCTGTGTTTTGAGTTGAAAGAGACACTTTCCTCCCAGATTTGTATTTTTGGTCATGAGTAATTTTAGACCAGTGTTTTATATATACATGCACACACATACATACATATATATATAACATATCTATATATACATAGATATATAGATATATAGATATATAGTTATAAATATATATCACATTTTATATATCTTATTTTATATGTTATGCATATATATACATATGTATATTCAGTTATAACTGGAAAAGAAAATAATGGAAAGTATTTGAAAATATGTGGAAGAAGAGTTAAGATTATATGTTGAACTTGGTTATTTCAGTCCTACATGTAGTCCCAGCTACTCTGGTGGCTGAGGCAAGAAGATCCGGAGTAGATTTCAGTACTGTTAATTATAGTCCTCCAAACAATAATATTAAATTAATTAATTTAGCTAATTTAAAATTTAGATTAACATTTAACTATTAAGTATATGTAGGAACGAGGTCATCTTACAGATTACAAGTCACTTGTTTCATAGAAATTATCAGCAAAATAGTTCAGCAGCTAAGGACAGACACTTGATTCCTACCCAAAGGTGCTGAGTTCAAATATTGGTTACCAAAGAGTAAGAGAGATGCAATGCTTGAAAGTTGCTGTCTGAACTTTAAAAGCCCACCATGCAAACTCACACACATACACATACACACAGACATATATGTGAACACATACATAAAATACACAGACATATACACAGACAAATATAACAAATGAGACGTGCACATAGATACACACATACTCAAATAACCTACCAACCTACCAAAGGTTTACACACAAACAGACAAATATACAAAGAAACATCCACATGTTAACACACACATAATATATATTTCACATATATATATTTCATATATATATATATATATATATATAAAGTCATTGGTAAAAGTAACTCTTACCACATTTAATTTTGAAAGAAGGGCATATAGAGCTTTAAAATATTTTTCTTTTTTACTTCTAGTAACAGATAACTCACATCTTATAGAACCCTTGAATTGTTTTTAAGAAATTATGTGAAATATGTGCATGCATTTGGTGACGCTGCTAGTGTTTTTTTGTTTGTGGTGTTTGTGTGTTTGTGTTTACTGCTTGTAAATAATAAAACTACAACACAACCTATTGTCAGATAATTGTATGAAAAAAATTTTCCTGGGACATTCCAAAGGAAACCAGAAGTAATTTGTAAGGACGTGACCTATATGTTTATTCTTAATTGTTCTTCATGTAGCTAATATACGTATGCATCAGCTTTTCACTTGCCAGAAGTGAAATCTTTTGGGAAGTGTTTTTTGAGAGCTGTGTTCCAGAGATAGCCAAGACTGTATCTCACACTGCAGCTGAACTTATAATGTGCGAGAACCACCCAGGTGGTACTGCTTTTGAGGCATGAAGAGCAGCTGAGGCTCCATACTGTGAGAGACCATGGAAGGCCACTGGTGAAAGTGCAGCCTCAATTGCAATTGATGGCCCAGGACTGAAGGGGTCATGCAAAATAATTGAAACTTGGCACCTTGGAGAGTCTATAAGAGGCTATTGGTGAAGCCTAGTTGTTCTGGAAGAGAACAGAGTTTGGAGATGCCAGTACCTTAAGATGACCACCTAGAACAGTTGCGACAGTGGAGTACAGGCAGCTGGAACCTAGAAGACAAGGTGTGTGTCATAAAGTGCAGAGCTGGAGAAGTGACCCAAGCCCTTGGAGGAATCCAGAAGATTGTGAGTTGTTCCCAGACATTAAACAGTTGGAGTTTGAGTTTGCTTTTGATTGTAACTGTGCCCTGATCTTTTTCCTTCTTGAAGTAGTAGTATTTTAGTAGA
This sequence comes from Apodemus sylvaticus, assembly GCF_947179515.1. Lineage (NCBI taxonomy): Eukaryota > Metazoa > Chordata > Mammalia > Rodentia > Muridae > Apodemus > Apodemus sylvaticus. The sequence continues at coordinate 170,170,648 of NC_067473.1, read as the reverse complement.
GTCCACAGTTAAGAGACTTTGAATGTTTAAGGGTCTGAATTTTAAAAGATATTGTTTATTTTAAAAGGATTGAATTTTTTATTTTTTTAATTTTAATTTTTTATTATAATCAATACAATATATAATTTTATATCAATCATAAAAATGATAGACATGTTATTAAATGAACATAAAAAGATAAAGTCATTTCATTTGTTTATATGTTTGTTTTGTTTTTAGTAGAGCTTAAATCTTGGCTCTTACTGTGATACAAACTCAAGACAAGAACAATTTTTAGACATTGGAGTTCACTGTAATAGGCTGTACTTCAATGTCCCTCACAGCATCAAAGAATTTTACCTCCATAGTAGCTAAGCTAAAAGTAAAGAGTTCTGCTATGCCAAGGAATGACTTGCAGACACAATTATTTGGATATAGATTTCCTGGTATGGTCAAAGCTATTTGACTTGAATGATTGTCATCATTCTTACCACACAGGGAGCATTTAAGAAATGGTGTGTGTATTAAGATGGTCTCTCCATGAAGTCATTCATCAACTGTTTCAATGAGCAATGGTTCTGATTGGAAGGTAGCACAGAGGTTAGTTGAGGGTAAGATTCTGGTTGATTGGCTAAAATTTTGAAAACATTCATCTCAGAAAATGAGTAACTTATAATGTCATTCTCTTCACAATAGATACAATAATTATAAATATCAAGGAAGACATTTAGTCTCAGTCTTTGTTGTTCTTCTACAGACTTCCCACAAATTAATTGTCTAGAATTCTTTTGGCCGTATAAGTAATTTTGCAATATGTATGCTATTCTGCAATTCATAGTATAGAGAAAAAACATTAAACAAACAATCCTACTAATAGAGGCTAAGATAGGAGAAGCATTATTTCATGTTCATTATGTGATAAAAAGCAAGACACTGTCATGTACAAATATTCAGAAAGTCTATATGAATTGTACAATATTGGACATATTTCTCCATTTATCAAATTAGACCACTGGATGACAGCCAACTAATTCCTCATATTTTTGCATTTCAATCAATTAGGATATGTTGGTAGCATTAATTTTCATTTTAAGAGATATTAAGGAAAAGTCATTGTTACTTCCTGTTATTTTTGTTGTTAGAGGTGGAATTATGTTTGTGTGGGTCTGTTGAAAGATTACATTCTTGCTTTTTGTAGTGTGTAGTTTTCCTCCTTGTTTTGGTATTTTCCATCTATTATCCTTTGTAGGGCTGGATTTGTAGGACAATACTGTATAAATTTGGTTTTGTTGTGGAATATCTTGTTTTTTCCTTCTATGGTAACAGAGTTTTGCTGGGTATAGTAGCCTGGGCTGGTATTTGTGTTCTCTTAGGGTCTGTATGAGATCTGCCCAGGATCTTCTAGCTTTCATAGTCTCTCGTGAGAAGTGTCTAGTGTAATTCTGATAGGCCTGCCTTTATATGTTACTTGACCATTTTACCTTACTGCTTTTAATATTCTTTCTTTGTTTAGTGCATTTGGTGTTTTGATTATTATGTGACAGGAGGATTTTCTTTTCTGGTCCAGTCTGTTTGGAGTTCTGTAGGCTTCATGTATGTTGATGGGCATCTCTTTCTTTAGGTTACGGAAGTTTTCTTCTATAATTTTGTTGAAGATATTTACTGGCCCTCTAAGTTGGGTACCTTAACTCTCTTCTACACTTATTAACCTTAGGTTTGATCTTCTCAGTGTGTCCTAGATTTCCTGGATATTTTGGGTTAGGAACTTTTTGCTTTTTGCATTTTCTTAGACTGTTGTGTCATATTTTTCCTACGGTATCTTCTGCACCTGAGATTCCCTCTTCTCTCTCTTGTATTCTGTTGGTGATTCTTGCATCTAGGACTCCTAATCTCTTTCCTAGGTTTTCTATCTCCAGAGCTGCCATACTTTGTGATTTCTTTATTGTTTCTAGTTCCATTTTGAGATCATGGATGGTTTTGTTCATTTCCTTTGTCTGTTTGATTTTGTTTTCCTGTAATTCTTTAAGGGTTGTTTGTGTTTCCTCTTTAAGGGGTTCTAGCTGCTTACCTGTGTTCTCCTGAATTTCTTTAAGGTGGTTATTTATGTCCTTCTTAAAGTTCTCTATGTTTTTTCTTTTTTCTTTAATATAGTCTCATGTATTTCTTTAAGGCAGTTATTTATGTCCTTCTTAAAGTTCTCTATCATCATCATGATATATATATATATATATATATCTTTGAAAATATTTTTCTTCCAGTTACAGATAATAACATATCTTATTGAACCCTATTTTGTTTTACAAAAACCAGATGAAGTACATGTGTTTAGTGTTGCTAATTGTGATTTTGTTGTTGGTGGTGGTAGCTGTGTATGTCTTTGTGTTTACTGCTTGTAAATTATATATCTAGAACATAATTTATCTAAGCTAGAAGATCCTTGGCAGACCTCATACAGACCCTAAGAGAACAAAAATGGCAGCCCAGGCTACTACTCCCAGCAAAACTCTCAATCACCATAGATGGAGAAACCAAGATATTCCATGATAAAAGCAAATTTACACAATATCTGTCCACAAATCCAGCCCTACAAAGGATAATTGATGGAAAACGTCAACACAAGAAGGGAAACTACAAAGAAACCCAAAAGAAGATACCCACACAAACATAAAAATGACATCAAAAATAACAGGAAGCAACAATCACTATTCCCTAATATCTCTTAACAATGGACTCAACTCCACAATAAAAAGTCATACATTAATGAAATATTTCTCATGTAAATCTTCAATTTTATTAGAAAATGTTTGTAATTCTCCTTTTAATTATTTTTTGTTGTTTTTTGTTTTTTGGGTTTTTTTTGTTTGTTTGTTTGTTTGTTCGTTTAGTTTTTTCGAGACATGGTTTCTCTGTACAGCCCTGGCTGTCCTGGAACTCACTCTGTAGACCAGGCTGCTCTTGAATTCAGAAATCTGCCTGCCTCTGCCTCCCAAGTGTTGGGCTTAAAGGAGTGCACCACTACCACCTGGCCCCCTTTTAATTTATTTAGTAATCTCTTTCATGTAATGCCTTTTCTAGTCATCTTCCTAGTGTTAGTATTTGCTCCCTTCCTCATTAATCTTGTTTCTACATTCCTCCAACAGCAAGTACACAGAATTTCTAACCAAATTATTAATCAGTTCCTATTACAGGATTACCAGCCCCTGTCTACAGAAGAGCTGCTGTCCACAGAGGTACCTGATGTGACCTTTTACCAAGTAGATCCTGATGGAGAAAGCCAACTATACCCCAAAATTGACAATGCCCCTAAGCAGTACGAAGTAGCTTAAGAGACAAAGCACCCTCATTTCCTTTATACCATCGGCTTTCCCCTCCTCCATTTCTTCTCTTTATAATAATAATAAGGAAGGAATGTTGGTACCAGGACCTGTTTCTAAGACAAGTGGTCACCATATTCTGAGAATCCATTGGGCTCATCTTTACTTGTGACCACATCACCATCTGTATATATAAGAGGAATGCCTCCCCTCTCCCCACACCCTTCTCTTTCTGCCTCCACATTTGTCCTTTTCCCTCTCAATAAACTTCACATGGAACTGTTTGGCCTGGTGTGGTCTTTCTGGAGCCACTGCCGCCCACAGATCCCAATACATACGCAATTATGTGTACTTTTATATTAGGATACTAAGGAATAATTTTCTAACATCTTAAATATTTTGATTTTTGTTTTATTCTTAACCTTTTGAAATTTAATATGTCAGATATATGTATTCATTTGTGTCTTAGAGACAGGTCCTGGTTTGTGTACCTTTTATATAGTGATGTCTTAAAACTGAATGATTTTTTTTTTTTATTGGATGGAGGAGAGATCCTCATCCACACTGGGGAAACGAAGAAAGCTTCTAAGTCTTTAGCTGCTTCTGATACTCATGAGCCTCATGAAGCTCTTCTCCAAGGTTGGATAAACCTGAGAGTTGCAAGAGGAAGGAGACTCAGACCTACAGAAAGACTTGCAAATCAGGCAGAGAGCTCCTGGAATGCAGGTCTCAGAAGTCACTGCAGCGTGTGGGGTGGGCTTTATGTATAAACCTGCCTCTGTGTCCCCCTAGTTCCTGTAAATCAGCCTTCACTCATCCTCACATAAGTAACCCTACTAAATTCACCAGTTCACTGATCTTGACCTGAGTCGAATCATTTCTTTGGCCTCTGGAATAGACAGTTACTCATGTCTTAACCGTAAAAGTTATAATACGAATGGTGCATCAGATTTTTCTAAGACAGTTTAAACAAATTTCTGTTCACCACAGACAGGACCTTAATGACTGGCCAAAATATGAATTCACCCCAAGTCAACCACAACCAATGAGTTTACTGTGCTTTTGTTTGTTTGTTTGTGTGTTTGCTTGTTTTGTTTAACAATTTACTCTGAATTGAAACATTCTATGCAGTAGATGGAACACCTTGAAAAGTTGAAAGTTACAGGACTCATGATGTTCACTCATCAATGTTATGTAATCAGTAAACAACTTGTGGGAGACTAGAAACTGCTGAGTGGTCAGGAGGAGACTCTATTGAACTAAATTGTCTTAAAGATATTCTGGCTCTCAAATCAACTTCAAATAGTACAGAGAATATTATTTGGAAGTTGATATCTATGTGGGCATAGGCTTTTAGTCTTGCAGTTGGTTTTGAGTACAACACCACTCCTTTTTATTACCCCTAAGCCCATCTCACACAGAATATTGAAAAGATAACAAAGCAAAACAAAAACAGCTAATTAATTAAAAATGTTGGATTAGTTTCTAATTATTTTCTTCATTTTCCATGATTCTGAACCTAGGACAAAGAAAAGTATGTTTGTGTTGACTCACCAGAAAAGATCTCCCACAATATTGGTCCTAATCTACATATCCTTAGTGACTGGTACTTAGAGGTCTATAAGTTTTCTGAAGATGTAGTTTAAAGATAAGGGGGAGGTGTCATATAGAATACACTTCTGGAGCCACAAGATACAGTAAATAAGGTAGATTGATTAAAATGAGCATTTGATGGTTATGTTGGTATTGTTAGTAGTGTTGTTGTTGGTGGTGTTATATGTGTATGTGTGTGTGAGTGTGTGTATGTGTGTACATGTGTTTGTGTATGTTTGTTTTATAGCCTACTCAGTCTATATTATGTTACCTGTATATATATTTTCAGGGTTAACCATGTAGTATTAGATAACCAATTCGTGTGTTCATCCATGGAGAAGACTATCATTTCCAATTTTAGCATTTCTAGTTGCCTGTATTTCTTTGGGATGAGGCCTGTTGAGCTTTTATCCATCCATGATTATTGGTGTTCTTGTTCAATTCATGTGTAGGCACCCATATTGGTAATGTTCATGGATGTAGCTCCTGAAAGTCCTAGGATACAGAATCTCACAGCAAACAATCTATTCTTCTGGCTATTCTTGTCTTTACATCCCCACTTTCTGTAATAGGTCTTGAATATCAGTTGCTGGAGTGAATTGTAGATGTACAATTCACAACTCTTCTTTTTGATTGGTCATGCATTACTTTACTAGTCTCTTGTTACAAAGATAATTTTTGTTGATGAGGGGTTAATATTTACCTTGTTATGTGTTAGAAAGAAGAGGTAATTACATTAAATTTGTGAAAATTGTTACCATAACAAGATCCAAATGTTGAGACACACAAAGGAGAACATGCTCATATAAATTCTGTATGCAAAGTAAAATCTTCAGTAAGAGCAAATTCTATATATTTATAAATACTTATTGTTTATTTGCATGAAAATATCCTTCAAATAGTAGTAGTCATTAATTCATTTGTTTATTCAGTTAATAAATACAAGTAAATGTTGAACATCTGTTACGTGTGATTTTGATGATATTTCCAGAAAATTTGAAATTTATAAAAACTGAGTTTGTAATATGTTAAAATAAGAAATATGTATGTAGCTCTAATCTCCATTTTTTCAAGCTTTTATATGTTCACATACAAATAAAGTAGGTTTTATTTTTCCATGTAAAGAAACCTAAATAAATCTTCTGCAGTTATACCTTTACTTGTTACTAATTGAGAGGTCTTGTATAAATAGCAAGAGAAAGAGAAAATGTCAGACAAATGTACAAAAAAAGACTTTGCAACTTCAATAGAGTAGAGTCATTGGAGTACATGGAATTGACATGCCCTAGTCAACAAAATCATGTTCACTCAGCATTTCATTTGGTCAGGGTTTCTTCCTCTCCATATGTGCCTGCAGAAGCACCACAGGTGTTGGGGCACAGTACAGAGGATTGATATTTTTGTGGATCATAGCTGACTAGGACTGTTAATTGCTTCCATCTCTTAGAAACTTCCAACATACCAAAAGAGAGATAAAAGAAACTTTCATGTATGATCTAGTTCAAATAGTCTGAATCCTGTGTCCTAAATATGCAAGTACTCATGGTATAGTTCGATCATGTGGTAGACTTAATTTTTCTAATAGTATTTGTGGATTCTCCATAATGGTTCCTAGATTGGCTACATCAATTTGAATTTCTCTAACTGTAAATAAGCATCCTCTACCACCACATTGCCCCACAATTTGTTGGTAATTGTAAGAATTACAGTGAGTATTTAGCATAAATAAGGAAGCAGATTCTGCCTCCAACTCTACTACAAAAATAGTTCAATAATAAAAGGACAAACTTGCTTCACTAAATCTAAGAAAGGTATAGCATAATGTAGTTGACAGTTATAGAACTCATAAGCTAAATGTCTTCTTTTGTGTCATTTTGAACATCAGTTACTGTATCTACTAACCCATCTTCTCACATTAAAACATCTACTTTATCATACATTTGAGAACATATTCACATGTAGAACTCTTAAATATCCAGAGATAATGGGGAATGCTCAATAATTTTAATAATACTTTTTAATGACTTTTTTTGTATCATTGTCAATGACCTAGATTCTAATTCTTTTTCTTTTTAACTTAAAATAGTAAAAGAGGTTTTAATGATGAGATAGTGGGTAATTTATTGTACCTATATAGATTTAACTAAAGTACATTTAAAGTGCGCTATGATTAGCTTAGTAAATTTGATTGTTATATTTAAGTTTAGTCAATATATAACTTATCAAAAATGAGTAATTGAGTAAGAAATGCAGATATCTCATAAACACATTCACACACACACACACACACACACACACACACATACACACACACACACACCATTTATTTTTTGAGAGAGGACATGTCTGTCTGAAGAAATGTAATTCTTCAATCTCTCACATAACCATAAAGAAAACGACCTTCCTACAGGGACCTTTATTATGGTGAAAACTTTATGTTGCTATATTCATTTAGAATTAAAATACAGTGATGGCCTCAGGGAAATCCTTTCATGATGAGTTTGCCCTCAATACATAGTTGTGGCAAGAAGTCTAGACATATGCTGTCTCAGCATGTGCACCATAGAACCTCAACAGTAGAGCTGCTTATATTCTTTTTTTTAATTTTAAGAATTCAATTTTTACACATGGAAGGAGCAAAGTTAGAGCCAGCCACCTGCATTGACACAGATGGAATGTTTATATATCCAATTTTTAGAAATTTTGGGAAAACTTGTCCATTGCTTCCCTGCTCTATTGTCTCCATGTATTTCCCCTTGAATGAAGGGAAAATAATCTCATATATTTTCTTTATAATCTCTTACCTAGGCATAGCTGTAGTGATAAGTATAGTTACTTATTTTGCACTCATATTTTCTCTGTTTCTCATTTTTTGACATTGATATTGCTTCAGGCAACTGAGGGTAGGGCCAGCCGTATACTCTGGAATAAATATGATAAACATTTTTCTGCATATTTACTGTTACTCTTCATATTGTATTATTGTCCCTTTACTTATATCATAGCTATCAAAGAAGAAAGAAGTGTTAGCTAGTGTCAGTTTTCCAAATTTTATAAGGATCATACCTGCAGTAAAAATGAGTGAACTGATGTTGGCATAGTAGAGGGAAGGAAAATAAGTCTATAGGTCCTTAGTGACTATAGATAAATGTGTCTTATGGGGCAAGTGTCAGACAGTAAAGATAAAGGTCTCCTGCTGTATAAATAGCCTCATTCTGATTAGTGAATGATTTCTGACACTGAAAAGATTTTCAAACATATGTTCGCATAGAATCATAAACTAATACAGTCTTTCACAATGTTTTCAGTGTTCTAATATATATTATAGAATATTATATATATTAGCAATTTTTAAACAGAAGTGCCTTAAAAATGATCAGTGTGCCATGCATGAGCTCCATGATTCAGAAATGCTGAACAGTTGAAACAATCGTGTTGAGAAAATGGATTTTGTATTCAAATAATAATGACATGGAAATTGGCATAAGCATTTGTTTGCATAAAATCAGATAATGAATATGTATTTTCTCAGTACTCAACCTTTGGAAAGTAATGATTTGCATATTATTGAGTTGTGGAGAATTTGCAGTAATTTGAACACCATACATAGGCATGGAACCTAGCTGATTCAAAAATTTCTAAAGTCATGTTATACTAAGAAGTTACTAGGTAGAAATTCATATTTTTGCTGCCTTAGATGAAGGATAAACATTTTATATGATTTACCTAATACTCATGTTAGCAGATTAACATATGTATATAAGAAGAAAATTAACAAAGCAATGATGATGCAAATAAATATATCTTCATTTGCTTTTCAGCACAAGAGACCAACAGTCTCTTCACCAAAATTTGCAATGTCTCTAGGCTGCTCTGTGTAATGCAAAATACTTGGAAATGGAGGTCAGTGCTCACTAGGGAAATGCAAATGTTTTATGATGGAAGGAATGAAATCATTAGCAAGGCTTAATGGCTTCTTTGGGATTAGACCTGTCAGTTGTTTGAGGGAGCATCATATGGTGCTGTGTTTATTGAACATTTTAGCAGCATATTTTAAAAAATCTTAGGCAGTGACAATAGAAATTGAAGCACCTAAGTGAAAATGAATGGTGTCCTACAGATCACATTTATAGTAATTCTGAGTGTAGAATTTATAATTGGCATCTTTGGCAATGGATTCATAGCTGTGGTGAACATCATGGACTTGGTCAAGGGAAGAATGTTCTCTTCAGTGGATCATATCCTCACTGCTCTGGCCATCTCCAGAATTGCACTGTTGTGGTTAGTATTAGTGAGCTGGTGCCTATCTATGCATGACCCAGTACATTGGATGACTAGAAAAATTATTGGCATAATACACACTATATGGACAACATTCAACCAAAGCAGTCTCTGGTTTGTTACAAGTCTCAGCATCTTTTATTTTTTTAAGATAGCAAATTTTTCCAACCCAATTTTCCTTTATTTAAAGATAAGAGTTAAAAAAGTAATGATAGGGACATTGATAATGTCTTTAGTTCTCTTGTGCTTAAATATTACTATTATTAATGCACCTGAAAACATGTTATTCATAGAATATGATGTAACTATGTCTAAAAGCTTGCTCTTGAATAACACACAGCTTTGTATGCTGTTTGCATTTGCTAACACTATGTTTGGGTTCATACCTTTTGCTGTTTCACTAGTCACTTTTCTTCTACTTGTTTTCTCACTGTGGAAACATCAGAGGAAGATGCAACACAGAGCCCAAGGATGCAGAGACATCAGCACTGATGCCCACATCAGAGCCTTGCAGACTTTGATTGCTTCCATCTTCCTGTATTCCATTTTCTTCCTGTCTTTTGTTCTCAAAGTTTGGAGTTCTCTGCTTCTGGAGAGAACACTGCTGCTTTTGATCACACAGGCTGCAAGAACTGCTTTTCCCTCAGTGCACTCCTGGGTCCTGATTCTGGGCAATGCTAAGCTGAGAAAGGCTTCTCTCTCTGTACTCCTGTGGCTGAGGTGCAGGCACAAAGAAGAAAACCCTTGAGTCTACAGATCTGGGTTACATTGATGTGAATGATCTTGCACATCTTAGAAGAAAATGAATTAATAGCAAATCTTATATTTATAAATTTTCACATCTGAATTATACAAAAATGTGTATAATATTTTTAAATTGCAAGACAGTGGTTTATAAGTCCTTTCAACTTGCAAGGATCTTCCAGTCTTTGTAGCACATATAAAATTTGCTAAGCATCTTCCAGTCTTTGTAGCACATATAAAAATATGTTTGTTTGATGCAAAAATGTTTAAATGAAGATTAATTTAATGTAAATGATGATAACAATTATTAATTTTATAACAGTTTATTCTTTTAGATATCTCAGAATAAGTAATCTAAATACAGAATATGTATTTACAAATATTGCTTTAAAAAGAACTTCGTATTTTTACTTTGTTTTTTAGTTTCTTTTTCAACTGACACAAACTTAGATCATCTTGGATGAAGAAACTTCACTTGAAAAAATACTTCCACATAACTAATTGGGAAATCAGCATGTCTTCAATATTTCCTAGATTTATTTTTGCTAGGACCACCTCTGGGATGGTGCTTCAGGCTTGTATAAAGTAGCAGTCTGAGCAATCCCTGAAAAGCCAGGAATCGGCATTCCTCCTACCATGATCTTTCATCAGTTTTTGCCTCCAGATTTTTGTTTTAATTTCCTATGTTGACTTCCCTTCAAGGTTGACTTAAGTTCAAATAGACACTTTCCTCCCAAGCTTTCTTTTTTGGACATAATATTTGTCACAACAGTAGACAGCAAACTAGGGTGTATACTTAAAACTATTTTTATATATGAAAAGCTTAAATATTATATGGGAAATGATATAAATCATACAGATTATGGGAAATAATATAAGATGTTCATCATTTAAAGTGTAAGATTTCAACTAACATTTTTCAAAATCATTTTGACATCATATATCTTCATTTCACTAGGTTGGATAACAACCAGTTTGCCATAGGAACAAAACGTTAGAGTAAGTTGTAACTGACCAACAGGGAATAAATGTGGATTGTTTTATATGTTTCTATGCTATGAATGACACAAATGAGAGGTTTAAAAAGTGAATTTATTCTGTGGGCACTCAGGTCTTTGCCAGCAGGATGAATGGAAATATGCAACCTTGGGAGGAGGAATATATGGGGACTCTCTAGAATGTACCACAGACCTGAGTGGTGAAAGACTCTCAGGACTCTTAGATGAAATGTCCTGAAATGGGAAGTTGGAACTTTTAGAATCTATCTAATGTAAGGGTATCAAGCAGAGAGATTGGGTTGCCATCCCAGTCAAAATTCTGACCCAGAGCTGTTCCTATCTAAAAGAACACCAGAGGCAAAATGGAGAAGATCCTGAGGGAAAGGAGGTCCACTGACAGGCCCCAATTGGGATCCAGCTCAAGGGAATCCTCTAAGGCCTAACACTATTACTGATGCTATGGTGTGCTTACAGGCAGGAGCCTTGCATGGCTGTCCTCCAAGATGCCCAAAAAACTGCTGAGTGAGATGCAGATACTTACACCCAATCAAAGGACAGAAGCCAGGGATCCCTGTGGATGAATTAGAGTAAAGCTAGAATAAGCTAAGGAGGAACACCACTCCATAGGAAGACCAGAAGTCCAAAGACCCTTGCATATATACAGCAGAAGAATGCATAGTCTGGCCTCAGTGAGAAAAGATGCACCTAAACCTCCAGAACTTAGAGAACCCAGGGACTGTAGAGTCTTGGTGTGTGCAGGAGGAGAGGGGGTGCAGGCAAGGTGAAGACATCCTATTGGAATAGGGGAGAATGGAATGAGGAACTATAGGAGGGCAGACCAGGATAAGGATACCAACTAGACTACATAAAACTATTAAAAATAATTATTTTAAAAGTTATTTTATAAAAAATTTTTAAAATGTTATAGTTGCAAGAAGGGTAAGAAGAAGGAAATTTTGCATAAGCACTGTATAGATATATAGTGGACTAGTTTATATCTGTAGCAATATAGAAATTATATGTTTAAAAACTTTCATATATTCAGAAATTTTAAATTTCTGATAATTTGTGTATTTCATTCCTTCCTCCTTCCATGTCTGATGAAATGTTTTTCCTTGTGAGGAAGCTAAGATTCTAATAAGGAAAAGGCTTAGCATTAAGCTTCTAGCATTTTGACCATTTCCTTTCTTATCTATAGTCACTCCTATGTACACAGTCTTTGCTTACTCTCATATTTATAACATTTTAATAGTTGAGATATTTATCTAAATTATATAATGTCAGTATATTTGTTGGTATAATGTTGCTTATGTATTCATGCTTTCAGGAAAGAGTACTTCATCTTAGATAATTTATTCAAGGGTTACTCTCTTACATTGAATACTTTTATATATGCTCTAGTCCTATAGTTCTTTGTTTGACATTGTGGCCCTTTGAGAATCCCCTCTTCCATGGTATCTTTTCTATTGGTATTTTCCAATTCAGGTCTTTTTAGGAAGCCCTAATGAGACTTCATGGGAATAGCTTACCTGACATTTCTAGGAGGTTCAGTTTCACAGTACAGTTCCTGCATGTATTGTTTCTCTGCCCTCTCTTTCACAGTTATCTGGGATATTAGGTGTGTTAATTCTTTCATATGTAGATGAATTAGGACTAGGAATCATCAATCACTTGTTCTCTGCATTTTGATCTGTTGTAACTATCAATCATATTTTCTTTCTATTGTAAAGAGAAGTTGCTTTGTTGAGAAATGAAAGCTACAATTTTCTGTGTGTATAAGATCTATATTTAGAATGCAGACAGGAAATATGTTACCTTATTAAAGTGGTGATAGACTTTTCTATAAGATCTATGACTCCAGGATATCTAGGCAATTATATTTAAAGCTCATTCTCTGATAGTTTCATACATGTTCAAAATATATAGTTATTATATCTATAGCATTTTCCCTCCAATTACCCCAGACAACCCTCACCAACCATGGGTCTTCTAACTTCAATGCCTTTTCTTACTATCACTGTGCCCTACAAGTGATGTCTGTTTCTTTAATGAAGACAACTTTAATAACACATATGCATATATTTCTTTTAAATCTGATTATTCATACCCTAGATACTAAATTTTGTTTATTTACAACAATATAGGTATGTACACATGGACAGAGAGACGGAGTAACAAAAAGAGACAGATTCTGAGACAGACAATGAGATTGAGAAAGAAAGTGAGAAAGAGAGAAAAGGCATAGAATAAAGGAACATTAGCAACTGAGCAATAAATATAGGGTGGAAATATATAAAATATAGGACAAAACAATATAAAAGTCCTAAAAGTGATATAGTTATTCATAAAATGGCACAATTATTATACATATATAGAATACATTTACATTTTCATATTTTATCTCATATACAGCTATCACATGGAAAAAGAAATAAGTGAAAAATAGTTGAAAATATGTGGAAAAAATACATAAGAGTTTAAACTGAGCTTGGTGATTATAGGCCTGTAATCCTATTTACTCTGGAGGCTGAGGCATGAAGATTAAGATTAGATTTTAGTATTGTGTATAAAATTCCTGCAAACATTAATTTAAAATTAATTAAAGTTTTTTAAAATTCATATTTTAAATATTAACATTTAACTGCTAAGTAGGAGCAAGGCCATCCTGCATAGTCAATCACAATTCACATGCTTCATAGAAATTATCAGCAGCATAACTCAACAGATAGATACTTGATTCCTACCCTGGCTACCAAAGAGTAGGAGAGAGGCAACTCCTGTAAGTTGCCATCTGAACTTTAAAAGCCCATCACACAGACACATACACACATACACAAAGACATATACACAGACACAGAGACACACAAGAAAACATACACAAGAAATACACACAGATACACAGAAACACACATGTACAAACACACACATGCAGAAACATCTACACATAAAACTATATATATGCTATGTATATATGTATAACACACACACACACACACACACATACACGTGTGTGTGTGTGTGTGTGTGTGTGTGTGTGTGCCAGAAGCCATAATGGGACAAGTTAATAACTAGCAGGTGATCATCCTGAGATGGCCTGCTTTGCATTATTATGTAGTCTGTCACGGGTTCACCCTTATTAAGCAAGGCTGTCAGGAATTCATTTTAGGAAAGATTCCTGCTATTAATGTGCTTTTCCTGTTACTTTTAAACATATATAACAATCATTAAGTAATAACACACCTCTTTGGAGCAAATCTCTGCAGATCCCCAAAGACGTACTGCCTAGTAGTTATGGTATATAGACAAATAGATGACTTACATCTTAATGATGACCCTATAAGAATTCCTAAAATTATATCAGCGATTGTTGAGCTGTTTTTTAGTGGTTCTTTTCTGATAGTCATAACTGCAATGAGAACTCTGTCAGTCTCCCAAGTGTCACCAGTTATTTGCTCTTAGATGGCAACCAGACTTTCTCTTACTGGCAGCACATTCTAAGAGGTTGTAAAACAATTAACCAAAGGTCATAAATGGAACTAATAATTTATTGTAGGTGCTAGGACAGAAGATCTTTTATAAAGAATTTTAAAATTCTTTCTCTTACTCAGAGCACATTCCAAGAGGTTGTAAAAGAATCAACCATAGGTCATAAAATGGAACTAATAATTTATAATAGGTGCTAGGACAGAAGATAAAATATTGACTGGGTTTATCTATACAAAACTTCACTAATTACTTAGTATGGTCTTTTAAACCTTCAGTGATCCTGTAGAGCTGAGGCAGGTGATGGGTGATTAGTCAGAAAATCCTTTTTTATTATTATTCAATATATTTTTTATTTACATTTCAAATGTTTTCCCCCTTTCTGGCTCCCACTCCCCAAAAGTCCCATAAGCCCTCTTCTGTCCCCCTGTTCCCCCATTCCCCCCTTCCCACTTTCCTGTTCTGGTATTCCCCTATACTGCTGCACTGAGTCTTTCCAGAACCGGGGGCCACTCCTCTCTTCTGTGGATTATGTCTTGGGTATTCCAAGTTTCTAGGCTAATATCCACTTATCAGTGAGTGCATACCATGATTGATCTTTAGAGACTGGGTTGCCTCACTTAGTATGATGTTCTCCAGCTCCATCCATTTGTCTAAGAATTTCATGAATTCATTGTTTCTGATGGCTGAATAGTACTCCATTGTGTAAATATACCACATTTTTTGTATCCATAACTCTGTTGACACCTGGGTTCTTTCCAGCTTCTGGCTATTACCAATAGGGCTGCTATGAACATAGTCCTGCTGCCTCCTGAGTTTTTAACCTTAGCCATTCTGACTGGTGTGAGGGCAAATCTCAGGGTTGTTTTGATTTGCATTTCCCTAATGATTAATGATTTTGAACATTTCTTAAGGTTCTTCTCGGCCATCCAAAGTTCTTCATGTGAAAATTCTTTGTTTAGCTCTGTACTCCACTTTTTATGTGCATGTAAACATTCACTGTTGTAAACTTCTACTTTGATTTATGATTTGATTTTTTTCTATGAGCTTACGATAAACTCTGTACCATGTGATCATGTATTCTTAAAGATGTATAAGTCCTGAAGACAAAGAGATGAGAGGGAGAGAGAGAAGAATTTTTTTCCCTTTCCCCACTTAGAAGAATTTTTCCTTTCCCCTCTTAGTATCTTTTCACTTTTCACCTTAGATACCTTTCACAGGAAACTTTATAATTTAGTTAAAATGCTATAATCATTTTCTTAGTGATTCCTTTTTTCTTCCTGTGACTTTCTAGCTGAAAGTTGGAGCTGAGCAGTTCCTGCTGAGATAGAACAAAGACCACATTGCTTAATCCTCCTCCATTAGGCTATGTTAATCACCTAAGCCAGCAGTCTTTTACCCTCAGAATGAACAAATATGTTAGAAATGTGGAGCAGCAACTGAAGGAAAGGCCATCCAGAGACTGCCCTACCTGGAATTCATCCCATAACCAGTTATCAAACCCAGGCACTATTCTAGATGTCAACAAATGCTTGCTAACAGGAGTCTGATATAGCTGTCTCCTGAGAGGCTCTGCTAATGCCTGACAAATACAGAAGGGAATGCTTGCAGCCAACCATTGGACTGGGCACAGGGTCCCAAATGGAGGAGTTAGAGAAAGAACTCAAAGGAGCTGAAGGGATTTGCAACCCCATAGGAGTAACAATAATATGAACCAATCAAAACCCCCAAAGCTCCCAGGGACTAAACTACCAACCAAAGGCTATACACATGGAAGAACACAGGGTTCCAGCTGCATATGTAACAGAGGATGTTCTTGTCAGACTTCAAAGGGAGGAGAAGTCCTTGGTTCTGTGAAGGCTCCATGCCCCAGTGTAGGGGAATGCCAAGACAAGGAAGTGGGAGTGGGTGGGATGGTGAACAGGAGGAGAGGGGATGGGATAGGGGGTTTTCAGAGGAGAAACCAGGAAAGGGGATTGTTGGTATTCTGTCTAATCTCCACCCCACACCTACCTGGCAATGGTCAGGTATGCCCCTCCCCATAGATCTGGCCCACTATAAAAGGGGCTCCTTGTCCCTCCTCTCCCTCTTTCTCTCTCCACTCTCTGAAATAGTCTCACCTCTCTGCCCCTTGGGCTCTCTTCCCCGCCTCTCTCTATGTGGTCATGCCCAGCCTCCACTCCACTTCTCTACTCTCTACTCTCTCCCTCTCTCCTTCTCTCTCTCTCTCTCTCTCTCTCTCTCTCTCTCTCTCTCTCTCTCTCTCTCTCTCTCCCACTAACTCCCATCCTTTACCCTGAATAAACTCTATTCTATACCATGTCTGTGTGTGTGTAGTCCCTCAGGGAGAAGAGGTGCCTGGACAAGGGCCTGCCTGGGCACCCCCTTCCCCCACACCACGGTGCCATACTCCCTTAACCCCCAACCCCCAATCCTGTTTTCAAGCCCCTTCATTTGGTGCTGTGACTCGGATGAGAAACACCTTGGGTTTTGCTTAAGCCCGCTCTCATTGGTGCTGAAACCTGGGATGAGAAACATCGCTCTCTATCCCTGGATGGTAAGCTAATAACTCCACCCCCCATGGGGTCAAAGCAACAGTTTACATAGTTCTAGGGTACTGTTGCATTGTCCTCGACTAGTTTCCTTTGTTTGTTTCCATGGCAGCACGCACCGGTCTGCTGCTGTGCAAAACTATCTTGCCAATGTCCCATTCCCCACCTGCTGAGTGGTAGACCATGGCCAGCAGTGATGCTCTGTGCCATTGACCTGTACATGCACGTGCAAGTGGTAGGTTACTCACAGTGCGGAGGGGCTTGCGGGGCTCATGGTGGTGGCCACAGGGTTAGCTGGGCTCCATGTTTTCCTGCCCACCAAGCACAGCTATCTCATTCCCTGCTGAGTCTCATTGCTAGGACAGGAAACAAGCTATGTTGGTACTCCCCAGCCAGTGTGACTTTCGACTTCCGCCGCTGCCAGGAAGTTCGGCCCTGTGCCTGCGCAATCACTAACCTTTCCCCTGCTACAACTTCTGCTGACAAACCATTCTGCCCTCGTGACCACTACAAGTCTAACTGCCTCAGCACAGCCAGTCTCAGGATAATGGTGCTTGTGTCTCAGAACCACAGCAACGCTGTGCTCCATCCCCATTGAGTGGTGCCATGCAGTCCTGCTGCAATCGCTCTCAGAGCCCAGCCCACCACTCTCAGAACTGCAGCAAGCCTGCACCCCACCCCACCACCACACGGTCTGCTCAGCTGACTACAGCGCAGATTTCTCAGGCCTTTGCCCACCACAGCCGGACTGCAGCCCAAGCCCAGCTCAGCTCCGCTATATCTTGCTGCTTTTGTCATAGCAGCTACCACCATCTTGTGTGGACCTCTCCCGCTGGTCATGTGGACCTGGGTGCCAACTCCCACAGGCGCAAATACCTCACACATGTGTGTGGCTAAACCACTGCTTGCTTTTCTCAAACTTCCATTTTCTGCACCTAGGAGAATAGTTGCACTGTCTCCCACAGTTGGTGTGCTGCCTGTCAGGTTCTTCCTTCTACTAGATTACAAATTTAAATAAAGGTTAACCATAATAATAAATAACCCTTAGCTTTCAAATGAAGTCTGGCAAACCTCTTTGGAACGAAGGGTTTCCTCTTATGCCTAGCCCACACATGACTGGCATTCCAGATAATGTTCCTGCTTAGGACATTTAAGCCCTTGGGTATCTCCTGACTCAGAAGCTACCCAGAGCCCCTCCCTCTTAGCTTTTACAGATGTCAAAGCCCTGGTCCAGGCATGGGGGCTTCTCCGGACATTCCGGGAATGCCCATAGCCCCTGAAGACCTGCGCAATGGCCCATGTCTTCAGCTTGGCTATTTCGCTGTTGTTAGTATTCTTCCAGGACGCTGGATTTATATCTAACAACATTCTTACTTTCCCTACCCATCCAATGGACTCTAACTTGTCTTTGACCATTTATTTATTTATTTTTTTAAAATAGCAGTCTGGTAAATGATAAAGAACTTAAACCTCACCTGTTCCGTGTTCCCACACCCTTAACTCATTTGCTCCTATAGCCTGCGTGCTCAAGTTGATGTTAACAAGCCCAAATCTGCCTAGACAAACTCATTTTCTGTCACCATGATTTAATCCATTGCTGCCAGATTTCTTACTCTGATCCTAGTATGTTTACCAACCAAAGTAATATGCTTTCCTCTACCTATCAACCTGTCAAAGCTACTTAAGATTCCCATTCCTATCCTCTCTTGTCTATTGTTCTCCTATCTTGACAGCTAGACAGTTATCTCCTTACCTAAATGCTGTTTCCACTAAATGCTTCATATTTCCTCTTCTTACTCTGTCACTATCCTAACATCTGTGTTTCTATAGATTTGCCTAACTCTAATAATAAATATTCCACTATACTAAATATTCCCCTCTTTTTCAATCCTATTCCTTCTGATCCACAAAGGCTCATCTAAAAGACTGTTCATATGGTTAACTCATATTGTTATCTCTTTAATAAACTTGTTAGCTACAGGAAACCTACCCAGATCTACTGCTCATGTACCAAGTAGGCTCCATCCAGATAAGTACATCTGCCCAAGTTCCCACTTTACTACCTTTCCAAAGGGTGGGATTCCTTTGGGTTTCAATTTCTGGGTTTCAATTGTACATCTTAAGAAAAATTTTCCTTTCTCCCAAATGTACTTAGTCTTATTTCCTACCTATACTAATGTGTTCCAACATCTTGTTAAGTCCAGGCCCTTGCCATATCCAGGACAGCTTCAGAGAAGCAACCTTCAGATATTCCAGTCTCCTCTCAGCTTCTCTAGAAGCAGACAGCTTCTACTGGACCTGTTCTGCTGACCTCAATGGCTCCACAGACAGACCCTGGACAGCAAGGAAGTAAGCAATCCTCCTGAGACTGGACAAACTCTCCTATACCCCTTTCTCTAGGTTCCCCAGAGACACATCACCCCAATGTCAGCATGAAGCAGCCAGATCTCAACAATGACCCAATTCCTGCTTCGCCGTATTCATTGTCACTTCTTTTCTTTTTTCTTTTTCTTTTTTAATTAAGCAAATATTGGCAAATGTTGGTATTCTGTCTAAGCTCCACCCCACACCTACCTGGCAATAGCCAGGTATGCCCTGCCCCATAGATTTGGCCCACTATAAAAGGGGCTACTTGCCCCTCCTCTCTCTCTTTGCTCTCTTTCTGCTCTCCCACATACTCTCACCTCTCTGCCCCTTGGACTCTCCTTCCCCCATCTCTCCACATGGTCATGCTGGGCTACCACTCCACTTTTCTTCTCTCTCTCTCTCTCTCTCTCTCTCTCTCTCTCTCTCTCTCTCTCTCTCTGCCTTTCTTTACCACTAACTCCCATCCTCTTCGCTGAACAAACTCTATTCTATGCCATGCCTGTGTGTGTGTGGTCCCTCAGGGGGAAGAAGTGCCTAGACAAGGGCCTGCCTGGGCACCCCCTTCCCCCACACCGCTGTGCCACACTCCCTTGACCACCAATCCTCAATCTCCTCTTTTTAAGCCCCTTCATTTGGTATCCCTTCATTAGTGCCGAAACCTGGGAAGAGAAACACCATGGGTAACTTGCTTAAGCTTCAACTTCATTTGGCTTTTCAGGGATAACATTTGAAATGTAAATAAAGATCATATCTAATAAAAAATTCAAAAATTAGAATTATCATCATCATTTCAGTACAGTTGGAGAACTAGAACATCCTGAGACCCTCAGATTTTAAAGCTACCCCCAGAGTTCTATTCTGTGCCCCTGCCACTACTCTCAACAGGCTGAAATGGGCCCAGTCCATATAAAACTTAAATTATTGGAAAAACTGTCACCATATTTAATTGTGAAAGAAGGGTATATAGGGTTTAAAAAGATTTTTTTTTACTTCTAGTTACAGATAATAACATATTTTATCAAACCCTAGTAATATTTTTCAGCATCCAGATGGAATATATACATGTATTTGGTGCTGCTACTGTAGTTTTTGTTGTTGGTGGTGGTCGTTTTCTGTGTGTATTTGTGTTTATAGCTTCTAAATTATATTATACAACCTATCTTCAGATACTTATACAGAAATAAAATTTTCTGGGAGATCCAAAGCAAACAAGAAACGATTAGTAAAGAATCAACCTATACATCCATTCTTAATTTTTCTTCATGGAACTAATGTATTTATTTAAAGAAACTGGGAGTTTTGAGGAAAACTTATGGCGTCTTCTGAAGACTGAGGTTCATACACCCTTTTAGTCTTTCCCTGAGTTTACCACCCAATGGATTTGAAAATTTTAACTGTGTTATCTGTACTCAGTGAGTTCAATTTGCATAGAGACTAGACAAGACAAAACCTTGCAAAACAGTAAAGAAAGTTTATCTTTATTTGCATGCTAGCAAATTAGAATTCACCTTGAGTTTCAAAATCAGTAACTGTAAATTAGGGACAATTTTGAAGGAAATAGTATAACCCTTGTTGAGATTTTAACTGGTTATTTATGCAATTTGCATTTGTAATTTTTGTTAATGTCTCCAAAGCATTATAAACAATTCTTACTTTGTCAGAGAAGAACAAAACAAAATACAAAACAACAAAAAACAAACAATGTCTATATTCTACCATATACTGAAATTCACAATAATCAGGCTAGCTTCCAGTTGGTTTCTTCATGACATGGAAGACAAAGGTGTTCATCTAGTCCACATAGTCAATCCAGGTTGATAAAAGAGACAAGAGAAGATGGATGTCTATACTGCCTGTGATCGCAGCATGCCCCATACACATACATTGCTTCAGGTATCAGCAATTTTTATCTTCTTAAGCTAACCAAATTATCAAATCTCACATATTTATCCTGAAATAAAAAAAAGACAAATAACATTCTTTTCCTTTTTTTGGGAATTCAGTCCTTTTGTTTCCTAATTTTGCCAAGGTAACATTATTAGACAATAAAACTTGCATGAAACAATTCAGGTAAATATGATACATTAGTAACATGGGAGACCAAGCTGAGCCATGTTTTCAACCTGTCAAATATGACTACTCATTTTAGGAATCTCTTCATGTTATTACATCGCTGCTTCATTTCCCTTTGTTTACTGTCTGTGTGAGCAAACAACCTAGTAAATTGAGGCTGCATGGTTCACTGTCCCTAGAAGTCATCACTATGGCCCACAAGAAGGCTGTGAAAACCAAAGTCTCTTTCTTTGCTCTCTGTGATACATTTTGTGTTTCTTCATAGCAGTTTGAAGCTCTGATGGGATGTCAGTTTACGTAGACCACTTAGATTGATGGACTACTGGCATCATTTCCACTTCAAGCCATTCATTTGTCCTCATTTAGGAAAAGAGATAACTGTCACCATCCTATTTTCAGCTCTTTGTCAGACAAAGCCCTGGTAAAAAGGATCTATTTGCTTGATCAGTAAAACCAAAAACACCCAAAACAAAACAAAACAAGAACTCCACAAGAGACTCACTGAACTCATTTGGTGTCTGCCAACTAATGGCCATGGTATTTGTTTGCAATGTAGTTGATATGCCAAGTAACACTGTATTGGAAAAAAATATTTTCTCTTTACCAATGGATATCAAGTATATATATCTTCTTAGCTGACATTGGTTCTACATGTCTATATCCCCTTCTAAGTCCTGGAACCCCATATATCTGGTAGTTGTTCAGAACCTGTGAGGTTTTGTGTGTATCATTTCTGCTATGCCTGGAATTCATTGTTTAATTGGCACACAAATATGGCTTCATTAGGGCATTGTAAGAAATATATTTCATTGTGTATTAGACTTATTCATACCTCTCTTTTACACGTGTTCTTTATCCCCTTGAAATCCTTTTGCCAGATTCTATCGTCCCCTAAATAGCTCTTTTTCTTTTTACATCATGTATCCATTTACGTTCTCTGATTTAACTCTGTGTGTGTCTCTTTGTCTCTGTCTCTGTCTGTCTGTCTCTTTCTGTCTGTCTGTCTGTCTCTCTCTCTCTCTCACAAACACACACACACATACACACACACAGACATACACACACACACACACACACACACACACACACACAAATACAGATAAATTATGTACTAGAATGAAAATAACATGGTATTTGCTTTTCTGGCTTATTTTGCTCAGCATAATCACCATTTGAACACATTATCCTGACAGTATGACAATTCTATTATTTTGTGACTGCAGTCTATATTGTCACATTTTTATTCATTCATGCACAAAGAGGCTAGCTAGTGTATTAATAAATGTGAATATGCATCTATATTTGTTGCTTGTTCATTTATAGACCTTCAGTTTTATATTGTAAGGAGGCTTGTCAAGGTTGTATGTTTTCTGTGTTCTGAAGAAACATTCACTCTGGGGTTTTCAGTTTACACCCCACTGGCAGAAATTAAAGACTCCTCCTGGTCTACAGTTTTCAACAGCATCTATTCTCATTTGTTTTCTTGAAAATAGAAATGCTACTGGGTGAGATGGAGTCATAAAGTAGATTTAATTTGAATTTTCCTGATTCAGAGGATGTTGAGTATTTATTCAAGTATTTATTGATCATCTGCATTTAGCCTATTTGTCTTTTCCATTGGATTATTTGATTGCGGCAACTAAATTCATTTTATAGTTCTTTTTTTTTTTTTTTTACTATTTTTTTTATTCGATATATTTTTATTCACATTTCAAATGATTTCCCCTTTTCTCGCCCCCCCTCCCCGAAAGTCCCATAAGCCCCCTTTTATCGCCCTGTCCTCCCACCCACCCCTTCCTACTTCCCCGTTCTGGTTTTGCCCTATACTTCTTCACTGAGTCTTTCTAGAACAAGGGGCCACTCCTTCTTTCTTCTTGTACCTCATTTGATGTATGGATTATGTTTTGGGTATTCCAGTTTTCTAGGTTAATATCCACTTATTAGTGAGTGCATACCATGATTCACCTTTTGAGTCTGGGTTACCTCACTTAGTATGATGTTTTCTAGCTCCATCCATTTGCCTAAGAATTTCATGAATTCATTGTTTCTAATGGCTGAATAGTACTCCATTGTGTAGATATACTACATTTTTTGCATCCACTCTTCTGTTGAGGGATACCTGGGTTCTTTCCAGCATCTGGCAATTATAAATAGGGCTGCTATGAACATAGTAGAGCATGTATCCTTATAGTTCTTAATGTGTTCAGTTAAGCTCCTATTTGATACATAGTTGGCAGCAATTTTTCCTTCTTCTGAATAAGGTCTATGAACTCTGAAAATTGATTTCTTTGTCATGCAGAACGTACTCAATCTCATGTAAACTCATTTGATAAATTTGGAATTATTTCATCTTCTACTAGAGTCTCTTAAAGAAAGTCTATGTGGCTTTCTCTAAGTGACTTACCTATTTTTCTCTAGCTTTTCAAAGGCATTTATGTTTTTGACCTTTTAGATTATGGCTAACTAGTATTATGTATCTGAGTTTTACTATTCTTATCAACATTACATACCAGAGGATGGGCTCATTTCTTGGTTTCTTTGTCTTGCCCTTTTTTCTGTACATTTCTTTTTTAATGTCAGTACTATGGTATTTTTGTGAATGCAGTTCTACAATATAATTTTTGGTCATGTGTTCAGATATGTTTGTACTGCTTTTTATTAGTCATTGATCTGACTATTATGGGTTATTTGTGCTTCTGTGTGAATTTTGGAACTGGTCTAGTAGTTCTATAGAGAATTTAATTTAAGTGGGTTTCACAATTTTATTTTTCCTGTTCCTGAACATGGGAGGCATTTTAAACTTTTAGAGTGTTCTTCAATTACTGTCTTTACTTATTCCACTGTGCAGTCCCTTTTTATCATTGAATGATTTATTTCTAAGTATTTTTTCTATAAAATATTTTATATTAAAGAAATTAAATTTTTGCCAACTTTGGTATGGTTATATAGAAGTCCCTTGGTTTCCTGTGTTTTATATCTGTTTATTTTATTGAAAGTATAAGATAGAAGTGTTTCTTGGTGCAGGATTTAGTGGGGAGTTTTTGCATAGGCTTAAACTATCTGGAAATGTAACTAATCTTTATATGCTTTTATTCTTGTTTGAATTTCTTTTCAAATATTGTACTTGCTAAAATGTTTGCACTATACTGAATAAAATAAGTGGGAATGGTATTCTAGATTTGTTGAATTTTATGTTAAAATGGCTTCAACACTTATATTTTTCATTTTTAGTTGGGACAATATTCTTTCTCTTTGTAATTACTTCAGGACATTTATCAGGAAATTATAAAGATGTTTTTCAAATACCTTTTCTGTATCAACTGAGACAATGCCATCTATATCTTAACATCAAGCAAATTTTGTCATAACATACAACCTTCCATAGATATGTGTGTATAAAAACATACATACACAGACACATGCATACATATATACATACATACATTCACAAGCATCCACACATAAAAAAGTTAGTATTTTAAAGTTTATTAGAACTCTATTAAATAAATCAGAATCCAGGCTTTATTAGTAGTGTATTTTATAACTGCTACAATATTGTTGTTTCTCGTGAGTTTGTTTATTTTTTATAACTTAGTGATTAGATTTTATTAAATCATGTGTATCTAGGTCTTTATTCTCTTCTATTGATTAATCTTTCTCAATCTGTGGATTGTGACCTTTTTGGTGGATATCAACTCTTTAAGTGTGGTTTCTTTTTTTTTTTAATATTTTTATTTTCTATATTCTTTGTTTACATTCCAAATGATTTCCCCTTTCCCAGATCCCCCCTCCCCATATGTCCCATAAACCTTTTTCTCTCCATCCATTCTCCAATCACCTCCATCCTTTTTTCCTCTGTCCTTATATTCCCCTCCAATGCTAGATCAATCCTTTCCAGGATCAGGACCCTCTCCATACTTCTTCATGGGAGTCATTTGTGATGTGATTTGTGCCTTGGGTATTCAGGGCTTCTGGGCTAATTAATATACACTTATCAGAGATTGCATTCCATGTGTATTCTTTTGTGACTGGGTTACCTCACTTAGGATGATACTTTCCAGATCAAACCATTTGCCTAAAAATTTTGTGAACTCATTGTTTCTAATTGCTGAGTAGTATGCCATTGTGTAAATATACCACATTTTCTGAATCCATTCCTCCTTTGAGGGGCATCTGGGTTCTGTCCAGCTTCTGGCTATTGTAAATAAGGCTGCTATGAACATAATGGAGCATGTGTCTTTATTGCATGCCAGGGAATCCTTTGGGTATATGCCCAGAAGAGGTATAGCAGGGTCCTCTTGAAGTCTCATGTCCAGTTTTCTGAGGAACCACCAGACTGATTTCCAAAGTGGTTGTACCATCTTACAGCCCCACCAGCAGTGGAGGAGTGTTCCTCTTTCTCCACATCCTTGCCAACACCTGCTGTCTCCTGAGTTTTTGACCTTAGCCATTCTGACTGGTGTAAGGTGAAATCTCAGGGTTGTTTTGATTTGCATTTCCCTAATGACTAATGATGTTGACCACTTCTTAAGGTACCTCCCGGCCATCCAAATTTCTTCAGGTGAAAATTCTTTGTTTAGATCTGTACCCCATTTTTAATAGGGTTATTTGGTTCCCTGGGGTCCAACTTCTTGAGTTCTTTGTACATATTGTATATTAGCCCTCTATCAGATGTAGGGTTGGTGAATATCCTTTCCCAATTTGATGGTTGCCGTTTTGTCCTTTTAACAGTGTCCTTTGCCTTACAGAAACTTTGTAATTTTATGAGGTCCCATTTGTCAATTCTTGATCTTAGAGCATAACCTATTGGTGATGTGTTCAGGAACTTTTCCCCTGTGCCCATGTCGTCTAGTTTCTTCCCCAGTTTCTTTTCTATTAGTTTCAGTGAGAAGACCAAACCTAAGGATTATAGGCATAGATGAAAGTGAAGATTTACAACTTAAAGGGCCAGCAAATATCTTCAATAAAATTATGGAAGAAAACTTCCCTAACCTAAAGAGAGAGATGCCCATGAATATAACTGTGGTTTTATATCAGATATTTATATTATGATTCAGAATATCAAAAATACAGTTATGAAATAGGAATAAAATAATTTTATGGTTGGAAGTTACCACAGCATAAAATCTTGCAACATTAGAAATGTCAAGAACCACTGTTCTAGATTTTTTTTCATTTTGGTGGTGTTATATTTATGCATATTACTGTCGATTTCAATAGAACCTGTTGTAACTTCTTCTTTGTGAAAGGATTTTGTTATTTTAGGAATTTTCAATTTTCTTATAATAGGATGACATTTTATGAACAAACTTGGTGCAGGGTGGTAGCATGCATGAAAATTTGTGTCCGGGATCAGGGATAAAAATCACACAAACACAATTAGAAGACCTGATAGCTCAAGTTATACAGCCTATATGAAGCAGTAACGTGTTTTACTTTTCATAAAAATCCATAATAATTGAGAATGAACATTTACTGACAGATGTTTATCAATTCAGAAGCCACATACACAACACCAGATGTGATTTCTGCCCAGTGAATATTCCTAGAGAGCATCACCCTGAATAATACACATCTTGCTTCTCAGCATTTATGCTGTATTTCCTCTGGATTTTTTCAGGGTCCAAATATGCTTTCCCAGTGCAAATATGATAAAAGTTTAATGCTGATTCCTGTAATTTCAAGAATGTTTTAACAATCAGTCTTATTCCTTGGAGACTATAGTGATTATGTATTACTGGGTCCTGGGACACTCTTCAGAGCTCTGTGGCTCAGAACACTACAATAGAAGTAAAACATTTCACAGGCATAATGATCTTTATATATTGCCTATAAAATCCTTTTTATTTCACAGATGAGAAGCCATAGGAAACTTGGATATCTGCAAAATTGATACATATGAATCACATATCAAGGATTAGGCCAAACATACAAATATATTAGATATATCTTGTATTGGACAAGAGGCAAATTTTTGAGAGAGAGGACCTGACAGTGAAAAATCACTGCTTCATTTAGTGGACCACAAAATTTCTTCTGTTCAAATGTTTAATTCACACCAGACCTATTGCCTGCTATTCCCATAATATATTATTATACATCCTGTTCTCTGAGCCCTATTACCTGTGAAGACATTTTTATCTTCAGATTTATAAATCTAGGTATTCTTGCTATGTAATTTTAATGTGTTTTCAGAAGAACCTTGACACATAGTCAGCAATGAATGAAACTACCAGCTTTGCAGGACATTACCATCTCAAGCATTTTAGGACTCATCACTAAGTGTCCTGAGCCAATTCTTCCTTCTATTTTTCTGTTCTTCCTAATCATAACAGCCTCCTGTGTTCAATTAATCAATATAGTTCAAGTCCTGAAGACCTAATTGAGTAATGTGCTGTCACATATTTTTTTCCTGGTGTACAAAGTGTCCCTTCTCCTTCTCTAGCTGGACTTTCCAGTCTCTGCTCTGATCTTCAGTTGTCAGCCTGTGAAATTCCTGGCCTTTGTCCTTTAGAGAACATTACAGCTTGCTGCTCTCTCCTGGAAGCCATGGCAGCATTCCAGATCTGCCAGAGATGAAGTGCTCTGATCTCAGCAGGTGACCTGCTGAGAATGGAGCCAGTGAGTTCTTGGACTTCACCTTGAAGTCTGGGAGGAGGGGGTCCTTACAAGCTATATATTTACTGGCATTTATTAAAGTCTCGGTCTCGATCAGCAAAACAGCACCCTGACTCAAACCTCTTTTTGCTGCCTTCCCCATACATTCCCAGGGCTCTTTTTCAGGTATCCAGTTCACCTGTTGCTGCTGGCAGCAACAGTTACCCTCATTTGTCTCATTATATTTACGTTTATTTAGATGTATGTGTATATTTATGAATTTATTTGCATGTATATCATTCTATTTTATCTTCAATAAAACAAGGTAAAATTAAAATTAAAATCAAAATTCTATTTTATCTTCAATAATACAAGTTAAAATTAAAATTAAAAGCAATACTACTAAACATGTACACAAAAGAAAACATATCTTTATTCTTTATTTTCAATCATAAAGATTTCATATAGAACTTGTTTAGAGGTTATATGTAACAATTCATCAATAGACAGAAGATAATAATTTCAGAAACAAGAAATAATGTATACAGATACCCAGAAAATTATGTATGATTCACCACATTAATTACAGTTGCTACAGTCAGTATATAAAACTTCTCAAGAATGACACAAGTAACATGAAATTCATTGATGACTTCTGCTTCTTAATAAAATGCTGGTCCTAAAATGAGTAATGACACTGTTCTCCTCAAATGCTGTATTGGTTTTTTTGCAGTTTTGCAAATAATGGAAATTTCACTTGGAGTCATTCTTATTTTGTGTGAAAAAGACTGTCCTTAAACAGGAGTGACAGTTCAAGTGGATATTTAAGATATTTCCATATAGAATGAAAAGGAACCTAGCTGTAGGGCCTCAGACAAGCTTCTCAGCAAGGAATGTAGCAAGTCCTTACTTAGTTCAGCCCCTTTTCTAAACACTCAGAAAGTTCTGCCATCAGCTTGCACTCTATACAGTAGGTCCCTATGCTTGTATTTGAATTATTCTTCCCAAAGCATATACTTATTACTTTGTGAAAATAAGGCAAAAGAACCATTGCATATTTGTCTTAAATGCCCATGCAAAGACATGAATTATAGCCTATATCACTAATCTGATGTGTTATAGAAAGATATAGAACCTATAAGAAGTAGGAGGAGCTTAGACATAGGAAAATACATGATAAAAGGCATGCCCTGAAAGGGGATATTAGGTGCATAACTGTTTCCTCTTTCTCTACACTTGTTTTCCTCGTGTCAGGAACAGTTTTGCTCCACTAGTGCTTTGCTATTCTGTAATACGGCAGATCACAAAACAATGCAGCCAAGGGATCATCAAGCTGAAACTTTCAGAAGTGTGAACCAAAATTTTCTTCTTGATAGGTAAATTAATTCAGATGTTTTACTATACTGGAAAAAAAAAACTACCAAAGACCATTCTGTGCTGGGTACTATGTTTGTTTACAGTTTTTCTTTTCCTTAAACTTCGTGCATTCTGGCCTGACTTCTTTTTCAACATACCTATTTCATAATTTTAGAGAACTTGTCAAATTTTAAATTATATAGAACTGACAGTTGTTGCATACTTAGTTTCTTTGAAGCCTATAAGGAATTTAGAGTTAGTCTTTTACAATAAAATTTTCCAAGTTTCTCATTCATTTATGGTAATTAAGAAACTTGTCTTTTTGTTTTATGGTAGCACGTAATATATTATCTTCTTTAGTTTAATAACTCTAAATAGTATGGCTATAGCCATGCATTTTATTTCCCATCTTTCCAAGGTTGTGTGTCATAATTCATTGGTCTTGGTGTCCATTGTGAGGTGTTCAGAAAAGATGCTAGTAGTTGGCAAGGAAAAGTAGACAGAAAGCCTCAGGTCTTTGCTGCTAATAAAAGCATCAGCCTATGGACAGTCTAAGAGGTAAGAGTGAGGCAGAGTCTTCTTGTGCAGAGGCACTCATTTACCTTAAACACAGTTTCAAGGACCATGCAAAATACTTCATTTGTACACATAGAGCATTATTTTGAATAGTCACTGAACATTTATGTTTAATTCTATGCAGTGGTAATTTGGAATTCTGTTAGGAACAATATCAAAATCGATAAGGGAAGATGTGCTTTGGAGAAAAAGGTTTGTAATTCTCCTTAATTGTAAAGATAAGGTAGGAGAATCACAAATTAAAGAGTTTTCTGGACTACAGAGTAAATCTAAGGGAAGAATAAGCAATTCAATGAGACTTTCCCACAATAAAAGTAAAAACAGATTGCTAGAGGTATAGATTGTCAAAGCACTTGCAGGACAGTAGTAGGTGTACTGCTGTCTATTTTAATTATTTCTTTTTCAATAAATAAAATAAAGGATTTTTCATACTACCAAGCATGGTCTAGATACATGATTATTGAATCAGTGAGAATTTTTATTGGAGTGAAAATAGAAGAGAGTTGGTTTTCTATGAAAGGGATGCTTGTGTATGTGTGTCTTGTGCATATGTAAATGATTGCCAATGTGGAGTTACATAAATTAAAATGACTAGTGTAATTTTTGTGACACGAACATAGCAGCAGTAATCTTCAAAGAGATTTTTAGACAATTTTGGAACTCCACATTAAGACTTTTGACCAATGTCTACACAGATTGTGTGTGCATAAGATAGAATATCATTAATTTACTTAACTGAAATATTTATAAATCATTACCAAAACATGTATCACATGCCTAAGTTTTAACATTGCTCAGAAACTATATTGTGTGACTAATATGTGCAGATGGGACAAAAGTGAACATAATGCAAATAAATCTCTTTTTTGTAGGTTATTGCATGAGAATTCAGAAAACTGGATATAAGACACTGTGTCTCGATGAAGAAGAGTTGATCTCTTTGGGATAAAAAAAAAAGCAAAGAATTTCATAAAGAATACATGAAACAATTCCTGGGAATTGAACCATGTTCTCAGATACAGTAAATAACAATGATATATTCACTTTTATAATCATATTCTGTGTGGAAATACTAATGGGAATCTTAGAAAATGGATTAATAGCAGTAGTAAATATCATGGACTGGGCCAAGAGAAGAAGGATGTCTTCAGTGGATCAGATTCTCACCGCTTTGGCTCTTATCAGACTCATTTATGTGTGGTCTGTGGTCACTGGCATACTGTTATTCATATCATGTCCACGTTTGCTTATGAGTTCCAAAATGCTTACAGCAGTGGGTATTATCTGGATAGTGAACAACCATTTCAGCATCTGGCTTTCTACATGCCTTGGTGTCTTTTATTTTCTCAAGATAGCCAATTTTTCTAACTCTTTCTTTCTTTACCTAAAGTGGAGAGTTAAAAAAGTGATTTTAATGGTAATACTGGTATCAACAATTTTCTTGATTTTTAATGTGTTATCTCTAAGTCTGTATCATCATTTCTCAATTGAGATTTATGAAGGAAATATGTCTTACAGTTTGAGAAATTCACCACAACTTCCCAGAATTTTCTTATTCACCAACACGTCCAAATTTTTAATTATCAACTCTTCTCATGTTTACTTACCCATCAACTCCCTGTTCACACTCCTACCTTTCACAGTGTCCCTTGTAGCTTTTCTCATGCTCATGTTCTCACTGTGGAAGCATCACAAGAAAATGCAGGTCAATGTCAAACAAACTAGAGATGCCAGCATCATGGCTCACATGAAAGCCTTGCAAACTGTGCTCTTCCTCCTGTTGCTGTATGCAATATACTTACTTTTTAATTTTATAGATATTTTGAGCCGTGGATTGATGGGTGGAAAATCCACAATTTTATTTGAACACATTTCTGTAGTACTTTTTCCTATAAGCCACTCATTTGTCTTGATTCTGGGAAACAGTAAGCTGAGACAGGCTACTCTTTCTGTGCTGGCTTGTCTGAGTTGCCAGACCAAAGATATGGACACCATGGGTTCCAAATAAACTCGAGTACACTGGACAAAATCTTGAGATCTTAGATGGGAAAATTGAAAGAGTTGAGCTTCAAAGCTGGAGGGGTTATACATAGGAGGGTATGAAGAAGATAAAGATACTAACAGAATATAAATGATCTCTGGGACTTATTGGATAAGGGGGGCTTTTTAGGAAATAAAAAGAGAGGTACACACAGAAGTAGGAGGGGTTAGACACATAAAATGACAATAAGAATGAATCATTCTGTGCTAAGAAAACCCTTAGCTCATTTAATTCAGTGCTTTCCAAAGACTTTTGAAACATTCAGCTTATTGCTGTTGACATTGTCTAATTACCAGTGGTGAAACTTAAATCCCCATTTCTGATGAAAAAGTGTATTATAAGAATAAAAACTTCAGAATTGGAACTGACCTGTCTGTTTTCTCCCTGAGGACTAGTTTTCATGGTATCTGAAGGCAGTGTGAATGGTTCTAAAAGAATGAAGAAACTAATAGTCCTATCCAACTAGGACTCTTCAATGTCCAGTGACCTTCATTGCATAATAGTCCTTTGTGTTTAGTAGTGCCACACAAATCTTGTTTATAACCAATTTTCCTGTAACTGGACTTGAGAGCCTTTCAACAGGAAGAATATCATGCCTAGTACAATAAACCTAGCTAACTACTCACCATTTAACTGAGTGAAATCCTGGTTATTGAAGGAGAATCTACAAATTATTTAAAAAATCAGAATAATTCTTTACAAAAGCATATGTAAAAACAAAGATATGTAACCTTTATCTGCCATCAAGAAAACAACTTCAAAACAGATGATGATGATTACAAAAATCCACAACCAAACAAAATGCAAAGTTTTGAAGTTCATTCCAAATGAATACATCTATTAAGCACTCCAACACCTAAGACTCAGAGAAGAATATAGAAGTGAGACAGAAAGATTCTAAGAGTCAAATGACCAAGGACTTTGTTTTAGGTTATGCTTTTTAGTACGCTATATCCTTGAAGACTCTTTAGCATGGCCACCCAAATGTCAACTAAAGAAGGAGGACACCATTATACATGACAAAATGTACTAGGAAAGCATACAATGCACAAATGTATGGAAGGATGTACAGGTCTGAATAAGTCTAGGATCAGGAGAGAAAGTCCTCTTCAGGGAAAAGTACAATTGGAATTGCAGTGTCGAATGGTCAGTTCTGAGTATACACAAACAAGTAGTATTTGATGACATATACATCCTTACATATGTATTTATTCACATTATATGGATTTATACACACACACACATATATATATTATATGGAAACAAATATATTCATAGACACACACACACACATATATATACATATACACACATATATACACACATATATATACATATATATATATACACACACACACACAAACATACATGCATTCAATTAAAACAAATGAAAAGAGAGGCCACAAATTTGAAAAGAATGGAGAAGAGTATTTGCAAGGTAGTGGATGGATGAAAGGGAATGTAGATATTTTGTAATTAAAATAAAATCTCAAAATGAAAACAAATCTACCAAACAGAACATATTAGAATAACATTGAAAATCATATATTCTGAGTCAGTCACATCTAATATTCATCAGTCATAGGGAAAAATTCAATTGAAATTTTCATTTTGTATAAAAGTTACACAAAAAAACTAATAAAATATTTTTACTATAATATTACATGGTAAGTGTAGACTTCTAATTTATTTGTATTATGGTTTTTCTGTATAAGTAAAAATTATATACTAATATTTGAAATAAGAACTAACTAAATTTATTATATCCTTAGCATATACAATTGTGTAGAGTTATATTAGGATATTCAATATAGAATAATTTTCCATCATCTTAAATATTTTGAATTTTTTGTTAAGCTTTAACATTTTGAAATTTAATATGTGAGATATATGTATTCATTTGTGTCTAGGACACAATCATTTGTGTAACTTTTCTATAGTGCTGTCTTAGAACTGAATAAACAGTTTCTTATTGGAAGGAGGAGATGCTCATCTACAAATGGGA
This sequence comes from Apodemus sylvaticus, assembly GCF_947179515.1. NCBI lineage: Eukaryota > Metazoa > Chordata > Mammalia > Rodentia > Muridae > Apodemus > Apodemus sylvaticus. The sequence goes on along the minus strand of NC_067473.1, from coordinate 170,136,689 downwards.
AAGAAAGAGAACTTTTATGTCTCTTGCAGCCTCTGATACTCATGAGCCCCATGAAGCTCCTCTCCAAAGTTACATAAACCTAAGAGTTGCAAGAGGAAGGAGACTCTGAACTACAGAATGACTTGCAGGTCAGGCAGAGAGCTCCTGGAATGCAGCTCTCAGAAGACAGTACTGCAGTTTGTGGGGTGGGCTTCATGTATGAACCTGCCTTTGAGTCACATATGTTCCTGTAAACCAAGCTTCAATCATCCTCACAGAAGAAACCATAGTTCACCAGTTCACTAAGTTTGTCTGAGGTTGAATCATTTCTCTGTCCCACAATGTCTGATATAGACAGTTATTTAGGTCTCTCTCATAAAAATAACAACAATATTTGTGATACATCAGATTTTTCTAAGAAAGTGTGAAAAAATATCTGTTCACCACAGATAGTACTTTAATGACAGGCCAGGCAACTGACTTCACCCAAGTCTACCCTGGAGAACCAATGAGTTTACTGCAGAGTTTTTCTTTGTTTATTTGCATATTGGTTTTTCTTTTAGGAATTTACTCTGAATTAAAACATCCATCCAGGAGAGGGAATGTCTTCAAAAGATGAAACTTACAAAATCCATGATATTCCCTGAACAATGTCATGTAATCAGTTAACCAATACTGTGAGACTATAACCAACTGAGTGTTGAGGATGTGACTGTTGAGCTGAGTTGCCTAAAAGATATTCTGACTTTCAAATTACCTTCAAATGGAAATAAGAGCTCCAGACTTGTTTTATTTGGGAAATGTCTTCTATGTCAGGGTAGGCTTTAAGTGCTGCAGTTGATTTGGGGTTAATCCCATTCCTTTAATTTACCCCTAAGTCCATCTCACAAAGAAAATTGAAAATTGACAAGTAAAATAAAAACAAGGAATTAATTCAAAAATTTGGACTTTAGTAACTATTAATCTCCCTTGTTTGTCACGTGTTCTGTACCTGGGGAAAGTACAATTGTGTCTGTGTTGCCTCAGCAGAAAAAGTCTCCCACAACATTGGTCCTAGCCTACAGATCATTGGTAAATGGTACTTAGAGGTCTGTGAGTCATCTGAAGATGTGTTTAAAGATAAGAATGTCACACAAGTCTCATTCCTGGAGGAAGAAAATCCAGTAAATTAGATAGATTGATCAAAATTAACTTTTTGCTGTTGTTGGTTGTGGTGTTGTTGTTGGTGCTGGTGGTGGTGGGAGGGTGTGTGTGTATGTGTGTTTGTGTATGTGTGTTTGTGTGTTTGTGTGTGTAGTTTAAAGATAAGAGTGTCATATAGCACACCCATTCCTGGAGGAAGAAATGCAGTAAATAAGATAGATTGATTAAAATTAACTTTTTGTTGTTGGTGGAGTGGTGGTGGTGGTGGTAGTGGCAGGGGTGTGTGTGTGTGTGTGTGTGTGTGTGTGTGTGCGTGTGTGTGTCTATGCTACTTTGTATGATGTTACCTGTATACATATATGTATGTATACAGGTAACATTTTCAGGGCTGACAATTTGGTATTGGATAAACAATTAGTGCGTTCTTCCATGTAGAAGATTATTTTTCCCCTTTTAGCAATTCTAGTTGCCTGTATTTTTAAGGGATGAGACCTTCTAAGCTTTTACCCTTCCATGATTATTGTTGGTCTTGTTCACTTCATGTATAGGTATCTGTATTGGTAATATTTTATGATTGTAGCTTCTGAAATTTCTAGGATATAGTCTTACAGCAAGTACTCTGTTCTTTTGGCTCTTGCTGTCTTTCCAGCCATTCTTTATGTTACAGTTCTTGAATATGAGGTGCTGAAGTGAATTGTAGATGTATGGCCTTTTGATTGGTCATGATGCTCTATAATATACTCTTGTATGTTACAAAGACAACTTTTCTTGATGAGGGGTGAGCACTCTTGATGAGGGGTGAAGAGATGTTTTAAGTTAGATATAAAAGTTAATTTCATTAAATTGGTGAATATTGTTACCACAATAAGATTTAGATGTTGAGACACATAAAGGAGAACATGCTCATAAATTCTATATGGGAAGTAAAATCTTTGGTAATAGAGAATTCTTTAGAATATTTTTGGTTTAGTTGCATGAAAATATCCTTTCAATAGTAGAGTGTGCCCAAGAAATAGATTTTCTTCATCTTTTAGTATCTAATTTATTTGTTTATTCAATTAATAACAAGTCCATGTCAAACTTCTATTGTATGTTCTTTTAGTGACATTTTCATAAAATTTGAAATACATGAAATGAAAACTGAGAGTCTGTAGTATGTTAAAATTATCAGATATATGTAGGTAGCTTTAATCTCTACTCTTCATAACTTAGTATTTTTCACATACATATAAAATAGGTTTTCTTTGTTCCATGAAAAGAAACCTAAACAAATCTTCTGGATTTATTCACCTTTAGTGGTCTTACTAATTACTAATTAGGAGGTCTTTTTGGTAGGGAATTCATCGTCAGTCTTACAGTGCTTTTAATGCAGATAATATTTATGCCACATGCGTTATGATGATAGTGGATACCTTGATATGTTTTCAGGGTTTTTAAAGCTGCTATTGATAAAAACATTAGATCCTCACTGAGATTAATATCATTACTCACACCCTGAAAATTTTAAGAATATCGAGGGAAAGAAAAAAATGTCAGACACAAGTGCCTGAAAGATTTTGCCACTCTAATGTCATTCATCTTTTGTGGACCATCTTGTATATCTTAGAGGAAATGGATAAGCAGAGATTCTCATATTTAAAAATTTTCAGATCTGAATTACATGAAAATACATGTTATCTTTTTTACTTAAAAAAATTTCTAAGTAACTGACAATAATCCTTTTATAGTCTTTGTAGAACATATAAAATATGTTTCTTGATATTTAGATTACAAAATTGTATAAATGTAGATTTCTTGAATCTAAGAAATAACAATTATTTTTTTATTATTTTTTTTATTCGATATAATTTATTTGCATTTCAAATGATTTCCCCTTTTCTAGCCCCCCCTCCCCGAAAGTCCCGTAAGCCCCCTTCTCTTCCCCTGTCCTCCCTCCCACCCCTTCCCAGTTCCCCGTTCTGGTTTTGCCAAATACTGTTTCACTGAGTCTTTCCAGAACCAGGGACCACTCCTGCTTTCTCCTTGTATCTCATTTGATGTGTGGATTATGTTTTGGGTATTCCAGTTTTCTAGGTTAATAACCACTTATTAGTGAGTGCATACCATGATTCACCTTTTGAGTCTGGGTTACCTCACTTAGTATGATGTTCTCTAGCTCCATCCATTTGCCTAAGAATTTCATGAATTCATTGTTTCTAATGGCTGAATAGTATTCCATTGTGTAGATATACCACATTTTTTGCATCCACTCTTCTGTTGAGGGATACCTGGGTTCTTTCCAGCATCTGGCAATTATAAATAGGGCTGCTATGAACATAGTAGAGCATGTATCCTTATTACATGGTGGGGAATCCTCTGGGTATATGCCCAGGAGTGGTATAGCAGGATCTTCTGGAAGTGAGGTGCCCAGTTTTCGGAGGAACCGCCAGACTGATTTCCAGAGTGGTTGTACCAATTTGCAACCCCACCAGCAGTGGAGGAGTGTTCCTCTTTCTCTGCACCCTCTCCAACACCTGCTGTCTCCTGAATTTTTAATCTTAGCCATTCTGACTGGTGTAAGATGAAATCTTAGGGTTGTTTTGATTTGCATTTCCCTAATGACTAATGAAGTTGAGCATTTTTTAAGATGCTTCTCCGCCATCCGAAGTTCTTCAGGTGAGAATTCTTTGTTTAACTCTGTACCCCATTTTTAATAGGGTTGTTCGGTTTTCTGGAGTCTAACTTCTTGAGTTCTTTATATATATTGGATATTAGCCCTCTATCTGATGTAGGATTGGTGAAGATCTTTTCCCAATTTGTTGGTTGCCGATCTGTCCTCTTGATGGTGTCCTTTGCCTTACAGAAACTCTGTAACCTTATGAGGTCCCATTTGTCAATTCTTGCTCTTAGAGCATACGCTATTGGTGTTCTGTTCAGAAACTTTCTCCCTGTACAGATGTCCTCAAGGGTCTTCCCCAGTTTCTTTTCTATTAGCTTCAGAGTGTCTGGCTTTATGTGGAGGTCCTTGATCCATTTGGATTTGAGCTTAGTACAAGGAGAAAAGGATGGATCAATTCGCATTCTTCTGCATGCTGACCTCCAGTTGAACCAACACCATTTGTTGAAAAGGCTATCTTTTTTCCACTGGATGTTTTCAGCCTCTTTGTCGAGGATCAAGTGGCCATAGGTGTGTGGGTTCATTTCTGGATCTTCAATCCTGTTCCATTGATCCTCCTGCCTGTCGCTGTACCAATACCATGCAGTTTTTAACACTATTGCTCTGTAGTATTGCTTGAGGTCAGGTATACTGATTCCCCCAGATTTTCTTTTGTTGCTGAGAATAGTTTTAGCTATCCTGGGTTTTTTGTTGTTCCAGATGAATTTGATAATTGCTCTTTCTAACTCTGTGAAGAATTGAGTTGGGATTTTGATGGGTATTGCATTGAATCTGTATAGTGCTTTAGGCAAAATGGCCATTTTAACTATATTGATTCTACCGATCCATGAGCATGGGAGGTTTTCCCATTTTTTGAGGTCTTCTTCCATTTCCTTCTTCAGAGTCTTGAAGTTCTTGTCATACAGATCTTTCACATGTTTGGTAAGAGTCACCCCAAGATACTTTATACTGTTTGAGGCTATTGTGAAGGGGGTCATTTCCCTAATTTCTTTCTCAGCCTGCTTATCCTTTGAGTATAGGAAGGCCACTGATTTGCTTGAGTTGATTTTATAACCTGCCACTTTGCTGAAGTTGTTTATCAGCTGTAGGAGCTCTCTAGTGGAGTTTTTTGGGTCACTTAGGTAGACTATCATGTCGTCTGCAAATAATAATAGTTTGACTTCCTCCTTTCCAATTTGTATCCCTTTGACCTCCTTATGTTGTCGAATTGCCCGAGCTAGTACCTCAAGTACAATATTGAAAAGATAAGGAGAAAGGGGGCAGCCTTGTCTGGTCCCTGATTTCAGTGGGATTGCTTCAAGTTTCTCTCCATTTAGTTTGATGCTGGCTACCGGTTTGCTGTATATTGCTTTTACTATGTTTAGGTATGGGCCTTGAATTCCTGTTCTCTCCAAGACTTTAAGCATGAAAGGATGCTGAATTTTGTCAAATGCTTTTTCAGCATCCAATGAAATGACCATGTGGTTTTGTTCTTTGAGTTTGTTTATGTAGTGGATTGTATTGATGGATTTCCGTATATTGAACCAACCCTGCATTCCCGGGATAAAGCCTACTTGATCATGATGGATGATCGTTTTGATGTGTTCTTGGATTCGGTTGGCAAGAATTTTATTGAGTATTTTTGCATCGATGTTCATAAGGGAAATTGGTCTGAAGTTCTCTTTCTTTGTTGGATCTTTGTGTGGCTTTGGTATCAGCGTAATTGTGGCTTCGTAGAAGGAATTGGGTAGTGTTCCTTCTGTTTCTATTTTGTGGAATAGTTTGAAGAGTATTGGTGTTAACTCTTCTTTGAAGGTCTGGTAGAATTCTGCACTGAAACCATCTGGTCCTGTGCTTTTTTTGGTTGGAAGACTTTCTATAACTCCTTCTATTTCTTTAGGCTTTATGACACTGTTCAGATGGTCTAGTTGGTCCTGATTTAATTTTGGTATTTGGTATCTGTCAAGGAAATTGTCCATTTCCTCCAGATTCTCCAGTTGTGTTGAGTACAGGCTCTTGTAGTAGGATCTGATGATTTTTTGGATTTCCTCAGTTTCCGTTGTTATGTCTCCCTTTTCATTTCTAAGTTTGTTAATTTGGATACTTTCTCTGTGCCCTTTGGTCATTCTGGCTAAGGGTTTATCCATCTTGTTGATTTTCTCAAAGAACCAGCTCCTGGTTTTGTTGATTTTTTGTATGGTTCTCTTTGTTTCTACTTGATTGATTTCGGCCCTGAGTTTGATGATTTCCTGCCTTCTACTCCTCCTGGGTGAAATAGCTTCTTTTTGTTCTAGGGCTTTCAGGTGTGTCATTAAGTTGGTAATGTATGCTCTCTCCATTTTCTTTTTGGAGGCACTCAGGGCTATGAGTTTTCCTCTTAGCACTGCTTTCATTGTGTCCCATAGATTTGGGTATGTTGTGTTTTCATTTTCATTGTGTTCTAAAAAGTCTTTAATTTCTTTCTTTATTTCTTCCTTGACCAAGGTATCATTGAGTAGAGTATTGTTCAATTTCCACGTGTATGTGGGTTTTCTATTGTTTCTGTTGCTATTGAAGACCACTTTTACTCCATAGTGATCAGATAGGAGGCATGGGATTAGTTCGATCTTCTTATATTTGTTGAGGTCTGTCTTGTGACCAATTATATGGTCGATTTTGGAGAAGGTACTATGAGGTGCTGAAAAAAAGGTATATTCTTTTGTTTTAGGATATAATGTTCTATATATATATCAGTTAAATCTAATTGGTCCAAAGCTTCAATTAGTTTCATTGTATCCTTGTTTAGTTTCTGTTTTCCTGATCGGTCCATTGAGGAAAGTGCAGTGTTGAAGTCACCCACAATTATTGTGTTAGGTGCAATGTGTGCTTTGAGTTTTAATAAAGTTTCTTTTATGAAAGAGGGTGCCCTTGCATTTGGAGCATAGATGTTCAGGATTGAGAGTTCTTCTTGTTGTATTTTTCCTTTGACCAGCAAGAAGTGTCCCTCAGAGTCTCTTTTGATGACTTTGGGTTGAAAGTCAATTTTATCTGATATTAAAATGGCTACTCCAGCTTGTTTGCTGAGACCATTTGCTTGTAAAATTGTCTTCCAGCCTTTTACTCTAAGGTAGTGTTTGTCTTTGACCCTGAGGTGTGTTTCCTGTAAGCAGCAAAATGTAGGGTCCTGTTTACGTATCCAGTCAGTTAGTCTGTGTCTTTTTATTGGGGCATTGAGTCCATTGATGTTAAGAGATATTAAGGAATAGTGATTGTTACTTCCTATCATTTTTGATGTTATTTTTTAAATTTGATTGCTTAACTTCTTTTGGGTTTGATGAAAGGTTACTATCTTGCTTTTTTCAGGGTGAAGTTTCCCTCCTTGTATTGGTGTTGTCCTCCTATTATCCTTTTTAGGGCTGGGTTTGTGGATAGATATTGGGTAAACTTGGTTTTGTCGTGAAATATCTTAGTTTCTCCATCTATGGTGATTGAGAGTTTTGCTGGATATAGTAGTTTTGGTTGGCATTTGTGTTCTCTTAGAGTCTGCATGAGATCTGCCCAGGACCTTCTAGCCTTCATAGTCTCAGGTGAAAAGTCTGCTGTGATTCTGATAGGTCTTCCTTTATATGTTACTTGGCCTTTTTCTCTTACTGCCTTTAATATTCTTTCTTTGTTTAGAACATTTGGTGTTTTGATTATTATGTGACGGGAAGTATTTCTGTTCTGGTCCAGTCTGTTTGGAGTTCTGTAGGCTTCTTGTATATTCATGGGCATCTCTCTCTTTAGGTTAGGGAAGTTTTCTTCCATAATTTTATTGAAGATATTTGCTGGCCCTTTAAGTTGTAAATCTTCACTCTCATCTATGCCTATAATCCTTAGGTTTGGTCTTCTCATTGTGTCCTGGATTTCCTGGATATTTTGGGTTACAAGCTTTTTGCATTTTGCATTTTCTTTAACTGTTGAGTCCATGGTTTCTATGGAATCTTCAGCATCTGAGATTCTTTCTTCTATTTCTTGTATTCTGTTGTTGATATTTGCATCTCTGTCCCCTGATTTCTTCCCAAGGCTTTCTATCTCCAAAGTTGTCTCCTTTTGAGTTTTCTTAGTTGTTTCTACTTCTGATTTTCGATCCTGGATGGTTTTGCTTAGCTCCTTCACTTGCTTGTTTGTGCTTTCCTGTAATTCTTTAAGAGATTTTTGTGGTTTTTCTTTCATGACCTCAGCCTATTGACCAAAGTTCTCCTTTATTTCTTTAAGAGATTTTTGTGTTTCGTCTTTCATGACCTCAGCCTGTTGACCAAAGTTCTCCTGTATTTCTTTAAGTGTTTTTTGCATTTCCTCCTTGTTGGCTTTTGTATTCTCCTGGATTTCTTTCAATGATTTTTGTGTTTCCCTTGCAAGGGCTTCTAACTTTTGACCCATTTTCTCCTGAATTTCTTTAAGTATGTCCTTCATGTGTTCCTGTACCAGCATCATGACCAGTGATTTTAAATCCAAATCTTGTTTTACTGGTGTGATGGGGTATCCAGGACATGCTGGTAGAGGAGAATTGGGTTCAGATGTTGCCATATTGCTTTGATTTCTGTTAGTGACGTTCCTGCGTTTGCCTTTTGCCATCTAGCTCTCACTGGTGTTACTTGGTCTTGTCAGTGCTGGACTCACCAGTGCAAGCTGCCCCTTCCCCGTTGGCCTCTGGTGCACAGCTTACACCCTGCACTGCCTGTAGACAGGGTGCTGCTGTCCAGGCTGTTCAGATCCCGAAGCAGGCACCTGAAGGCTCCCGCTGGGGCCCCCAGGATTTATTGGAGCACACCGACTTCTCCCAGCTGGCCGCCCGGAAGCCCCCACTAGCCTCTTGAGGGACCTGGAGATGTGGCGGCCACCCAGGCTGATCTGAAGCGGAGAGAGTTGAGCTGGGGGCTTCTGCCTGAGGCCTTGCCCCAGATTGTGTCTGTGGACCAGGTGGAACCTGTGTGCACCCCCAGGGAGCTCCGAAGGTGAATGCTGCTGTGACCTCCCCTGTGCTCCGCTCACTCCGCTGGGCGGCCGATTTCCCCAACCGGGCTGGCGCACACTAGGTTAGCCTTGTCGCCCGGGCCCTGAGTCCAGACAAACGCCTGGGAGGCCAAGGTCCGAGCAAAGTTCCTCTAGGGCTATGTCTGTTATTTGGGTCCGCCAGGTGACCCGGATGGCGGGCGTGCGCGTCCGGGCTCCCCGAAAGCACCGGGAGAGTCTGTTGTGCTAATAACCTCCTGGGCGGGTTGACACACAGATGGCCCACCAAGCCGCCCAGTTCTTGGGGTCAGTCCTGTGCCTTTTGGGGCCTAGACCCCCGTTTTGTTAGCCTCAGGCTACGCTTGTTAGCAGTCTCTGCCCTCCTGAGCACTCTGGGTCCTGTAGGCAAAATGGCTGCGCGTGCGCCGGCCGGGGCAAAAAAAACTCCTGGCTGGGTTGGCGCCCCGATGGCCACTCGAACAGCCCAGGGCCTGGGTGCAGGCCAACGCACGTCAGGCTCAGACCCCATGGTGTTGGGCCTAGGATTATGTTTGTGTACCTCAGTCTGTCCGATCTCTGGAGCCCGAAATCAAGATGGAGGTGAGTCTCTCCTGACTGGCGGGAAGCCGAGTTCTGAAGTGGCTTCCGTGCAGCGAAAGGCTCCGCAGAACCGCAGCTGCTTGCCGCCCGGCTGGTCAGCGAAGGTCAGTGGTCGTGGGCACAGGGCCTAACTGGACCCTGTGTCGCCTTGGTTCCACCGCTGATGGCCCTTCAGCTGGACCAGCTACTACTGCCGCCGCCGCCGCTGTCGAAATAACAATTATTAATTTTATAATAGTTAATTCATTTTAAACATCTCAGAATAAGTAACCTAAATAAGGACATATGTTTACATATATTTCTTAACATAGAACTTTATATTTTTAAGTACCTTGTTTGTTATTTTTTTTAACTAGCACAAGCTTGATTATCTTGTAAGAACAAACTTCAATTGAGAAAATACCTCCATCTAACTGAGCAGTCAGCATGTCTGTGCAATATTTTCTTGGTTTATGATTGATGTGGGTAGGCACAATGCACTTTTAGTAGTGCTACCTGTGGGATGATAGTTCAAGCTTTTATTAAGGAGAAGTTTGAGCAATCCATGGAAGCAAGGTGACAATGAGCATTCCTCTATGCCTTTTCATCTGTTTCTGCTTCCAGATTGATGTCTTGACTGACTAACCTGATTTCCCTTCAATATTGACTCCAAATGTTAATTTAAAATTAACTAATTTTATCGATTTAAAATTTAAATTAGCATTTAACTACCAAGTGCAGATAGAATTAAGGCCACCCTACAGATTCAAACACAAGTCACATGCTTCATATCAATTATTAGCAACATAGCTCAGCAGATAAAGACACTTGATTCCTACCCTGAGGACCTGAGCTCTCACACCAGTTACCAAAGAGTAGAAGAAAGGCAATTTGTATACATTGGCATCTGGAAAGAACCCAGATGTCCCTGAATGGAGGAATGGATACAAATAATGTGGTATATATACACAATGGAGTACTATTCAGCCATTAGAAACAATGAATTCATGAAATTCTTAGACAAATGGATGGAACTGGAGAAAATCATACTAAGTGAGGTAACCCAGTCTCAAAAGATCAATCATGGTATGCACTCACTGATAAGTGGATATTAGCCTAGAAACTTGGAATACTCAAGACATAATCCACATATTAAATGATGTCCAAGAAGAAGGAAGGGGTGGCCCCTGGTTCTGGAAAGGCTCAGTGCAGCAGTATAGTGCAATACCAGAATAGGGAAATGGGAAGGGCTGGATGGGGGAACAGGGGGAAGGAAGAGGGCTTATGGGACTTTCAGAGAGTGGGGAGCCAGGAAAGGGGAAATCATTTGAAGTGTAAATAAAAAATATATTGAAAAAAAAAACTCCTGTACCTTGCCATCTGAACTTTAAAAGTTCCCATTTAATTGGGAAAGAAGGGTATGGATAGCTTAAAGTATTTGTTTTTGTTTCCAGTTATAGAAATTAACTCATATCTTATAGAACCCTAAAATTATTTTTCAGAAACCAGATGAAATATGTGCATGTATTTGGTGCTGCTGCCGGTATTTTTGTTGTTGTTGTTGGTGTTGATGTGTGTTTATGTTTACTGATTGTAAATAATGTGACTATAACACAATCTGTCTTCAGGTATTGTATGGAATTTTTTTCCCGAGATATCCCAAAGGAAATAAGAAATAATTTGTAAGGAAGTAATTTTTATATCTATTCTTACTTTTCTCCATGGAGCAAAAATATTTATTGAAATGAACTGTTGGTTTTGAGCAACATTTCTGACATATTCTGAAGAATGAGGCTCATATGCCACTTTAATCTTTCCCTGAATTCACCACACAATCCGTTTGAAAATTTTACCTGTGTCATCTGTACTTGGTGAATTCAATTTGCATAGAGACTAGAGAATACAAAACCTTGCAAAACAGTAAAGAAAGTTTGTCTTTGTTTGCATGCTAGCAAATTAGAATTCAGCTTGAGTTTGAAAATCAGTAACTATAAATTAGGGACAATTATGAAGGAAATAGTATATCCCTAGTTGAGATTTCACCTGGATAGTTATAAAATTTGCATTTGTAATTTTTATTAATGTCCCCAAAGCATTGTAAACAATTCTTACTTTGTCAGAGAAAACCAAAACCAAAACCATGTCTATATTTTACCATACACTGAAATTCACAATAATCAGGCTAGCTCCCAGTTGGTTTCTTCATGACATAGAAGACACAGGTGTTCATCTGTCCACATAGTCAATCCAAGTTGATAAAAGGACAAGAGAAGATGGATGTCTGTATTGTCTGTGATGGCAGCATGCTCCATACATGTACTTTGCTTGATGTCTCAGCAATTTTTATCTTCTTAAGATAACTAAATTATCCAATCTCACATATTTCTCCTGTAACAAAAAAGACAAATAACATTCCCTTGCTTCTGTTGGGAGTTTAGTGCTTTTGTTTCCTAAAGTTGCTGTGGTAACATTATTAGACAATAAAACTTGCACAAACCAATTCAGGTAAATTTGTTGGAAGTGTAACATGGGAGACTGAGACACAATCTCAACTTGTCCAATGTGACTATTCATTTAGGAAACTCTTCATGGTATTACATTCCTGCTTCACTTCCCTTTGTTTACTTCTGTGTGAACAAACAACCTAGTAAGTTGAGGCTGCATGGTTCCCTGTCCCCAGAAGTCATCACCATGGTCCACAACAAGGCTTTGAAAAACCAAAGTCTCTTTCTTTGGTCTCTGTGATCTTCTTTGAGTTTCTTCATAGAAGATTGAAGCTTTGATGGGATGTGAATTTATATAGACTACTTAGATTGATGGACACCATTTCAACTTCAAGCCATTCATTTGTCCCGATTTAGGAAAAGAGATGCTGTCATAGTCCTATTTTTAGCTCTTTGACAGACAAAGCCCTGGTTGAAAGGACCTATCTGCTTGATCAGTAAAACAAAAAATACCCCAAACAAAACAAAACAAAATCTCCACAAGAGACTCACTGAACTCATTTGGTGTTTGTCAACTAATGGCCATGGTGCTTGTTTGCAATGTAGTTGATATGCCAAGTGACACTGTATTGGAAAAAAATTATTTTCTCTTTACCAATGGGTATCAAGTACATATATCTTCTTAACTGACATTGGTTCCACATGTCTTTATCCCCTTCTCGGTCCTGGGAACCCATATTGCTGGTAGTTATTCAGATCCTATGTGTTTTTATGTGCATCATTTCTACTATGCCTGGAATTCATTGTTTAATTGGCACAGAAATATGGCTTAATTAGAGCATTGTAAGAAATATATTTCATTGTGTATTAGACTTATTCATCCCTCTCCTTTACACTTGTCCTTCATTCCCTAGAAGTCCTTATACCAGACTCCATCACCCCATAAATAACGCTTTTTTCACATCATGTATCTGTTTACATCCTCTGATTTAACCCTCTGTGTATGTCTCTCTCTGTCTTTGTCTCTGCCTTTGTCTCTCCCCCCCCCCGTCTCTCTCTCTCTCTCTCTCTCTCACACACACACACATACACACACAAACTTAAATATAGACAAATTCTGTACTAGAATGAAAATACATAGTATTTGCTTTTCTGGATCTGGCTTATTTTGTTTAGCATAATATCCAGTTGAACATCTTTTCCTGAAAGATAACAATTCTATTATTTGGTGACTGCGTAAAAGTGTCTATATTGTCACGTTTTTTATTCACTCAAACACATAGAGGCTAGTTATAAGATCTAAAAATTTCTTGGTGCAGGATTTAGTGGGTTTTTTTTTTTGCATAGGCTCAAACTATCTGGAAATGTATCTAATTTATGCTATAACTTTTTTCTTGTTTGAATTTCTTTTCAAGTATTGTACTTGCTAATTTTTTATGTACCATACTAAATAAAATACATGGGAAAGGTATTCCAGCTTTGCTGAATTTTGTGTTAAAATGGCTAAAACACTATTATATCTCTTATTTTTAGGTAAAGCAATATTCTTCTGTTTATAATTCCTTCAGGACTTTTATCAGTAAATTATAAAGGTTTTTGAATGCCTTTTCTGTATCAACTGAGACAATGTCATCTACACCTTTAAGCTTATTTATATATTGTGTTGCATTATTTATTTGGATATATTGAATAAACCTATATCTTTAACATAAAATAATTTTTTCATGCTATACAATCTTCCATATATATATGTGTGTGTGTGTGTGTGTGTGTGTGTGTGTGTGTGTGTGTATATACACATAAAACATCTCCCCCACACAAGTTAGTTTTTAAAGTTTATTAAAACTCTACTGAATAAATCAGAGTCCAGACTTTATTAGTACTAGATTTTATAACTGCTACAATATTGTTGTTTCTCATGTGTCTGTTTAGTTTTTTATAACTTAGTGATTAAATTTTGTTAAGTTATGTGATTCTAGGCCTTTATTCCCTTCTATTGATAAATCTTTCTCAATCTGTGGATTGTGACCTTTTGGGGGATTGTCAACATTTTAACAGTGATCTCATATCAGATATCTTGCATATAAGATCTTTATACTATGATTCAGAACAGTAGCACAATTACAGTTATGAAATAGCAATAAAATAATTTTATGGTTGGGAGTCACCACCACATGAAGAACTTTATTAAAGTATTGCAGCATTAGAAAAATCAAGAACCACTTTTATAGATTTTTTTCATTTTGGTGGTATAATATTTACATACATATTACTCTGGATTTCAATGGAATCTGTTCCTCCTTGTGAACGTATTTTGTTATTTTAGTAATTTTCTATTTTCTTATAATAGGATGACATTTTGTGAACAATCAAATTTGGTTCATGGTGCTAGTGGTAACATGCATGAGGATCTGTGTTTAGGATCATGGATAAAAATTACACAAACACAATTAGAAGACCTGAGAGCTCATGTGATACAGCCTATATGAAACAGTGATTTTTTTTGTTTTTCATATAAATCAATTATAATTGAGAATGAACATTTACTGACAGATGTCTATCAATTCAGAAGACACTACACAACATCAGAGGTGATATCTGCCCAGTAAATATACCTAGAGAGCATCAGCCTGAATAATACACGTCTCTGATTTTCTGCATTTATCATGTATTTCATGTGGTGATGACATGGTCCAAATATGCTAACCCAGTAAAAGTATGATAAAAACTTATCATGATTCCAGTAATTTCAAGGATGTTTTAACAATCAGTCTTATTCCTTGGATAATATAGTGAGTTCTGGGACTCTCTTCAGAGCTCTCTGGCCCTGAACCCTATAATAGAGCTAGAACATTTCACAGGTTTAAAGATCTTTAGGTATTGCCTATAATACAGCTTTTTATTCCACAGATGAGGAGCAACAGGAAACTTGGATAGCTTCCAAATTGATGCATTTCAATCATATATGAAGGATTAGGACAAACACACATATATATTAGATATATCTTGGATTGTGCAGGAGACAAATTTTATAGTGAGAGGACTTGACACTGAGAAACCACCACTCCATTTAGTGGACTACAAAATTTCTCGTGTTCAAATATTTAATTCAACCCAGAACTTATGTCTGCTATTCCCATAGAATATGATTATAAATCTTGTCCTCTGAGCCCTGTCACCTGTGAAGACATGATGTATCTTTATATCCTTCAGACTAATAAGCCTAAGTATTCTTGTGGTGTAATTTTAATGTGTTTTCAGAAGAACCTTGACACATTGTCAGCAATGAATGGAACTACCAGGTTTGCAGGGCATTACCATCTGAAGCATTTTGGGGTTGATCACTAAGTGTCTTGTGCCAATTCTTTCTCCTACTTTCCTGTTCTTTCTAATCATAACAGAGCCTCCTGTGTTCAATTAATCAATATATTTCCAATTCTGAAGACCTAATTGAATAATGTGCTGTCACATTTTTTTTAACCTGGTGCACAAAGCATTAAGGTGATTACACTCATTTGTCTCATTATGGTTATGCTTATCTAGATATATTTATATTTACGAATTTATTTCTACTGTATATCATTCTATTTTTATCTTCAATAATACAAGTTAAATTAAAAGCAACACTACTCAGAAAATTAGACATAGTATTACCTAAAGACTCAGCTATACAACTCCTGGGCATATACCCAGAAGATGTTCCAACATGTAATAAGGACACACTCTCCACTTTGTTCATAGAAGCCTTATTTATAATAGCCAGAACCCAGATGTCCTTCAACAAAGGAATGGTTACAGAAATGTGATATAATTACACAATGGAGTACTACTCAGCTATTTAAAAAAAAATGAATTCATGAAATTCTTAGGCAAATGGATGGAATTAGAAAGTGTTATCCTGAGTGAGGCAACCCAATCACAAAAGAACACACATAGTATGCACTCACTGATAAGTGGATATTAGCCCAAAATCTAAAAATAAACAAGATAAAACTCACAGACATCACGAAGCTCAAGAAGGAAAACCAAAGTGTGGGTGCTTCGCTTTTTCTGAGAAAGGGAACAAAATACTCACAGGAGCAATTATGGAGACAAAGTGTGTGGCAGAAACTGAATAAATGGCCACCCAGAGACCATCTTACCTGGGGATTCAGCCTATAAACAGTCACCAAACCCTGACACTATTATGGATGACAAGAAGTGCTTGCCAAAAGGAGCCTGTTATGGATGTCTCCTGAAGGACCCTGCCAGAACTTTACAGATACAGAGGCAGATGCTAGTAGCCAACCATTGGACTGAACACGGGGTCCCCAGTGGAGGAGTCGGAGGGAAGACTGGAGGAGCTGAAGGGGATTCCAGCCCCATGGGAAGAATGACAATGTAGGCCAAACAGACACCCCAGGACCCCTAGGGACTAAGCCATCAGTCAAGGAGTGCACATGGTTCATGTCACAATTGTGGGGGAGGAGGAATGTCTTGTCGGGCATCTGTGGAAGGAGAGTCCTTGGTCATATGAAGGCCCCATAGATGGCCCTTTGTGTGTAAATTGGGGGGGGGCGGTAGGTGGGGGTGGGTTGAGCAGAGGGGCATCTTCTTAAAAGCAACACTACTAAAAATCCACACAAAAGATTTCTTTTTCTTCAATAATACGGATTTCATATAGAACTTGTTTAAAGGTTATATGTAACAATTCATCAATAGACAGAGGATAATAATTTTAGAAACAAAAAACAGTATATACAGAAACCCAGAAAATAGTATATCATTCACTACATTAATTATGCTTGCTACAGTCAGTATATAAAACTTATCAAGAATGACACAAGTAACATGAAATTCATTGATGACTTCTGCTTCTTAATAAAATGCTGGTTGTAAAATGAGTAATGACACTGCTCTCAAATGCTGTCTTGCTTTTCTGCAGTTTTGCAAATAATGGAAATTATCCTTGGAGTCGCTCTCATTTTGTGTGCACTCATTTTGAGACTGCCCTTAAACAGGAGTGACATTTCAAGTTGATATCTAAGATGCTTCCATATAGAGTGAAAAGGAACTTAGTTGTAGGGCCTCAGACAAGCTTCTCAGCGAGGAAAGACCTTACTTAGTTCAGTCCCTTTTCTAAAGAATCAGGAAGTTCTGCCATCATCTTGCAATCTATACAGTAGGCTTCTACACTTGGTTTTTAATTATTCTTCACAAAGCATATTCTTGTTACTTTGCAGAACTAAGCCAGAAGAATCATTACATATTTATGTTAAATGGCCTTGCAAAGACATGAGTTATAGCCTACATCACTAATCTGATATGTTATAGAAAGATATAGGATCTATAAGAAGTAGGAGGAGCTTAGACATAGGAAAATACATGGTAAAAGGCATTCCCTGAAAGGGGATATTAGGTGCACAGCTATTTCCTCTTTCTGTACACTTGTTTGCCTCATGTCAGGAACAATATTGCTCCACTAGTACTTTGCTATTCTGCAATATGACAGACCACAAAACAATGCAGACAGGGAATCATGAGCTGAAACTTTCGGAATGTGAACCAAAATTGTCTTCTTGATAGGTAAATAAATTTGGATGTTTTTCTATACTGAAAAAAAAAAAAACTAACAAAGACCATTCTATCCCTGTGTGGGGTGCTATGTTTGTTTCCAGTTTTTCTTTTCCTTAAACTTCGTGCATTCTGGCCAGACTTCTTTCTCAATATATCTGTCTCATAATTTTAGTGAACTTGTCAGTTTTTAAATTATAAAGCACTAAAAGTTTTTGCATAGTTAGTTTCTTAGAAGGCTATAAGGAATGTAGAGTCAGTATTTTACAATAAAATTCTCCAGGTTTCTCATCCATTTATTATAATTAAGATAATTGTTTTTCTCTTTTACAGTAGCATGTAATATATTATCTTCTTTAGTTTAATAACTCTTTAAATGGTATGGCTATAACCATGCATTTTACTTCCCATCTTGCCCAGGTTGTGTGTCATATTGCATCAGACTTGGTGTCCATTGTGATGTTTTCAGAAAAGGTGTTAGTCATTGGCAAGGAAAAGCAGATAGAAGCCTCAGGTCTTAGCTGCTAATAAAAGCATCAGCCTATGGACAGAAAGAGGTAAGAGTGAGGAATGTTCTTCCTATGCAGAGGGACTCATTTACCTTAATCTCAGCTCCAGGGACCAGGTAAAATAGTTCATTCCTACACATGGAGCAATATTTTGAAAGGTCACTGAACATTTATATTTAATTCTATGCAGTAGTAATTTGGAATTCTGGTAAGAACAACATTAAAAAACTATGAGGTAATATGGGCCTCGGAGAAACAGGTTTGTAATTCTACTTAACTGTAAAAATAAGGTGGGAGAATCACAAGTTCAAGGGTTTTTCTGGACTACAGAGTGAATCTAAGGGAAGACTAAGCAATTCAGTGAGACTTTCTCACACCATAAAGAAAAGAGGTATAGATTGTCAGGACACTTACAAGACAGCAGTAGAGCTCTATGTTTAGTTGTTTCTTTTACAATAAATAAAACAAAATACAGGAAACTGTCATGTTACTAAGCATGATCATTGAATCAGTGAGACATTTTATTGAAGTGAAAATAAATACGGGTTTGTTTTCTATGAAAGGGATGTTTGTGCATGTGTGTCTTGTGATATGTAAATGATTGCTCATATGGACTTAATATGGGTAAAATTGTATAATTTTTGTGACATGACTATAGCAGCAGTGATCTTCAAAAAGTTTTTTAGACAACTTTGGAACTCTGTAGTAATATTTTTGACTAATGTCTAAGAAGATTGGCATGTGTGTATATAATATAGAGAGTATCATTAATTTACCTAACTGAAATATTTATAAATTACTACCAAAGTATGTTCCACATGCCCAAATTTTTAATATTGCTCAGAAACTATGTTGTCTGACTAATATATGCAGATGGTGGAAAGTGGACATAATGTAAATAATTATGTCTTTTTTGTAGGTTAGCACATGAGAATTCAGCATCTTATTCAACTTCAGAAAATTGGATATAAGACACAATGTCTGGATGAAGCAGAGTTGATCTCTTTGGGATCAAAAAAGCAAAGATTTTTATAAAGAATACATGAAACAATTCCTGGGAAATTTGGATGTTTCCTAGTCAGTAATGCATAAATGGGATTTCAAAGGATGAATATTTTGAATTTTTAAGTTTCAATATTTGGAGCTTTTTAAATGAAACAGAGGCATGATTAATTGAACCATGTTCACAGAGACATTAAGGAACAGTGATATATTCACTTTGATAATTGTACTCTGTGTGGAAGTAGTAATGGGAATCTTAGGAAATGGATTCATAGCAGTAGTGAATATCATGGACTGGGCCAGGAGAAGAAGGATCTCTTCAGTGGATCAGATTCTTACTGCTTTGGCCATTCTCAGGCTCCTTTATGTGTGGTCTGTGGTCACTGGCATATTGTTATTCATACTGGACCCACACTTGCTTATGAGATCAGAAATGCTTACAGCAGTGGGTATTATCTGGGTAGTGAACAACCATTTCAGCGTCTGGCTTTCTACATGCCTCGGTATCTTTTATTTTCTCAAGATAGCCAATTTTTCTAACTCTTTTTTTCTTTACCTAAAGAGGAGAGTTAAAAAAATGATTTTAATGATAATACTGATATCAATAATATTCTTGATTTTAAACATGTTACCTCTAAGGTTTTATGATCATTTCTTGATGGAGGTTTATGAAGGAAATATGTCTTATAGTTTGAGGAATTCACCACAACTTCCCAGAATTTTCTTGTTCACCAACTCATCCAAAGTTTTCTTAATCACCAACTCATCCAATGTTTACTTACCCATCAACTCCCTGTTCACTCTCATACCTTTTACAGTGTCCCTGGTAGCTTTTCTCATGCTCATGTTCTCACTCTGGAAGCATCATAAGAAGATGCAGGTCAATGCCACAATTCCTAGAGATGCCAGCACCATGGCCCACATGAAAGCTTTGCAAACCGTGCTTTTCCTCCTTCTGCTGTATGCAATATACTTACTTTTTAATGTCATAGGAATTTTGAGTGTTGGATTGATGGGTGGAAAGCTAATATTTTTTTTTGATCACATTTCTGTAGTTGTTTTTCCTATAAGCCACTCATTTGTCCTGATCCTAGGAAACAGTAAGCTGAGACAAGCTACTCTTTCCATGCTCCCTTGTCTGAGGTGCCAGACCAAAGATAAGGAGCCCATGGGTCCCTAATAAATTCCAGAGTTCATTGGACAAAATCTTGAGATCTTAGAAGGAAAAATTGAGATCATTCTTGCCTCTTGGCACTCTCACTTCTCTCCTCTCTGCCCCTCTTGGGCTCTCCTCCTCTTTCCCCTCTCTCCAAATGCTCATGGCCAGCCTCCACTTCTCTACTCTCTCTTTCTCTCTGTCTCTGTCTATCTCTGTCTCTCTGTCTCTCTGTCTCTCTCTGTCTCTCTGCCTTTCTCTGCCTCCACTATCCCATTAATTCCCATCCTCTGCCTTGAATAAACTCTAATCTATTCCAAAAAAAGAAGGGAAAATTGAAAAGGTTGTTTTTCAAAACTCGAGGGTTTATACATAGGAGTATGTGAGGAGGATAAAGATACTAGGAGGGTATAAGTAATCTCTGAGTTTATTGGATAGGGGATCTTTTTAGGAAATGAAAAGGGAGGTACACACAGGAGTATGAGGAGTTAGACATATAAATGACAATAAGAATGGCCCATTATACGCTAAGAAAACATATAGGTCATTTAATTCAGGACTCTCCAAAAGACTCCTGGAACATTCAGACTATTGCGATTGACATTATTTAATTAATAGTGGTGAAATTTAAATTCCCATTTCTGATGAAGCAGTGTATTGTAGCAATAGGAACTTCAGAATTGCAACTGGTCTGTCTGCTTTCTCCCTCAGGACCAATTTCCATGTTATCAGAAGGCACTGTGCAACTAATAGTCCTATTTGACTATGACAGCAATGAACTTCATCAATATCCAGTGACACCCATTTCATAATAGCCTTTTGTGTTCAGTAGTACCACACACATCTTGGTGATAATCAATTTTTCTGTAATTAAACTTGAGAGCCTTTCAACAGGAATACCATGCCTAGTACCATAAACTTAGGAAACGACTCTCCTGATAACTGGGTGAAATCATGGTCATTGGAGGAGAATCTACAACTTATTTACTAAATCAGCATAATCCTTTACATAATCCTTTATAAATCAGCGTAATCCCTCATAAATCTTTATGAACATTTGTCCATATACTCATGAATATATGTAACCTTAATCTGTCATCAAGAAAACAAATCTTCGAAACAGATGAGGGTGACTACAGAAAACCACAACCAAATAAAATGCAAGGTTTTGAAGTCCATTCCAAATGAGTACATCCATAAAGTACTTCAACACTTAAGACTCAGAGAAGAATATAGAAGTGAGACAGAAAGATTGTAAGAGTCAAATGATCAAGGACTTTGCTTTTTAGGTTATGTGTTTTAGTAATACTAGAAGCTATATCCTTAAAGACTCACCAGCATTACCACCCAGATGTCAGCTAAAGAAGGAAGACACCAATAAGCATGCCAAAACAAACTAGGAAAGCATACAAAAGCATCAAATGTACAGAAAGAACTATAGGCCTGATTAAAGCCAGGAGTAGGAGAGAAAGTCCTTTTCAGGGAAAAGTACAATTGGAATTCCAGTGCTGAATGGTCATTTCTGAGTATACACAAACAAGTATTATTATATTGCCATATTTATATTTACATATGTATTTATTCACATTATATGGATTTATAAATGCATATGTATACTATATGGATATATTATGTGGAAACAAATATATTCATAGAGACATATATATACACAAAAAAAAAACTTGTATTCAATTAAAACCAATGAAAAGAGAGGCCACAAATTTGAAGAGAATGGAGAAGGTTATTTGCAAGGTCTTGGATGGATGAAAGGGAATGTAGAAATTTTTAATTAAAATACAATCTCAAAACAAAGACAAATCAAACAGAGTACATTAGAATAATATTGAAAATAATCATGTATTCTCAGTCTGTCACATATATTAGTCATAGGGAAAAATTCAGTTGAAATTTTTATTTTGTATAAAAGTTACACAAATAACTAATAAAATATTTTTATTAAAATATTACCTGATAAGTGTAGTCTTCTACTATATTTGTATTATGGCTTTTCTGTGTAAATAAAAATTACATACCAATATTTTGAATAAGAACTAACTTAATGTATTATATCTTCAGCATATCCAAGTATGTACACTTATATTAGGATACTCAATATAGAATAATTTCCATCATCTTAAATATTTTGAATTTTGTGTTAAGCTTTAACTTTTTGAAATTTAATATGTGAGATATATGTATTCATTTGTGTCTAGGAGACAAACATTTGTGTAACTTTTCTATAGTGCTTTCTTAGAACTGAGTGAACAGTTATTTATTGGAGGGAGGAGAGCTTCTCATCTATAGTTGGGAAAAAGAACTTCTATGTCTATTGCTGCTTCTGATTGATACTCATGAGTGCCATGAAGCTCCTCTCCAAAGTTGCATAAACCTAAGAGTTGCAAAAAGAAGGAGACTCTGAACTATAGAATGACTTGCAAGTCAGGCAGAGAGCTCCTGGAATACAGCTCTCAGAAGTCACTGCAGTTTGTGGAGTTGACCTCATGTATGAACCTGCCTTTGAGTCAAGAATGTTTCTGTAAACCAAGCTTCAATCATCTTCACAGAAGTAACCCTAACACGTTCACCAGTTCACTAAGCTTGACTGGAGTTTAATCATTTCTCTGGCCTACAATATCTGGCATTGACATTTATTCAGGTCTCATAAAAGTCATAACAATATTTGTGATACAGCAGATTTTTCTAAAACATGTGAAAAAAATGTCTGTTCATCACAGATAGGACCTTTATGACAGGCCAGACAACTGAATTCACCCAAGTCTATCCTGGAGAACAAATGAGTTTACTGCAGAGTTTTTGTTTGTTTGTTTGCTTATTGGTTTTTCTTTTAGCAATTTATTCTGAATTAAAACATTACATCCAGGAGAAGGAATGTATTCAAAAGCTGAAACTTACAAAAACCCGTGATATTCCCTGACCAATATCATGTCATCAGTTAACCATACTGGGAGATCATAACCAGCTGAGTGATCAGGAGGAGATTGTTGAGCTGAGTTGCCTAAAAGATATTCTGACTTTCAAATTACCTTCAAATGGAATGAAGACTACCAGAGTTGCTTCATTTGGGAAGTGTCTTCTATGTCAGGGTAGGCTTTAAGTACTGCAGTTGATTTGGGGTTCACCCCATTTCTTTAATTTACCCCTAAGTCCATCTCACAATGAAAATTGAAAATTGAAAATAAAAATTGAAAATTTTTATTGAAAATAAAAACAAGGAATTAATTCAAAATTTTGGACTTTAGTAGCTATTAATTTCCCTTGTTTTGTCATGTATTCTGTACCTGGGGAAAATAAAATTGTGTCTGTGTTGTCTTAGCAGAAAAAGTCTCCCACATCATTTGTCCTAACCTACTGATCCTTGATAAATGGTACTTAGAGGTCTGTGAGTCATCTGAAGATGTGTTTAAAGATAAGAATGTCACACAAGGCTCATTCCTGGAGGAAGAAAATGCAGTAAATAAGATAGATTGATCAAAATTAACTTTTTGCTGTTGTTGGTTTTGTTGGTGGTGGTGGTGCTGGTGGTGGTGGGAGGGTGTGTGTGTGTGTATGTGTGTTTGTGTATGTGTGTATGTGTGTTTGTGTGTGTATATATAAGCTACTCTGTCTGTATGATGTTACCTGTATATATATATATATATATATATATATATACATATATATATATATATATATATATATATATATATATATATATATATATATATATTCAGGGATGACATTTTGGTATTGGATAAAAAAATTAGTGTGTTCTTCCATGTAGAACACTATTTTTCACCTTTTAGCATTTCTATTTGCCTGTATTTCTAAGAGATGAGGTTTTCTGAGCTTTTACCCTTCCATGATTATTGGTGTTCTTGTTCAATTCATGTATAGGTATCTGGATTGGTAATATTTTATGATTGTTGCTTCTGAAATTCCTAGGATACAGTTTCACAGCAAATACTCTGTTCCTTTGGCTATTGTTTCTTTTTCCAGCCATGCTTTATGTTACAGTTCTTGAATATGAGGTGCTGAAGTGAATTGTAGATGTATGGGCTTCATGACTCTGCCTTTTGATTAGTCATGATGCTCTATAATACACCCTTGTCAGTTACAAAGATAATTTTCCTCAATGAGGGGTGAGTACTTACCTTGTTTTGCATTAGACATAGAAGATGATTTCATTAAATTGGTGAAAATTGTTATCATAAGAAGATTTAGATATTGAGACACATAATGGAGAACATGCTCATAAATTCTATATGGGAAGTAAAATCTTTGGTAAGTGAGAATTCTTTAGAATATTTATGGTTTATTTGCAAGAAAATATCCTTCCAATAGTAGTATGTGCCAAAGAAGTAGATTTTCTTACTCTCTTAGGGTCTAATTTATTTGTTTATTCAATTTATAAGTACAAGTACATGTTGAACATCTATTATGTGTTCTTTGAATGATATTTTAATAAAATTTGAAGTATATGAAATGAACACTGAGAGTCTGTACTATGTTAAAATGATCAGACATATGTAGGTAGCTTTAATATCTGTTCTTCACAACTTTATATTGTTCACATACATATAAAATAGATTTTCTTTGTTCCATGAAAAGAAACCTAAATAAATCTTCTGGAATTATTTACCTTTAGTGGTCTTAAAAATTACTAATTAGGAGGTCTTTTTCGAAGGCAATTCACCATTAGTCTCACAGTGCTTTTGATGCAGTTGATATTTATGCCTCATGTGTTATGATAATAGTGGATGCCTTGGCATGTTTTCAGGGTTTTTAAAGCTTCTCTTGATAAATACATTAGATCCTCAAAGAGATTCATGTCATTATTCACACCCTGGAGAATATAACAAATAAAGAAAAAAGATTAAAAACAAATGAATCAATCCTGAAAACTATTAATCATGCTCTCTTTGCTTGCAGACAGGAGCCTAGCATAACTATCCTCTGAGCATGCAGTTTGAAAAGGATGCAGAGACCCACAACCAAGCATTATTAGATGGACCCAGAAATCTTGGGGAAGGGTTGTGGGAAGAATTGTGGGACTGAAAGGAGAAAGAGACTCCATAAAAAGAGTCAAGTAACCTGGGCCCATGGGGCTCCCAAGACAATGAACCAACAACCAAAGAGAGAACATGGACTGAACTTAGCACTCCCGCTCCCAACACACATATTTAGAGTAGAAGTGCATCTTGCTTTCATGATGGTCCCCCAGTAACAGGGATGGTGTGTGTAGTGTGTGTGTGTGTGTGTGTGTGTGTGTGTGTGTGTTGTGGATTCTGTTTCCTTAACTGGGCTGCCTAGTCTGGACTCAGTGTGAGAGGATACACATTGTCCTGTAGTGAGTTGAGGTGCCTGAGGAGTGAGGAGGGATAGGGTGATGGGGCAATATCCAGGGAGGTTCTGATTCTTTCTCATCTGAGAAGGGGAAGCAGGAATGGGAGAGGTCTTTGTGAGAGGGTCCTGGGTGGAGGGGAGGCTGATATTAGGATATAGATAGAATAAGTAAAATAATTAATAAAAAAAAATCTCAGACTGCCTTGGGATACCTGCCATGGGACTATATAAGTTAGGTCCTGTCAGCAGTCAGCCATGGAGAGCAGAGGGCCTCATGTTGTTCCACCGATCTATAGAGAACTACTGACTACAGATGGATGCTGGGGAAAGAGGAGTCTCTCTTTCCCCCTCTCTCCCTCTCTTTCCTTCATTCCCTGTCTCCTCCTCCCTGCTACCCCATCTCTCCCCCCTTTCTTTTAAAATCCTGAACCCACTGGTGAGTTCACCCAGCTCCATTGGGTAGTTCCATGCCCATGAGCATGCAGACATCCTAGCTATACTTAGTGGTTCATAAAACAAAACAAGAAGATGTAAACATGGAAACGCTTGTAGGTTTGTTGAGTGGGGGATTGATGTGAATGGAAGGAAGATAAGAGAGGATGGGTTGTAGGAGTAATTAGAAAGCATCATATATGTGCATCAAATTGTTAAAATATGAAGTTAATTAATAAAACTCAGTTGAGTACTGTTAATTGTTAATTATATTTTTAAAAAAAGAATATCAAGGGAAAGAAAAATATCAGATACAAGGACCTGAAAGACTTTGCTACTCTAATGTGGTTCATTTCTTGTGGACCATCTTGTATATCTTTGAGGAAATGTATTAACAGAGATTCTCATATTTAAAAATTTTCCAGATCTGAATTACATGAAAATGCATGCTATCTTTTTTACTTACAAAAAATTCTAAGTAAACATTATTAATCATTTTATAGTCTTTTTAGAACATATAAAATACGTTTATTGATATCTAGATACAAATTGTATAAATGACTATTTCTTGAAACCAAGAAATATTCAATTATTAATTTTGTAACAGTTCATTAATTTTAAACATTTCAGAATAATATAAATACAGGATATATATTTACATATATTCCTTAAAATAGAACTTTATATTTTTAAATACCTTGTTTGTTAGGTTTTTTTTCCAACTAGCACGAGCTTGGATATCTTGTAAGAACAAACTTCAATAGAGAAAATACCTCCATCTAACTGAGCAGTCAGCATGTCTGTACAATATTTTCTTGGTTTATGATTGATGTGGGTAGGCACAACTCATTTTTGGTAGTGCTCCCTGTGGGATGATGGTTCAGGCTTGTACTAAGGAGCAGTCTGAGTAACCCATGGAAGCAAGCTGACAATCAGCTTTCCTCCATGGCCTTTTCATCTGTTTCTGCTTCCAGATTGATGTCATGATTGACTAACCTGACTTCCCTTCAATATTGACTCCAAACATTAATTTAAAATTAATTAATTTTATTGATTGAAAATTTAATTTAACATTATATATATTATAATTATATACATACATATATAAAATGTAAATCATTGGTAAAGGTAACTGTTACCATATTTAATTGGGAAAGAAGGGTATGTATAGCTTAAAATATTTTGCTTTTACTTCCAGTTATAGAAATTAACTCATATCTTATAGAACCCTAAAATTATTTTTCAGAAACCAGATGAAATATGCATATGTTTGGTGCTGCTTCTGGTATTTTTGCTTTTGTTGTTATTGGTGGTGGTGTGTGCTTGTGTTTACTTATTGTAAATATTATAACTATACCACAATCTGTCTTCAGATATTGTACAGATATGCTTTTCCTGAGATATCCCAAAGGAAATAAGAAATAATTTGTAAGGAAGTAACCTTTATATCTATTCTTATTTTTTCTCCATGGAGCAAATATATTTATTGAAATAAATTGTTGGTTTTGAGGAACACTTATGACATCTTCTGAAGACTGAGGTTCATACACCACTTTAGTCTTTCCTTGAATTCGCCACACAATTATTAGGTTTTAAAATTTTAGTAGTTTAAATTTTACTACATGTTTACTTGGTGAATTCAATTTACATAGAGACTAGACATGCCAAACCTTGCAAAATAGTAAAAGATACTGTGACTTTATTTGCATGCTAGCAAATTAGTATCCAGCTTGTGTTTCAACATCACTAACCATAAATTAGGGGAAATATGAAGCAGATAGTGTATCTCTAATTGAGAGTTCACATGGATAGTGATAGAATTTGCATTTTTAATTTTTGTTAATGTCTCCATATTATTGTAAATTATTCTTCTTTTTCAGAGAAAAATATAATGTCTATATTATATCAGATAATGAAATTCACACTAATCAAGCTGGCTCCCAATTTCTTTGTTCATAAAGTGGAAGATACAAGTATTAATCTAGTCCACAAAGTCCATCCAATTTGATAAAATAGACAAGTGAATATGGATGTCCGTACTGACTGTGATGGCAGCAGTCTCCATACATCTGCACTGCTTCAAGTCTCAACAAGTTTTATCTTCTTAAGATAACCAAACTTTCCAATCTTACATAATTCTCCTGAAGTAAAAACAAAAATGTCATTCCCTTGCTTCTATAGGGAATTCATTACGTTTATTTCCTAAAGTTGCCATGGTAACATTATTAGAAAATAAAACTTACATGAACCAATAAGGAAAATAACTATATAGGAAATACAACATGGAAGACTGAGACACATTTTCAACTTCTCAAATATGACTATTTATTCTAGGGAATACTTCATGGTATTACATCCCTGCTTCATTTCACATTATTTACTGTCTGCATTAGCAAACATCCCAGGAAGTTGAAGCTGCATGACTCAGTATCCCTAGATGTCATCACCATGGTCTACAGAAAGGCTGTGCTAAACATAATCTCCTTTCTTTGCTCTCTGTGATATACTTTGTGTTTCTTCATAGCATATTCAAGCTCTAATGGAAAGTCCAATTATAAAGACCACTTAGGGTGATAGGCTTCTGGTACAATTTTATCTGCAAGGCATTCCTAAATCAGGAAAAATGATGCTGCTATAGTCCTATTACTTAACTCTTTGATAGATGAGGCCCTGGTAAAAAGGACCTATCTCCTTGATCAGTATGACAAAAAGAATCCCTAAACAAAACAAAACAAAACAAAGCAAAGTAAAGCAAAACACAAAACAAGAACTTCACAAGAGATTCACAGAGGTCATTTGATGTTTGCAAACTACTTCTGGACAGGGTGCCTATTTGAAATGTGATTGATATACCTAGTGACAATCTACTGGAGAAAACTTATTTCCTCTTTACCAATGGATATCAATTACACATAGCTTCTTGACTGGCTTTGGTTCCCTATATGTATATCACGCTTTAAGTGCTGGGACCCTATATGGATGGTAGTTATTTATGCCCTGTGTATGCTGTCCCAGATTCTGTGAGTTTGTATGTGCATCCATTGTGCTGTATCTGGAATATATTATTTCCTTTGCCATCATCTGTCACCTCTTGCTCTTACAATGTTTCTATCTCCTCTTCTGCATAGCTCTCTCACCCTTTAGGAGAGGCTTGAAGAAGACATCCCATTTAGCACTGAGTATTCCAAAGTCTTCTGTTAATGACATTTTCATGTTGGTATCTTCTAGATGACTAACTTATAAACAAACTGATATTTTTACCTTACTTTCAATAATTGTTTAACTAGAACAA
This sequence comes from Apodemus sylvaticus, assembly GCF_947179515.1. Taxonomy (NCBI): domain Eukaryota; kingdom Metazoa; phylum Chordata; class Mammalia; order Rodentia; family Muridae; genus Apodemus; species Apodemus sylvaticus. The sequence goes on along the minus strand of NC_067473.1, from coordinate 170,107,648 downwards.
AAATAATGGTTTCATTAGAGCATTTTAACATGTACATGTTATTGTGCATTGGTCTTATTCATCCCTCTCCTTCATTCTTTTCCTTCAAGCTCTGGAAGTCATTTTTCTTGTCTCCATCTCTACCTTAATAGCTTTACTTTTGATTTCTTGCAATGTATCAAATTACCTTTTATTTCTTCTACATACAAGTGTCTAACTCTCATAAATATAAATTTAAATTTAAACAAATTCTACATGAGAGAAAGTACATGGTATATGTTTTTCTGCATGTGGTTTATTTTGCTTAACATAATTTACAGTTGCAAGTATTTCCCTGAAATTATGATAATTTTATTATTTTGTGACTGCTTAAAGATATATTTTTATATTTTCACATTTCTTTATTCATCCATAGTTGGGGGAAATAGGGGCCTGCTATTGTTTCAATAAATGTGGATATGCAAGTAAATCTGTGGCTTGTTGATTTAGAGATCTTCCATTTTTATCTTAGCATGGTTTTGTTAAATCATATGGCAGTATGTAATATAGTGTCTTCTATAGTTTAAAAACTCCTTAAATAGAATTGATGTTACCATGCATTTTACTTCCCATCTTGCCCAAACTGTGTGTTATACTTTTTCTGTCTGGATGCTCAAAGTAATCGTTACATAGAAGATGTAAGTAGTAGGTAAGAAATGGGAACTAGAAGTCTTCAAGTGTTTTGTGATAATATCATGGCATAACTCTAACCAAGAAAGTGAAAGATCTATGTAGCAGTAACTTCAAAGTCTCTGAAAGATAGAAATTGCAGAAGTCCTCAGAAAAATAGAAATATCTCCCATGCTCATGTATAGGTAATTTTAACATAGAAAAATGGACATATTACCAAAAGCAAACTACAGATTCAATGTAAAACCTTTCAAATTCCAACTTTTTATCTCTTAACAGAGATAAAAACAGCAATTTTCAATTCATTTGGAATAACAAAAAGTCCCAGATAGCCAAACCTATTCTCAACAATAAAAGAACATCTTTGGGAATTTTCATTCCTGATCTCAAGATCTACTATAGAGCAATAGATAAAAACCAAATGGTATTGGTACAGAGACAAACAGGTAGATCAATGCAATAGAATTGAAGACCCCAAATTAAACCCACACACCTTTGGTCACTGATCTTTGACAAAGAAACCAAAACCATCCAGTGGAAAAATGACAGTTTTTTTTTTTTTATTGTTTTGTTTTTAAGCAACTGATGCTCATACAACTGGCGGCCAACATGTAGAAGAATGCAAATTAATCCATATTTTATCTCCTTGTACAAAGCTCAAGTCCAAGAGGATCAAGAACCTTCACACAAAACCAGATTGGCTAAATCTAATAGAAGAGATAGAGGAAAGAACCTTGAACATATCAGATCAGGAGAAAAATATCCTAAACAGAATATCATTGGCTCATTCTCTAAGATCAACAATTGACAAATGGAAACCCATAAAACTGAAAAGCTTCTGTAAGACAAAGAACTGTCAATAAGACAACCCCGACAAAATCAACTAACTGGATGCTTTAGAGCTCCCAGGGATTAAACCACTCACCAAAGAGTATATATGGATGAGTCTATGGCTCCAGATACATATGTAACAGAGGGTTGCCTTATTTGGCATGAACAGGGGGTGGGGCCCTTGATCCTGTGGAGCCTTGATGCCCCAGCATAGGGGCACACTAGAGTGCTGAGGTGTGTGTGAGTGTGTGGGTAGAGGAGGGGGAAGGGGGTGAAATGGGGGTTTGCAAAGGGGGAAAATGGGCAAGGGTACAAAATTTGAAATGGAAATAAATGAAATCACCAAAAACAGTACTGGAAAGTAAGCAGTGCCTTAGGGAAACAGGTTTGTAGTCCTAGCAAATTTTAAGGGTCAGGTTACAGAATCGCACGTACAAGGCTTGTCTAGATCACAGTGTGACCTTAAGGCTAGAGTAAGCAATTCAGTGAGACTTTCTCCAAATATAATATTAAAAGATGGCTAGAGGTATTGCTTGTCAGTCAAAACACTTGCATGATATGAGTAAAGCTGTAGATTTATGTCTGCAATAAATAAAATAAAATACAGAAAATTTATGTTACTAAGTGTGAAATAGATCTATGATTATTGAATTAGTGAGATTTTTTTTGGAAAGGAAATAAAAGAGGGATGAATTAAAATAAATTTGTGTTTGTGCATTTGTGTTGTATATATGTAGGTTATTGGCCATATGGAGTTATATAAATTAAAATGATTTGTATAATTTCTGTTACATGATGAGCATTGATTTCCAGCATTAGACTTGAGTATACCATAAAAAGTTTTTTGACCAATGTCTGCATAAATTTATATATGTATGTATAATAATCATTTCATTCATTTATTTAATTAAAATATTTACAAATCATTATTTTTGGAAATACCTCATTACAGTATATATTTTTCTTTTTTTTTATTCGATATAATTTATTTACATTTCAAATGATTTCCCCTTTTCTAGCCCCCCCACTCCCCGATAGTCCCGTAAGCCCCCTTCTCTTCCCTTGTGCTCCCTCCCACCCCTTCCCACTTCCCCGTTCTGGTTTTGCCGAATACTGTTTCACTGAGTCTTTCCAGAACCAGGGGCCATTCCTCCTTTCTTCTTGTATCTCATTTGATGTGTGGGTTATGTTTTGGGTATTCCAGTTTTCTAGGTTAATAACCACTTATTAGTGAGTGCATACCATGATTCACCTTTTGAGTCTGGGTTACCTCACTTAGTATGATGTTCTCTAGCTCCATCCATTTGCCTAAGAATTTCATGAATTCATTGTTTCTAATGGCTGAATAGTACTCCATTGTGTAGATATACCACATTTTTTGCATCCACTCTTCTGTTGAGGGATACCTGGGTTCTTTCCAGCATCTGGCAATTATAAATAGGGCTGCTATGAACATAGTAGAGCATGTATCCTTATTACATGGTGGGGAATCCTCTGGATATATGCCCAGGAGTGGTATAGCAGGATCTTCTGGAAGTGAGGTGCCCAGTTTTCGGAGGAACCGCCAGACTGATTTCCAGTGTGGTTGTACCAATTTGCAACCCCACCAGCAATGGAGGAGTGTTCCTCTGATACCATAAGTATTATAATATTTAATGTTGCTCAGAACTCATTTTCTGTTACTAAAATGAGTAGATGGGTAAAAGGTGAAAATAATGAAAATAAATGTATCATTTTATTTTACCAATAAAATATTAGCATTTCATTTAAATTCAGAAAACTGGATGATGCAGTGTTGAATGTTTTGGGAAGGAAAATGCCAAGGTTTTCATGAAGGAATTATGAAACAAAGTTTGGAAGATTTCAATGTTTCCTTTATTGAAGAGCAAAAATACTTCATTTATCCTAAGGATATTTTCATCTTCATACAAATAAAATTTTTACATTTATTCATACAAACAGAAAGTGCAATAGCTGCATTGGTCTGTAGTTTGTCTTTTTTTTTGATTGATTATTTTATTTACATTTCAAATGTTATCTTTCTTCCTGGCTTCCCCTCTGCAATCCCTCTATCCCATCCTCTCTCCCCACTGCAACCCTACTAGCCTACCCTCTCTCCCCCCTGCTTCTATGAGGGTGCCCCCCTACTCACCAACCTGCACTCACCTCACCTCCCTAGTATCTATCTGTGATGGGGCATATAGCCTCCCCAGGACCAAGGGCTTCTCCTCCCATTGATGCCAGAGAAGTCCATCCTCTGCAACATAAGTAGCTGGAGCCATGGACCCCTCCATGTGTGCTCCTTGATTGATAGTGTAGTCCCTGGGAGATCTGGGGAGTCTGGTTGGTTGATATTATTGCTCTCCAATGGGGTTTCAATCCCCTTCAGCTCCTTCAGTCCTTCCCCTAATTCTTCCATTTGGGTCCCCATGCTCAGTCTGATGGTTGACTGTGAGCATCCTAATCTGTATTGATCAGGCTCATCTAGAAAAACAGAAAATCCAGGATAGCAAAATCTGTTCTCAACAATAAATGAACTTTTGGGGGGAATCACTAGCCCTGACCTCAAGCTCTACTAAAGAGCACTAGTGATAAAAACTGAATGGTATTGGTACAGAGATAGACAGGTAGATCAATGGAATAGAATTGAAGAACCCAAATTAAGCCCACATACCTTTGTTCACTGACCTTTGACAAAGAAGCTAAAACCATCCAGTGGAAAACTGACACCATTTCAACGAATGGTGATCAGCATGTAGAAGAATGCAAATAGGTCTATTCTTTTCCTCATACAAACCTGAATTCCAAGTGTATCAAGGACCTCCACATAAGGCAGATATACTGAATCTAATAGAAGAGACAATGGGAAAGAACCTTGAACACATTGTCCCAGGGAACAATTCCAACACCAATGTTTCAGGCTCTAAGATAAACTATAGACAAATGGCATCTCTTCAAATTGAAGAGCTTCTGTAAGGCAAAGGACTGTCATCAAGTCAAAATGGCAACCTATAGATTGGGAAAAGATCTTACTAATCCTACATCTCATAGAGGGCTAATATCCAAAATATGCAAGGAACTCAAGTAGTTAGAGTGCAGAAAACCCGATACTCCAATGTAAAATATGGTATAGAGCTAAACAGAGAATTCTCAACTGAGTATTCTCAAATGCTGAGAAGCACCAACGAAATCTTCAATATTTTTAGTCATCAGAGAAACACAAATCAAAATTACCCTCATATTCTACCCTACAACAATCAGAATGTTTAAGATCAAAAACTCAGCAGATGCTGTCAAGGATCTGGAGAAAGAGGAACACTCTTCCATTATTAGTGAGACTAAAAACTAGTACAACTACTCCGGATTTAAATCTTGGAGTTCCTCACAATATTGGAAATAGTTCTACCTGAAGACCCAGCTACTTCTTCTTGGCATACACCCAAATTATGCTCCACCATATCATAAGTGCATGTTCCACTGTGTTCTTAACATCCTTACTTGTAATTGCTTGACACTGGAAACAACCCACATGTCCGTCAATAGATGAATTGATACATAAAACATGTTCCATTTACATAATGGAATACTACTCAGCTATTAAAAATGAGGACATCACAAATTTTGCAGGTAAACAGATGGAACTAGAAAATATGCTGAGTAAGGGAACATAGACCCAAAAGGACATACATGGTGTATATTCACTGATAAGTGGGTATTAGACAAAAAATTCAGAATACCCATGAAATAACTCAAAGACCATATGCATCTTAATACAAAGAAAGGTCTAAGTATAGATGCATCATTCCCACATAAAAGGTACAGCAAAACAATCACTGGAGGGAGAGGGATGGAGTGACCTGAATGGGAGAGGTGAGGGGGAGGGAGAGGAAAAGGGGGACACAATTAACTCAGGCTGCGGGAAGACAGGAGAGAACCCAACAGGCAAGGCTATTCTAAATGGAAACATCTCACAATAAACAACAGTTATTATTTTTACTTTTACAATCACCTTATTTGTGGAAATAGTAAAAGGAATCTTAAGAAACAGATTCATAGCAGCAATGAATTTCATGGCGTGGGTCAGGAAAAGAAGGAACTGTTCAGTAGAACATATTCTTACTGCTTTGGCCCTTACTAGACTCAATTATGTGTGGTCTCATTTGCATGTTGTTATTCCTAATAAGCCCACATTTGCTTATGAGACCAGAAATGCTTAGAGAAATGGCTGTTATCTGGGTACTGAACAATCATTTCAGCATCTGGCTTGCTACATGACTCAGTGTCTTTTATTTTCTCTAGATAGCCCTTTTCTAACGTTTTCTTTACCGAAAGTAGAGAGTTAAAAAAGTGTTTTTAATATTAATACAGTTATTAGTCATTTTTTACTTCAAATATTCTATCTCTAGGCAGATATTATTTATTGATTGATGTTTATGAAGTAAATATATTTTATAGTTTGGGGGATTTACCACAATTTCCCAGAATTCTTTTATTCACCAACTCATCCAAAATTTTCTTAATCACCAACTCATCCTATGTTTTCTTACCCATCAACACCACTCATACTCTTCACAGTGTCCCTGGCAGCTTTTCTCATGCTCATCTTCTCATTGTGGAAGCATCACAACAAGATGCAGGTCAATGCCAAATGACATAGAGATACGATGGCCTGAATGAAAGCCTTGCAAACTGGGCTCTCCTTCCTGTAGCTGTTTGAGTGTACTTACTTTTTTTTGTTATAGTAACTTTGAGAATTGACTTGATGGGGGAATTAGTAACACTATTATTTGACCACATTTCTGGGATAGTATTTCCAATAAGCCACTCATTTATGCTGATTCTGTGAAACAGTGAGATGAAACAAAACACTTTTTCTGTGTTGTGTGGTCTGATGTGCAGATCCAAAGGTATGGACACCATTTTATAATAAAATCCAGAGTGTGTTATATAAATCTTGAGGATGGTCAATTCATAGGTAAAGTGAACTTATTCGGGAAAAGGGAAAATTGAGGCTTCTACATTGGGATTGGGAGGGGTAATACATAGAAAAGTAGAAGGAAGTTAATGAGAATATCAATATATAAGTGATCCCATGGGAGAAATTACAAAAGGATAGCTTTTATCATATATATATAGAGTGAGAGTAAAAGTGCACCTTTCTATTTTTACTTTCTTTATTATTTGCTTACATTCCAAATGATTTTCCCTTTCCAAGCTCCCCCCCTCCCCCCCCCCCCGCGCTCTATAAGTCCCATAAGCCCTTTTCCCTCTGCTTGTTCTCCAATCAACCCCATCCTACTTCCCTGTCCTGGTACTCCCCTACAATGCTGGATCAAGCCTTTCTAGGACCAGGGAGCTCTCTTTCCTTTTTCTTGGGACTCATTTGATATCTGAATTGTGTCTTGGATATTCAGAGCTTCTGAGCTAATATCCACTTATCAGTGACTGCATTCCATGTGTGTTCTTTTGTGATTGGGTTACCTCACTTAGTATGATATTTTCCAGATCCAACCATTTGCCTAAGAATTTCCTGATTTCATTGTTTTTAATTGTTGAGTAGTATTCCATTGTGTAAATAAAGTGAACCTTTCTAATATGGGCTGATAGTATTCCCTTCAAAGAGAAAAAGAATACCTTACAAAAACCATGACAAGTCTTTCTTTGAGTTGTTGACCAGGTTCCACCAAATGACTTATAAAACAAACAGTCTATTGCTGTTGCCATTGATTAATTCCTAAAGGTGAAAGGTAAGTCCCTATTTCTGATGCCATTTATTCTAGGTATAGAAAATTCGGAGTAGGAATTGGACTCTATGCTCTCTCCATAAGTACTAGTTTTCTTAGTACCAGAAGATACAGTGCAAGATTACAAAAGACAGGTAACTAATAGCCTATCCCACAGTGATACCAATGAAGTACATCAATGACTAACAACCACTATTGTATCATAACCCTATGAGTCCAGTAGTGGCACATATATCCCAGTGATAGTTAAATTCTCTGTAATTTAACTTAAGAGCCTTTCAACAATAAGGATACTATGCCTCGAACAGTAAATTTAGCCAACTACTCACCAGATAACTATGAGTAAAATCATGGTTATTGGAGGAGAATCTACAACAACTGGTCTACTAAATCACTATAATCCCTGACATAAATATATGAATATTTGTCAATACACTCACATAATAATAAAACCTTTTATCAGTCATCAAGAAAACTTATCTTCAAAACAGATGAGTATGACAACAGAAAACCACAACCAATCAAAATGGAAAGTTTTGAAGTCCAGTCCCAATAAGTACATCTATAAAACAGCCCAACACCTAACACTCAGAGAAGTCTATGGAAAATGGGCAGAAAGATTATAAGAACCATAAAATCAAGGACTTTGCTTTGAAGACATTTCTTTCAGTAACACCAGAATCTACATCCTTAAAGACTCATCAACATGACCCCACCCAAATTGCTGTAAAAGGAGAACACCAGGGAATATATCAAAATGGACAAGGAGAAGTTCACAAAGTATCAAATGTACAGAAATATCTACAGGCCTGAGTAAAGCCAGGAGCAAGAAAGATATTCCTTCCCAAGGAAAAGCACACAAATTACACAAATTAGCTTTCCAATGCCTAATTGTCATTTCTGAGAATACACAAACAAGGATTATTGTATAGCCATATATATATATATGCATATGTGTGTATATGTATGTATAAATATGTATATGAATATGTGTGTATATGTATGTATAAGTATGTATATACATGTATATGCATATTATCTGAATATATTCATGCTTGTATATGTATATATATATATATATATATATATATATATGCATTGAAGAAAAAGCAATGAAAAAAGAGGACACAAATTTGAAAATAGTGGAGAAGGGAGTTACAAGTTCTTGGAGGGAGGAAAAGGAAGAAAGAAATGTAATTAAAATACAATCCCAATATCAAAACAAAAAAGAGTACATTAGAAATATATCATGAATAATCATACAATCTAAATCTGTCACATACAATATTATTTTGTTTCATGGGGAAAATTTAGTTGAAATTTGCATTGTGTATTAATGTAACAGAAAAATAAAGAAAATATTTTTATTAAAATATTATCTGAAAAGTGTAGTCTTCTAATATACCAGGAGTCTTTCTCACTTAGATCTCCATGCCAGGAGTCATTCTTATGTAGATCTCAAAACACCCTCCTTTTGAAGGTCATCTGTGGATAGGTTACTATAGCAACTCCTTTCCACTTCACCTCCTCATGACCCCCTTTTTATCATGCCAAAATTCCAGCAGCAATAACTAGCTTTCCCCAGAAACTCTGATAAATTGTTTCATAGAAATGATTCCAACCCCCTTGAGATTGTTTCCCTTTTACACCACCCAAACCTTGTGAGCTTACCTTTATGTTGGCTTGTGTAAAAAATAAAATTTGACAGCTTGATTGGAATACAGATCTGCTGTCCTCCTATCATGTGTCTTGCCTCTCTCCTTTCTCTACGTAGTTCCTGGGATTCCGTTGAGTGTCCTGTGGGTTGGGACACTAATATATTTGTATTATGCCTTTTCTCCATAACCAATATTTACATATTAATATTTGCAATAAGAACTAACTAAATACCATAATATATACAATTATGTGTGCTTTTATATTAGAATTATCAATACAGAATAATTTTGCATCTTCTTAAATATTTTGAATTTTGTGTCATTCTTTTTTTTAAATTATTTTCTATATTCTTTGTTTACATTCTAAAATCTTTCCCCTTTCCCAGTCCCCCCCCCATATGTCCCATATGTCCTCTTCTCTCCATCCATTCTCCTATCTTTCGCCCTCCCTTTTCTCTGTCCTGGTACTCCCCTACAATGCTGGATCAAGCCTTTCCAGGATTAGGGCCCTCTTCTTCTTTCTTCATGGGAATCATTTGATATGCTAATTGTATCTTCAGTATTCAGAGCTTCAGGGCTAATTAATATCCACTTATCAATGATTGCATTCCATGTTTATTCTTTTGTGATTGTGTTACCTCGCTTAGGATGATATTTTCCAATTCCATCCATTTGCCTAAAAATTTCATGAATTCATTGTTTTAATTGCTGAATATTACTCCATTGTGTATATACCACATTTTCTGTATCCATTCCTCCATTGAGGGATATCTGGGTTCTTTCCAGCTTCAGGCTATTATAAATAAGGCTGCTACGAACATAGCAGAGCATATATCCTCATTGCAGCCTGGGGAATCCTCTGGGTATATGCCCAGGAGAGGTATAGCAGGGTCCTCCACATCCTAGCCAAAACCTGCAATCTCCTGAGTTTTTGACCTTAGCCGTTCTGACTGGTGTAAGGTGAAATCTCAGGGAGTTTTGATTTGCATTTCCCTAATGACTAATGATGTTGAGCATTTCTTAAGGTGCTTCTTGGCCATCCGAGTTTCTTCAGGTGAAAATTCTTTATTTAGGTCTGTACCCCATTTTTTAATAGGGTTATTTGGTTCCCTGGGGTCTAAATTCTTGAGTTCTTTGTATATATTGGATATTAGCCCTCTATCAGATGTAGGATTGGTGAAGATCTTTTCCCAATTTGTTGGTTGCCATTTTGTCCTTTTTATGGCGTCCTTTGCCTTACAGAAACTTTGTAATTTTATGAGGTCCCATTTGTCAATTCTTGATCTTAGAGCATAAGCTATTGGTGTTCTGTTCAGGAACTTTTCCCCTGTGCCTATGTCCTCAAAGGTATTCCCCAGTTTCTTTTCTATTAGTTTCAGTGTGTCTGGCTTTATGTGGAGGTCCTTGATCCAGTTGGAGTTGAGCTTAGTATAAGGAGATAAGAATGGATCAATTCGCATTCTCCTGGTGCTGACCTCCAGTTTTACCAGCACCATTTGTTGAAAAGGCTATCTTTTTTCCACTGATGTTTTCAGCGCCTTTGTCAAAGATCAAGTTTGTTGAAAAGGCTATCTTTTTTCCACTGGATGTTTTTGGCTCCTTTGTCGAAGATCAAGTGACCATAGGTGTGTGGATGCATTTCTGGGTCTTCAGTTCTATTCCATTGGTCCGCTTGCCTGTCCCTGTGCCAATACCATGCAGTTTTTAACACTATTGCTCTGTAGTATTGCTTGAGATCTGGGATACTCATTCCCCCAGAAGTTCTTTTATTGTTGAGAATAGTTTTAGCTATCCTGGGCTTTTTGTTATTCCAGATGAATTTGAGAATTGCTTTTTCTAACTCTGTGAAGAACTGAGTTGGGATTTTGATGGGGATTGCCGTTGAATCTGTAGATTGCTTTTGGCAAGATGGCCATTTTAACTATATTAATCCTGCCAATCCAGGAGCATGGAAGATTTTTCCATTTTCTAGGGTCTTCTTCGATTTTCTTCTTCAAAGATCTGAAGTTCTTGTCATATAGGTCTTTCACTTGTTTGGTTAGAGTCACCCCAAGATACTTTATGCTGTTTGTAACTATTGTGAAGGGTGTCATTTCCCTAATTTCTTTCTCAGTCTGCTTATCCTTTGAGTATAGAAAGGCTACTGATTTGCTTGAGTTGATTTTGTAACCAGCAACTTTGCTGAAGTTGTTTATCAGCTTTAGGAGTTCTCTGGCAGAGTTTTTTTTTTTTTTTTTTTTTTCAATAGCAACTTTATTTATTTATTTTTTAAATTTTTTTATTCGATATAATTTATTTACATTTCACATGATTTCCCCTTTTCTAGCCTCCCACTCCCCGAAAGTCCCGTAAACCCCCTTCTCTTCCCCTGTCCCCCCACCCACCTCTTCCCACTTCCCCGGTCTGGTTTTGCCGAATACTGCTTCACTGAGTCTTTCCAGAACAAGGGGCCACTCCTCCTTTCTTCTTGTACCTCATTTGATGTGTGGATTATGTTTTGGGTATTCCAGTTTTCTAGGTTAATAACCACTTATTAGTGAGTGCATACCATGATTCACCTTTTGAGTGTGGGTTACCTCACTTAGTATGATGTTCTCTAGCTCCATCCATTTGCCTAAGAATTTCATGAATTCATTGTTTCTAATGGCTGAATAGTACTCCATTGTGTAGATATACCACATTTTTTGCATCTACTCTTCTGTTGAGGGATACCTGGGTTCTTTCCAGCATCTGGTAATTATAAATAGGGCTGCTATGAACATAGTAGAGCATGTATCCTTATTACATGGTGGGGGATCCTCTGGGTATATGCCCAGGAGTGGTATAGCAGGATCTTCTGGAAGTGAGGTGCCCAGTTTTCAGAGGAACCGTCTGGCAGAGGTTTTTGGGTCACTTAATTGTCCTATCATATCATCTGCAAATAGTGATAGTTTGACTTCTTCCTTTCCAATTTATATCCCTTTGACCTCCTTATGTTGTCTCATTGCTCTAGCTAGAACATCAAGTACTATATTGAAAAGATATGAAGAGAGAGGGCAGCCTTGTCTAGTCCCTGATTTTAGTGGGTTTGCTTCAATTTTCTCTCCATTTAATTTGATGTTGGCTACCAGTTTGCTGTATATTGCTTTACCTATCTTTAGGTATGGGCCTTGAATTCCTGTCCTTTCCAAGACTTTTAGCATGAAAGGATGTTGAATTTTTTCACATGCTATTTCAGCATCTAATGAAATGATCATATGTTTCTTTTTCTTTGCGTTTGTTTATGTAGTGGATTGCATTCATGGATTTCCTTATTTTGAACCATCCATGTATCCCTGGGATGAAGCCTACTTGATCATGGTAGATGATCATTTTGATGTGTTCTTGGATTCGGCTGGCAAGAATTTTATTTAGTATTTTTCCATCGATATTCATAAGAGACATCGGCCTGAAGTTCTCTTTCTTTGTTGGATATTTGTGTTTTTTTTTTTTTTTTTTTTTTTTTTTTTTTTTTTTTTTTATCAGTGTAACTGTGGCTTCCTAGAACGAGTTGGGTAGTGTTCCTTTTTTTTTTTTTTTTCTTCTATTTTGTGGAATAGTTTGAAGCGTATTGATGTTAGGTCTTCTTTGAGGGTCTGATAGAATTCTGCACTAAAGCCATCTAGTCCCATGCTTTTTTTGGTTGGGAGACTTTCTATGACCCTTCTATTTATTTAGGGATTATGGGACTATTTAGATGATCTATTTAATTCTGATTTAATTTTGGTGTTTGGTATCTGTCTAGGAGATTGTCCTTTTCCTCCAGATTCTCCAGTTGTGCTGAGTATAGGCTTTTATACTAGGATCTGATGATGTTTTGAATTTTCTCAGTTTCTGCTGTTATAGCTCCCTTTTCATTTCTAATTTTGTTAATTTGGATACTGACTATGTGCCCTTTGGTTAGTCTGGCTAAGGGTTTATCTATCTTGTTGATTTTCTCAAAGAAGGAACTCCTTGTTTTGTTGATTCTTTGTATGGTTCTCTTAGCTTCTACTTGATTGATTTCAGCCCTGAGTTTGATGATTTCCTGTATTCTACTCCTCCTGGGTGAATTAGCTTCTTCTTATTCCAGGGCTTTCAGGTGTGCCATTAAGCTGCTAGTGTATGCTCTCTCCATTTTCTTTTTGGAGGCACTCAGGGCTATGAACTTTCCTCTTAGCACTGTTTTCATTGTGTCCCATAAATTTGGGTTTGTTTTGTCTTTGCTTTCATTAAATTCTAAAAAGTATTTGATTTCTTTCTTTATTTCTTCCTTGACCAAGGTATCATTAAGTAGAGTGTTGTTCAGTTTCCATGTGTATGTGGGCTTTCTGTTGTTTTTGTTGCTATTGAAAACCACTTTTACTCCATAGTGATCTGATAGGAGGCATGGGATTAGTTTGATTTTCTTATATTTCTTGAGGTCTGTCTTGTGACCAATGTGTGCTTTGAGCTTTAATAAAGTTTCTTTTATGTAAGAGGGTGCCCTTGCATTTGGAGCATAAATGATCAGGATTGAGTGTTCTTGGTTTATTTTTCCTTTGACCAGCAAGAATTGTCCTTATGTGTCTTTTTTGATGACTTTAGGTTGAAAGTCAATTTTATCTGATATTAGAGTGCCTATTGCAGCTTGTTTCCTGAGACCATTTGCTTGTAAAATTGTCTTCCAGTCTTTTACTCTAAGGTAGTATTTGTCTTTGACACTGAGGTGTGTTTCCTGTATGCTGCAAAATTTAGGCTCCTGTTTCCATATCCAGTCTGTTAGTCTATGTCTTTTTATTGGGGAATTGAGTCCATTGATGTTAAGAGATATTAAGGAATATGGATTATTTGTTCCTGTCATTTTTGATATTATTTTTTTATATTTGATTGGTTATCTTCTTTTGGGTTTGATGATAGAAGGTAACTATATTGCTTTTTCTATGGTGTAGTTTCCCTACTTGTATTGGTGTTTTCCCCCCCTATTATCATTTGTAGGGCTGGGTTTGTGGAAAGATATTGTATAAATTTGCTTTTGTCATGGAATATCTTGGTTTCTCCATTTATGGATCTCTCATATTGAGAGGTTTTGCTGGATATAGTAGTTTTGGCTGGCATTTGTGTTCTCTTAGAGTCTGTATGAGATCTGTCCAGGATCTTCTAGCTTTCATGGTCTGTGGTGAGAAGTCTGGTATAATTCTGATAGGTCTTCCTTTATATGTTACTTGGTCTTTTTCTCTTACTGCCTTTAATATTCTTTCTTTGTTTAGTACGTTTGGGATTTTGATAATTATGTGACATGAGGTATTTCTGTTCTTGTCCAGTTAGTTTTGAGTTCTGTAGGCTTCTTGTATATTCATGGGCATCTCTTTCTTTAGGTTAGGGAAGTTTTCTTCCATAATTTTGTTGAAGATTTGCTGGTCCTTTAAGTTGTAAATAATCAACCTATCTTATTTACTGAATTTCACTCCTCCAAGGGGTGCCTTGTATGACCCCTCAATCTTTAAACTATATTTTCTGATAACTCTATAGTTTTTATTAAAACAGGCCTTGAATCTATAACCCTTTCTCCTGCCAGTCAGAGTTTACCATGAACCAATTTTACTGTTTAAGTTTGATATGTGCTTGATATTCTCCAGGTCATAAGAACAACTTTCAAATAGTGATCAGATAAAGTTAATTTTAGGATTTACCTAAAAAGACTCAGACATTTTTTCAGAAAAGGACATAAAATGAATCATAATGTAGAAAGACCCCAAGAATATAACACAGAGAGACCAAAACCCAAAAGTGAGATATAGTGTTGCAGCTATTGCAGGAATCAGCTCAGCTTTATAAGAACTATGCTAAGAAGGTGTGCTGGCTTCATGAGTCTCACCATTTCCAATGGATATTTCTGTGTCAAAACACCTAGCTATCATTGTTCTTCATCTTTCATTGCATTAGTATCAGAGCATGGTTAGATATATTCCAAGATGGAAGTGGGATGATTATGTTACGCTTGAAGTAAACACACACACACAGAGAGAGAGAGAGAGAGAGAGAGAGAGAGAGAGAGAGAGAGAGAGAGAGAGAGAGAGGAGGGAAGGAGAGATGAAGCAGGAATACACCAGAACCATACTAATTTTTTTGTTTTTATTTATTTTGTAGAGACCATACCCAATAGATAGGCACATCCCCCAGTTGAGGGATGGAGTAACACATATAGTTCAAAAATTTTTAACTCAGAATTGCTCATTTCTAAGGAAAATACAGGGACTAAGAGTGGAGTAGAGAATGAAAGAAAGTTCAACCAGAGACTGCGACATCTAGGGATCCATCCTATCTGCAGACACCAAATCCAGATACTATTGCTGATGCCATGAAGCACCTGTTGATAGAACCTGGTGTAGGTCCCCTGTCAGGCTCTACCAGAGCCTGACCAATATAGATGGAGATACTCCCAGACTCACAGCCAACCATCAGACTGAGCATGGGTACACTGAGGGAAGAGTTAGGGAAAGGACTGAAGAAGTGAAGGGGATTGCAACGTCATAGGAAGAACAAGAATATCAAAAAACCTGACTCCCCAGAGCTCATAGCGAATAAATCACCATCCAAAAAATGTGTGGAGAGACCCTTGGCTCCAGTTGCAGATAAAGCAGAGGATTGCCTTATCTGGCATCAATGGGAGGTGAGATCCATGGTCCTATAGAAACTTGACCCCCAACACAGGGGAATGCTAGGACAAAGCATCCTTAAAGAGGCAGAGGGAGGACAGAAGGGATAGGGGCTTGCAGAGGGGAAACTGGGAAAGGGAACAAAATTTGAAATGTAAACAAATAAAATAATCATTAAAATATAATAAAATAAATTTTAATATAAAATGTATGACAAAATGTGATAGAATAGAAACGAGAATGAAAATAGGATTGTTGAAAATTCAAGCAATCTAAATGCATGTGAAAATAACTTTTAAAAAAGTATTCAGAATCATGAAACAATGTCATTTATTTATTTAGTGTTTGATATTAGAAACAGGAATCTCACTGTTTAGACCTTGGTTTGCTTGGAACTTACTATGTAGATTGTCTGGTTGGCTCTGAAATCAAAGATATCTACGGAGCTCTGCACACAAATCCGCGCGCGGACGGACACACACACATACATGTACACACACACGTACACACATACACATACATACATACAAGTACACACACATACACGTACACACATATACACACACATGTGAAACTCCTTATGAATGAATGAATAACTGAACAAGAAATGGAAATACTTTGTATGTCTTACAATATACAACGTTAATTTGTAAATTTGCATGTCTGTCTGATGAAATGAATTTTTCACTTTCTCATATGACCTGCAAAGAAAACTTACTACAGGAACCTTTGTTCAGGAGAACCCTGAATGTCCCTATATCCAATTCAGAATCAAAACTACAGTGATGAGCGCAGAGAAGTCCTTCAGTGTTCAGCCTGCCTGCTATACAGACTTGAGATGAAAAAAATCCAGGCATTTGCCATCCACTCTACAGAACCTTAATATCAGGGTTGTTTAAATTTCTTTTTGTTTGCATGTTTTTCCCAGTGTTGATTTTGATAGAAAGAAGTATCAAGTTAGAGTCAGCCTCTTGGTTTCACATGGATTATCTTATCTTAGTAGTTTTACTAAATTTTAGAAAATTTGTCCATTGCTTTCCAGCTAGACTCTCTCCAGGTTTCCATCCCTTGAATAAAGGAAAATTAATCTCATATAGCCTCTTTATAATCACTTACCTAAGCATAGCTGAAGGGGTGACTATAGCTAATTATCTTTATTATAGTGGATATTTTCTTTATATACATTTCAAATTTTATCCCCTTTCCTGATTTCCCCACTTTCCAGAAACCCCCAATCCTATTGCCCTCCCACTGATTCTATGATTGTGTTCCTCTGCCCACCCATCTATTCCCACCTCGTAGCCCTCAATTCCCCTACACTGAGGCATCTCTCAAGCTTTCAGAGGATCAAGGACCTCTCCTCCCATTGATGCATGACAAGGCCATCTTCTGCTACATAGGCAGCTGGAGTCATATGTACTGCTCTGTTGGTGGCTTAATCCCTGGGAGCAGTGGGTGGTCTGGTTGATTGATATTACTGTTCTTCCTATGGGGTTGCAAACCCCTTCAGCTCCTTCAGTTCTTTCTCTAACTCCCATCACGGACACCACACTCAGTCCAATGGTGGGCTGTGAACCATCCGAATTTGTATTTGAAAGATCTGGCAGGGCCTTTCAGGATAGAGCTATATCAGTCTCCTTTCAGAAAGTATTTCTTAGCATCCACAATAGTGTCAGGTTTTGATGACTGTATACAGGATGAATCCCCAGGTAGGAAAGTCTCTGGATGGCTTTCTCTTCAGTCTGTACAACACACTTTGTCTCCATATTTGCTCTCATGAGTGATTTTTTCCCTTTCAAAGAGGGACCAAAGTATCCACCCTTTGGTCTTCCTTCTTCTTGAGCTTCATGTGAATTGTATCTTGGGTATTCCAAACTTCTGGGCTAATATTCACTTAATGATGATGAGTGCATACCATGTGTGATCTTTGTGATTGGGTTACCTCACTTAGGACGATATTTTCTAGTTCCATCCATTTGCCTAAGAATTTCATGAATTCATTTTTCTTAATAGCTGAGCAGTATTCCATTGTGTAAAAGTACCACATTTTCTGTATCCATTCCTCTGTTGAAGGACATCTGAGTCCTTTCCAGCTTATAGTTACTATAAATAAAGCTGTTATGAACATAGTGGAGCATGTATCCTTGTTATATGTTGGAGAGCTCAAATCCAAATGCATCAAGAACCTCCACATAAAACCAGATACACTGAAACTTACAGAGGAGAAAGTAGGGAAGAGGGGAAAACACATGGTCACAGGGGAAAATTTCTTAAACAAAACACCAATGGCTTATGAGCTAAGACCAAGAATAGAGAAATGGACCTCCTGAAATTGCAAAACTTTTGTAAGGCAAAAAACAGTCAGTAGGACAAAATGGTAACCAACAGATTGGGAAAAGATTTTTGCCAATCCTACATCCGATAGAGGACTAATATCCAATATATACAAAGAACTCAAGAAATTAGATGTCAGAGAATCAAGTAACCTTATGTACAAATGGGATACAGAACTAAACAAATAATTTTCAACAAAGGAATATCAAATGGCTGAGAAGCACTTAAAGAAATGTTGAACATCTTTAGTCATCAGGTAAATGCAAATCAAAACAACCCTGAGATTCCACCTCACACTAGTCAGAATGAATAAGATCAAAAACTTAGGCAACAGCAGATGGTGGTGACAATATGTAGCTAATTATTAAGCTCTCAATCTTTCTCTGTATTTCTCATTTAAGAAGAAATTTATCTTGCTTCAAGAAACTGAGAGTGGACTTCCAGTTTCCATTTGCAGCAGGAGCTGATTGATCATCTGCCACAGGGTTTCATATCCAAATAGTTCAGGGAGACAGCTATCCTCCCAGGAGTGCCAACAAGCCTGTGAGTGCAGGTAAAATCACCACTGCTGTTCAAATTCCTGGACCAATAGGGACCCTCCCAGAGCCATCAGTTCACAGGAACCAATGAATAACTATGGACATGATCCTTTTGGTTTCTGTCAGCACCCCAGAGCTGACCCTGTACCACAACTCTTCCTGCAGAGAACTGGTCTCCCAGGAGTACTGACACAGAAACTTGTAAGTGGGGCAAGTCACAGCCAAAGACATCAAGAAAAACTAATGCCAGAGATAACCATAATGCAAGAAGGAAGGGCAAGAACATAAGCAACAGAAACCAAGGAAACCTGGCAGCAAAAGATCCCAGTTCTCCCACCACAGTGAGCCCTGGATATCCCAACACACCAGAAAAGCAAGACTGATTTAAAATTACAGCTCATGATGATGATGGAGGACTTTAAGAAGGACAGGTAATTCCCTTAAAGAAATACAGGAGAACATAGGTAAGCAGGTAGAAGCCCTCAAAGAGGAAACACAAAAATGCCTTAAAGAATTTCAGGAAGACACAAACAAACAGAAGAAGGAATTGAACAAAACCATTCAGGATCTAAAAATGGAAATTGAAACAATAAATAAATCACAAGGGGAAACAATCTTGGAGATAGAAATCCTAGGAACGATCAGGAGACATTGATTCAAGGATCACCTACATAATACAAGAGATAGAAGAAAGAATCTCAGGTGCAGAAAATACCATAGAAAACATTGACAAAACAGTCAAAGAAAATGTAACATGCAAAAATCTCCTAACACAAACATTCAGGAAATCCATGACACAATGAGAAGAACATACCTAAGGATAATAAGTACAGAAGAGAGAAAAGATACCCAACTTAAAGGGCCAATAAATATCTTCAAAGAAATAATATAGGAAAACTTCCTTAACCTAAAGAAAGACACGTACATAAACATACAAGAAGCATACAGAACTCCAAATAGATTGTACCAGAAAAGAAATTCCTCATGTCACATAATAGTTAAAACACCAAATACAAAAAACACAGAAAAAGTACTAAAAGCAGTAAGGGGGAAAAGGTCAAGAAATATATAAAGGCAGACCTATCAAAAGTAACCCAAATTTCTCACCAGAGAGTATGAAAGCTAGAAAATCCTGGGCAGATCTCAAACGGACCCTAAGAGAACACAAATGCAAGCCCAGACTAATATACCCTGTGACATCCTCCTGCCCACTGTTCTAAAAGAATAGCAGCCAGCAACCTGATCTGCCTGACTCATTGAAGAACAAGAAGAACCGGTTTCCAGCCTTCAGGGGAGGGGCTTGGCCTGCCTTTGTATCTTGGGAGAGAGGGATTAAAGATGGAGAGTTGAACCAGAAGCCATGTGCTTTTGTGTCTCTCCATGTGTTTTCTCTTGCCCCTGTTCCTATACCCATCTCTCCTTCCAGAGAACCCGCTGTTAGAATATATGATCTGGACTCTACAATACCCAGCAAAGCTCTCAGTTACCATATGACAAAACCAAATTTACACCATGTCTTTCCACAAATCCAGTCCTACAAACGATAATAGGTGGAAAATGCAAATACAAGAAGGAAAATACATCCTAGAAAAGGCAAGGAAGTAAACTTCTTTCAACAAAGCAAAAATAATTTAGACATACAATAATAAAAATAATATCAAAAACAGTAGGAAGAAACAATCACTATTCCTTAATTTCTTTTAACATCAATGGATTCAATTTCCCAATAAAAAGACACAGACTAACAAACTGTACACATAAAAAGAACCCAGAATTTTGCTGCATAGAGGAAATGTACCTCAGAGTCAAAAACAAACACTACCTCAGAGTAAAGGGCTGGAAAACAATTTTCCAAGCAAATGGTCCCAAGAAACAAACTGCAGTAGCAATTCTATTATCAGATAAAATCGAATTAAAGCCAAAAGTAATCAAGAAAGATAAGGAAGAATACTTCATTCTGGTCAAAGGAAAAATCCACCAAGAAGAACTCTAAATTCTGAACATATAAGCTCCAAATACAAGGGCACCCATATTCATAAAAGAAGCTTTACTAAAGCTCAAAGAAGACATTGCACCTCACACAATAATAATGGGGGACTTCAACACCCCACTCTCAGCAATGGAAAGATAATGGAAACACAAACTAAACAGAGACACAGTGAAACTAACAGAAGTTATGAACCAAATGGATTAAACAAATATCTATAGAACATTTTATCCTAAAACAAAAGAATATACCTTCTCAGAACCTCACACAGTACCTGTTCCTAAATTGGCCATATAATCGGTCACAAAACTGACCTCAACAGAAATAAAAAGAATGAAGTAATGCCATGCCCTTTATCAGATCACCATGGAGTAAAGCTGCTTTTAAATAAAAACAAAAACAAAAGAAAGTCCGTGTATACATGAAAGCTGAACAACGCTGTACCCAATGATAATTTGGTCAAAGAAGAAATGAAGAAAGAAATCAAAGACTTTTTAGAATTTGATGAAAATGAAGGCACAGCATAAGCAAACTTATAGGACACAATGGAAGTGGTGCTAAAAGGAAAACTCATATTTCTGAGTGCCTCCAAAAGAAACTGGAGTGAACATGCCATAGTAGTTTAGTAGCAGACTTGAAATCTCTAAAACAAAAAGGAGAAAAGAGGAGCAGATGGAAGGAAATAATTAAACTCAGAGCTGAAAACAATCAAGTAGAAGCAAAAACTATACAAAGAATCAACAAAACCAGGAGCTGGTTCATTGAGAAAAATCAACAAGATAGATTAACCCTTAGCCAGACTAACCACAGGGCACAGAGACAGTACCCAAATTAACAAAACCAGAAATAAAAGGTAGATATAACAACAGAAACTAAGGAAACTAAAAAAATCATAAGATCCTATACTCAACCTATACAAAAGTCAATACTCAGCACAACTGGAAAATCTGGATGAAATTGAAAGGTTTCTAGACAGATAGAAAACACCAAATTTAAACCACAATCAGATAAACAATCTAAAGTGTGTGTCCCATAACCCCTAATGAAATAGAAGCAGTCATTAAAAGTCTCTCAAGCAAAAAAAGCCCAGAACCAGATGGATTTAGTGCAGAATTCTATCAGACCTTCAAAGAAGACCTAATAACAATATTCTTCAAATCTTCCACAAAATAGAAACAGAGGGAAGACCACCCAATTCGTTCCATGTATCCACAGTTACACTGATACCAAAACCTCACAAAGAGCTAATGAAGAAACAGAGCTTCAGACCAATTCCAGTGATGACTATCAATACAAAAATACTCAATAAATTTCTCTCAAACCTACTCCAAAATCATCATCCATCATGATCAAGTAGGTTTCATCCCAGTGATACAGGGATGGTTCAATATAAGTAAATCCATCAATGTAATCCCCTGCATAGATAAACTCAAAGAAAAAAATGATCATTTTTTAAATGCTGAAAAAAAAACATTTGACAAAATTCAACCTCCCTTCAGGATAAAAGTCATGGAAAGATCAGGAATTCAAGGCTCATACCTAAACATAGTGAAAGCAATATCCTGCAAACCAGTAGCCAACATCAAACTAAATGGAGAGAAACTTGAAGCAATCCCACTAAAATCAGGAACTAGACAAGACTGCCCACTCTCTCCCTATCTATTTAACATAGTACTTGAAGTTCTAATCAGAGCAATTAGACAACAAAAAGGAGGCCAAGGGGATAGAAATTGGAAAGGAAGAAGTTAAAATATCACTATTTGCAGATGATATGATAGTATAATTAAGTGACCCCCAAAACTCCATCAGATGACTCCTACAGCTTATAAACAACTTCAGCAAAGTGGCTAGATATAAAATTAACTCAAACAAACCAGTAGCCTTCTTATACTCAAAAGAAAAACAGGCTGAGAAAGAAATTACAGAAGCAACACCCTTCACAATAGCCACAAACAACATAAAATATCTTTGTGTGACTCTAACCAAGTGAAAGATATGTATGTCTAGAACTTCAAGTCTATGAAGAAAGAAATCTAAGAAGACCTCAGAAAATGGAAAGATCTCTCATGCTTGTGGACTGGTAAGATTACTATAGTAAAAATGTTCATCCTGCCGAAAGCAATGTACAATGTCAATGCAATCCCCATCAAAATTCCAACTCAATTCTTCATAAAGTTAGAAAGAGCAATTTGCAAATCCATTTAGAATAACAACAACAACAACAACAACAAAACAACAATAAAAGAATTTCTGGGGGAATTACTATACCTGACCACAAGCTATACTACAGAGGAATTGTGTGAAAAACTTCATGATATTGGTACAGTGACAGGCAGGTAGCTCAATGGAATACAACAAAAGACCCAGAAATGAACCCATACACCTACAGTCACTTGATCTTTCACAAAAGAGCTAAAACTATCTAATGGAAAATAGATAGATTTTCAACAAATGGCACAGGCTCAACTGTTAGTCAACATGTAGAAGAATGCAAGTTGATCCAGTCTTAGCTCACTGTACAAAATTCAAGTCCATCAAGGACCTCCACATAAAACCAGAATCACTGAATCCAATAGAAGAGAAAGTGGGGAAAATTCTCATGGGCACAGGGAAAAACTTCCTGAACCAAGTACCAATGATTTATGCTCTAAGATCAAGAATGGTGAAATGGGACCTCATAAAATTGCAAAGTTCTGTAAGGCAAAGGACACTGTTAATAAAACAAAAAGGCAGCCAACAGATCGGGAAAAGATCTTTACCAATCTTCCATCTGATAAATGGCTAATATCTAATATTCAAAGAACTCAAGAATTTAAACTCCAGAGAAGCAAATAACCATATTAAAAAATGGGGAACTTAAC
Source organism: Apodemus sylvaticus (assembly GCF_947179515.1). Classification (NCBI taxonomy): domain Eukaryota; kingdom Metazoa; phylum Chordata; class Mammalia; order Rodentia; family Muridae; genus Apodemus; species Apodemus sylvaticus. The sequence goes on along the minus strand of NC_067473.1, from coordinate 170,084,411 downwards.
TAAACAGAGAATTCTCAACTGAGGAAACTTGACGATCTAAGTAGTACCTAAAGAAATGGTCAACAACCTTAGTCATCAGGGAAGTGCAAATCAAAACAACCCTGAGATTCCATCTCACACCAGTCAGAATGACTTTGATCAGAAACTCAGGTGACAACAGATGCTTGTGAGGATGTGGAGAAATAGGAACACTTTTCTGCTGCTGGTGGGATTGCAAGCTGGTACAACCACTCTGGAAATCAGTCTGGAGTCTCCTCAGAAAATTAGGTATAGTACTATCTGAGAACCCCGCTATACCACTCCTGTGTATATACCCAAAAGATGGTCCAATGTATAACAAGGACACAGGCTGCATTAAGTTCCTAGCAGCCTTATTTATAATAGCCAGAAGCTGGAAAAAAAACCCAGATGTCCTTCAAAAGAAGGATGGATACAGAAATTGTGGTGCATTTACACAATGGAGTATTACTCAGCTATTAAAAACAATGAATACCTGAAATTCTTAGGCAAATAGATGGAACTAGAAAATATCATCCAAGTAAGGTAATCCAATCACAAAAGAACACACATCGTATGCACTCACTGATATATGCATATTAGCCTGAAATCTCTAAATACTCAAGATACAATTCATAGACCACATGAAGCTCAAGAAGAAGGAATATCAAAGTGTGAGTGCTTCGGTCGTTCTTCGAAAGGAGAACAAAATACTCGCGGAAACAATTGTGGAGGCAAAGTGTAGAGCAGAGCCTGAAGGAAAGGCCAGGAGAGACTATCCTACCTGGGGATTTATCCAAGAGACAGGCATCAAACTCTGACACTACAGTGGATGCTAAGAAATACTTACTGAAAGGAACCTGATACAGCTGTCTCCTGAGAGTCTTAGAAATACAGAGTCAGATATTCACGGCCAACCATTGAATGTACTGAGTGCAGGTTCACAATGGAGGAGTTAGAGAAAGGACTGAAGGAGCTGAAGGGATTTGCAGACCCTTAGGAAGAACAGCAGTAACAACCAACTAACTCCCATAACAACCCCCCCACGCCCACCCCCAGCTCCCAGATACTATTCCACCAACTAAGTAGTATACATCATTCTGACTGCATCTGCAGCAGAGGACAGCTTTGTCAGGTGTCAAAGGTAGGAAAAGTCCTTGGTCCTATGGAGGTTTGATAGACCCCCCCATTGTAGGGGAATCTAGGGCAGGGTTATGGAAGTTGATGGGTGGATGGAGGAAGACACTCATAGAAGCAGGGGGTGGGGGATAAGAGAGGAGGCTTCTGGACGTGGGGGAAATCTGGTAAGTGTATAACACTTGAAATATAAATAAATTAAAAGAAAAAGAAAAGAAAAAAGAAACTGAGAGTGGGGTCAACCACATATACCATAATAAACATGAGGTATGCTTTACTGCTTAATTACTGTTAATATTGTGTTATTGGTTCTCAAATGCATATTACCTATTAAAGAGGAAGGAAGAACTAGCTAATGTTACTAGTCTCCATTTTTTTATGTCATGTATGTTCATGTTTATAGTAAAGATGACTGAAGTGATGTTGGCATAGTAAAGGGAAGGTAGATAAATTGACAGGTCATTCATGCCTATAGATAAATATATCCTATGGGACAAAGTTAGACAGAAAATTCAAAGGAATTCTGCAGCATTTATTGCCTCATTCCCCTTAGTGAGTGCTTCCTTTCGTTTTTGCAGTCAATTTTCTAATATTCAAAATTACTAGCATTTCTTAAATGGCAACACCTTAAAAATTATCAGAATGCCATGCATGAGCTACATAAATACTGAATGTTAGAAAAAAATGATGTTGATCAAATCAGTTTTATATTCAAATAAGTGTGTGAATCTTTCCATATTCATTTATTTGCATAAAATCAAATGATGAAAACATGTTTACTCAATACAGAGATTTTTAAAAGTAATCATTTTCATGAGATTATTGAGTTGTGGATTGTTTGTAATAAGTGATTTTATCCATAGGCTGTAACCTAGGTGATTCAAAAGTTTCTAAAGACATGTGGTACTAAGTACTAGTCATAAATTCATATTTTTATTGCCTTATATAAATAAAGATTTTCATGTGATTTACATAAACTCATGTTAACAGCTTAACATATGTATATAAGAAGAAAATGAGCAAAACAATGCAAATAAATATATCTTCATTTGATTCTCAGCACAAGATATCAACATTTCCTACATCAAAAATTGCAATGACTCTAGGCTGCTATGTGTAAGGCATAAGACATCTGGATGGAAGTCAGTTCTTCTGTCTAAGACTTTTTTGATGGAAAGTGTGAAATCATGCTTAATGGCTTCTTTGATATTAGACCTGTAAGTTGATTAAGGGAACATGATATGGAGCTTTGTTTATTGAATATGCAGAACATTTTAGCAGCATGTTTTAATGAATCTTAAGTAATCACAAAAGAAATTAAAGCATTCAAGTGAAGATGAATGATGTCCTACAGATCACATTTATAGTCATTCTGAGTGTGGAATTTATAATTGGAAACTTTGGCAATGGATTCATAGCAGTGGTCAACATCATGGACTTGGTCAAGAGAAGAAAGATCTCTTCAGTGGATCCAATCCTCACTGCTCTGGCCATCTCCAGAATTGCACTGCTGTGGTTACTATCAGTGAGTTGGTGCCTATTTATGATCTACCCAGGAAAATGGATGACAGAGAGAATTGTTAGGATAATACTCAGTGTAGGGACAACATTCAACCATATTAGTCTCTGGTTTGCTACAAGTCTCAGCATCTTTTGTTTTTTCAAAGTAGCAAATTTTTCCAACCATATTTTCCTTTATTTAAAGATCAGAGTTAAAAAAGTTATGGCAGGGACATTTATAATTTCTTTGACTCTCTTGTGTTTAAATATTATACTTATAAATGCATCTGAGAATATTTTAATCAATGAATATAATATAACTATGTCTAACAGCTTGATCTTGAATAACGCACAGCTTTCTATGCTGTTTCCATTTGCCAACACCATGTTTGTGTTCATACCTTTTGCTGTGTCACTGGTCACACTTATCCTGCTATTCTTCTCCCTATGGAAACATCAGAGGAAGATGCAACGCAGTGCCCATAGATGCAGGGATGCCAGCATGAAGGCCCACATCAGAGCTTTGCAGACACTAATTGCCTCCATCTTCCTGTATTCCATTTTCTTTCTGTACCTATTTATCAAGGTTTGGAGTTCTCTGCTTCTGAAGAGAACACTGCTGCTTTTGATCAAACAGGCTGTAAGAATTGCTTTTCCCTCCATGCACTCCTGGGTCCTGATTCTGGGCAATGCTAAACTGAGAAAGGCTCTCTCTCTGTACTCCTGTGGCTGAGGAGTAGGCACAAAGATGGAAATCCTAGAGTCCACAGAATTGAGGTTGATTTATGTGGATCATCTTGAATATCTTAGTGGAAAATAGATTACCAGAAATTCTTGTATTTATAAATTTTCAATTCTGAATTATATAAAAACTATATGCCATTTTTCAACTTACAAGATAGTTGTCTGAATAAGTGATATCTAAGCAGTTTACATGGTCTGAAAAACATATATAAAATTATGTTTGTAAATATGTAATTACAAAAATTTTATAAATGCATATTATTTGAATGCAAGAAATAATTATAACAAACATTAATCTTATAACAGTTAATGGCTTTTAAATATCTCAGAATAAAAAATTTAAATATGGGATATATATATATATATATATATATATATATATATATATATATATATATATATAGACATACATTCCTTAAAGTAGAATTTTATAATTTTATAAACTGCTCTGGTTGGTATTTTTGTCAACTACTCACAACATGGATCATCTTGTAAGAAGCAATTCAATTGAGAAAATACATCCATCTAATTTTTCAGTCAGCTAGTCTTTGACCATTTTATTGATTGATGAATGATGTGGGTAATCCCAACTTATGGTAGGTCATGCTATAAGATGGTGGTTCTGGATTTTAAAATGGAGTAAGCTGAGCAATCCATGGAGAATAAACCAACACTCTGTATCCCCCCATGGCCTTTGCAACACTGTTTCTGCCTCTAGATTGTTGTCTTGATTTCCTACCCTGACATCTATTCAAGATTGACTGAATTATGAGTTGAAATAGATTCTTCTTCCCAAGCTTTCTTTTCATCATGTTTTCCATACCAGTAGGCAGCAAGCTAGGTCATATTCTCACAACTATTTTTATATGTATAAGCTTACATTTTGTATAAGAAATGACATAACTCATAGTTTACTGGAAATATTATAGCCTGTTCATCATGTAAAACATAAGATTAAACTTACAAGCTTAAAATACATTATGGCATCATGTATCTGCATTTTAGTAGGTGGGATAACAACCTGGTTGTCATAGGAACAAAACTTTAGAGTAAGTTGTAACTGACCATCTAGAAATAAACATAGAATATTTAATATGCTTGCATGTTGTTAGCATTGACTGAATAATACACATAAGAAGGTAAACTTTTAAAAATAATTTATGTGCAAGAATGATATGAAAAGAAACATTACATATGTTCTGTTTAAAGTGTGGTTTAAATTTGTGGGAATATATAAATTATAATATAAATCTTTTTATATATTCAGGAATTTTAGAAAACATATTTCCTTTGAAATCCTGCAAATTATTATTTTCTGTTTCTGTTGTTTTGCATGGTTTTTCTTAGTTCTCCTAATATAACGCCTTCATTATTTGTTTAAAGAACTAGAAACATCTTATAAATGTCATTTCTACCCTTAGTCTTAACCAAAAGATCAAGAAATGATGCCTAATTTTTGTTCACCATTTGGAGATATTTTATGGAAAAACAGATTAAATTCAATCAGAATGATAGGTGCAGTGACAGGTTTAGTGAAGTCCTTCAGGTCTCAGTATAGTGACTTGAGACTTCTTACAGTTCTATTACCAAAAACAATTACACAGAAATCCAATCTCATGGTGTTCTACTTTATTTATTCTGTTCAGAGTTAATCTCAGTACATAAATGGAACAAACTAGAAATAATATTGCTTCTACAATTATTAAATTTGTGCATATATTTTTAGAAACTTGTTTCTCTGAAAATTTTCCTGTGCTTCACTACTATACAATCCTTGTCCTTAGCCTAAGTGTAGGGCATTTGATCTCAGACACCTTCTTACTGAGAACTAAGAGGTATGAAGGCCAGTTATTCAAGATATCTCTCATTTCCTATTCTTGTCCATATTAATAATTCCTTTTTGAATTAATATTCTATATAAGACAGAGAGTGAATTCACATCTACACACTGCAGTGTTTCATGTCCTCAGTCACTTTTGAGGTTAATGATTTCTCTCTTTTTTTCTTCATTGTTATTTCAATTATATCAATGTTCCTTTGATTAAACATTAGCTGTTGAATTGGTAGAATTCTCTAATGTTTCTTCTATTCTTTGTTGTTAGATTGTGTTTCTTCAATGAACATGGGTGACTGCAGTAAATACTCAGTACAGATGATGCATTCTGTAGGCTCTCCATGCTAGTGAAGAAAAATAGCATACTGTGTAATGGGACAGTCTCTATGGATGAACTGATCGACTTTTCGATGCTTCCTGAAATCACAAAATAGCATGCGGGGACAAAATATTTAAAATTATTTGAATATTTATATTCAAGATTCATTAACATATACTTAAAAGCATTTTTATACTACATTTTAAAATCTATAGTTATCACATGAGTTAGATGAATAAAAAGTGAATTTAATAACTAATGTGAATCCAAAGGGTATCTGAATTCAAATGAATGTTTATGGATGAGTATATTTGTTGACAATTTTATTAATACACACAAGCACACACTATATATTTGTATTTGTGTGTATGCATATATATATGTATATATATATACATATATGTAAATATTCTATATGTGATCATTACAGGCTTTATTTTTGTCCCCCATTTAGATCGTCCCTTTCAGAATCCTTCACCTCATGTCCCCATCCTTTACTTCTGAGAGGTTACTCCCCCCCACCAGGTATTCTGCTTTCCTGGATATCAAGTCTTTATAGGATTGTTCTCTCCCACTGAAGACCAGATAGGGCAATCCTTTGCTACATATATGCCAGGGACCTTGGACCAGACCACGAATGCTCTTTGGTGGGTGACATAGTCTCTGTGAGCTCCCAGGGTTAGTTGACACTGTTTATCTTTCTATACTGTTGCCATTCCATTCATCTCCTTCATTCCTTCCCCTAACTCTTCCTTAGAGGTCTCTGACCTCAGTCCAATGCTTGACTGTAAGTATCTGTATCTGTCTCAGGTATGGTATATAGTCACTGATGAGTGGATATTAGCCAAAAAGTACAGATTTCATCAGTGACTATATACCATACCTGTCCTTTTGCCTCACTCAGGATGTTTTCTAGTTCCTTCCATTTGCATGCAAAATTCATGATGCCAGCAGCTGACTGAGACAGATACAGATACTTACAGTCAAGCATTGGACTATATCCATTTTTATAAAAATAAATGATAAATAATATTTCAGGAAAATATATTTTTCCAAGAAAAGAAATGGGATTTCATTGAACATCTAAAGAAATATTTATATAGTGAACATACAGGATCTTGGAACTTAAAATAGTTTTACAGAAAGTGTGTTAATGGAATACCATGTACAAGTTAATATTCTTGCCTTGTATCTATGTTAAAATTCTGTTATGAAACTTTTTCAGTGCTCAAATAATGAGACTATGTCATGTCAATAAAAAAATAAGTATTTGCATTTGAGCACAAGAGGACCTAGTATTTCCTTGAAAAATGTCCAAGCTATTGCATGAGGCACATAACATCTGGATGATGCTCAGCTCAGCTGTCTGAGTAAATATAGGATTTTTATTATAATGTATGATGTCATTAGTGAAACTTACAGGGTTGCGTGGTTTATTATATGTAAGCTGTTTAAGTGAGCATGCTATGTGGTCATAAGAACTGGGCATGGACACCATTTTAGAAATGTGTATTTAGTAGTGCTTAAGCAGTGACATAAGGCATTCACTTGTAAGTGAGTAAAATCGTGCTGAGCACATTTACAATCATTTTGAATTTATAATTTATAACTGGAAGCATTGAAACTGGAATCATACCCTTGGACAACATTATAGACAGGGCCAAAAAAAAAAAAAAGAAAGAAAGAAAGAACTTATCACTGGATCAGATTCTCACTGCTGTTGCCATCTCCATGTTTTAATTAGCATCACAAAAATTGTTTACTCTCTATGCTCTACCCTGGGACATGGATCAATGAATGAATGGTCAAAATGTTTTCTAGTGTTGGAACAGATGCCAGTCATTTTAGTATCTAGGTTGCATCTTTTATCTTCTCAAGATAGCAAAAATTTTTCCAACTATCTACATTTGCTTTAAGATTAGATTTAAAACAGTAGTGACAGTGTCTCTGTTGGCGTCCTTGGTTGTCTTGATTTTAAACATTTTAGCTTTAAATATATAGTTGGATATTTTCATAACTGTACATAAGGTTCACAAGTTTTACAGCTTGAATTTGTTGAGTACATAGCTCCCCATACTTCTTTTATTTCCAAAAGTCTATTCATGTTTATATCCTGTGTGTGTGTGGCTGGTCACTTTTCTCTTGATCATTTCCTCCCTGTGAAAATACCTGAGGAATGTGAAACATAGGACCCAAGAAGGCAGAGATCCCAACATCACTGCCTACAGACAATAATCACTTTCTTCCTTGTGTAGGCCATTTTATTTTTCTCTCTTGCTAAAGTTTGGGATCTTCTGCTTCTGGAGAGAAAGCTGGTGCTTTTGTTCATAAGGATGCAAGGACATTGCCCTAACTATTCTCCTGTGTCCTGATTCTTGAAAATGTTAAGCTGAAGACAGATTAGCACATCTTGTGCTAATGTGACTCAGGTTCAGAACCAACAATGGTGATCCAAAGGGTACTGAGGCCTGAGGATTATTTTTGTATATTTTTGTGAACATCCTAAAGGAAAATAAAGCCACAACAAATTCTTATGTTTATTAATTTTGTATTTATCATTGTTTTCTAATTCCTATAGCCTTTTCAGTATTCAAGAACACATTCTTAATAACTACTATCAAACACATGACAACCTTTTAAAATTCAAATAAGTTTTATATTAATACACATATACAAAACTTTATATTAATGCAAATTCCTCAAATATAAGACAACCTTACAGTAACAAATAACATTAATTTTATGTCAATTGAATTTTAAATATATAAAGGAGAAGTATAAGATAAATATATAAATATATACATATTTGAAAATAAAATTATAATTTGATATATACAAAATATATTTTCAACACTATTTAATTTCTTAATTAAAATATAATTGCATCATTTACTCCTTTTACTTTCTTTCTTCCATCCTTTCCATCTACCTCACCTTGCTTCCTCTCAAATTCATGCGCTCATCTTCCTAAATCAAATATATATATATTTCAAATTCATATATGTATATGCATAGGGTATTGGATCTGTTTAGTGTTGCTTATATGTATATGATTTCAGAACTGACTAGTATGAAAATATGAGGTATGTGGTTGATTCTTAAGGAACACTAATTTTTCAGCTCTTAGCATTACTTAGTAACCTACAGTTCTCAGTCTAGGTATGAGGCCCCATGAGATTTGCTCAATTTTTGTTGTCATATTACTGTTGCATTTGTTTAAATCTTGAATATCCAACCATACTGTTGAAATATCACAGATGAAGAGTCCCCATATTGAAGACACAAATTCATAGCATATTTACTGGTTCTCTCACTGTCATGATTTTTTTTTTCTGTTCAATGTTCAATGATGTTCCCTGAGCCTCAGGTACAGGAACTGTGCTGTGGATTTTTCCCATATAACTGAGTACCACATGCCACATGAGACGTTGAGTTTTGTATTGTGATCAGTTGTTGCTTTCTATAATGTCCTCTGTTGTAACAAGAAGGGGACAACATATGTACTTCCAAACCCTTCTATTCTTTTAGTTGGAGTTGCTTTGCCTCTGGCATATGGGAACAGCAGAAGAAGCTGAGCAATCATGGTTCTTGATTTTTTTATTTTATTTTATTTTATTTTATTTTATTTTATTTTATTTTATTTTATTTTATTTTATTTTTTTGTGGAGCTGCTCCCCGATTAAATGGGGACATCAGCTCACTGAAGAGCTGGGAACATTGCAGCAAGAGAATTAGGCACCAGCACAAAGCAACGACAAGAAGAGAAGACTCCTCACTGTGCAGCCTCACTGCTACATAAACCATAATATCAGTCTCTGGGTTGAAGTCTTTATCTATAACTCCCGGATGCACAATGAATCCTTGAGATGCTAGGCTACCTTTTCTTAAAAGCATTCCTACTGTCTTTTGGGGGTAGAGTGCATATTTTATAGCATTAGGGCTTCAACGCCTAGTTTAGTTTTCTCTAGTGGCTCTCTGGATTTATTACAGGCTCATAAAGGTGAGAAGACTACCTCTGAAAAGATTATGAACTTTTGAATGGTGTTTAGGCTGTTCAGACATTATAGACTCATAGAAATAGGCTGAATAAATTTTGCATCATGATATAGAAATATGACTATTTTCAGAAGAATGCTTCTATTTAAAATATGTATCTATCAAATAGTAGTTATTATTTCACTATAAAATATCTCATCATGTCATGGATTAGTATCAAAGTGGCATGTTATTTATTACTTTGATATATTCTAGAGGCCTTACAGTATGTGAATGAACTGGAAAAAGTAGAAAGAGATTCTTGGTTGTTCCTTGTTTCTGACCTATCCCTTTTTTCTGACTATCTGTTTTCTACTTTCTAAAGTGAGTATAGTCTTCTATCACATCATGTTCCTTCTACCAAAGGGCTGTTCTGAACTACATGTAAAAATAAAACGAGAGGCCTTCAACTTAATCCGCTCTATTTTCTGTAGATATAAAAAATCTCAAACATTTTGCCTTGTATACTAGTGATTAAAATTATAATGAAATTAAGAACTAACTGTAACACTTCTAGGTATTTTCATTCAACAATCAACAGACAAATTTTAAATAAAGCCAGGCAGAATGTCTTTCCAAAAATCTAACCGTAAGATTAATGAATGTATACAAATAATCTTGAATGCGAAAGAAGGCAAACTAAATCTCAAGAAATCTTGAGAGACTCATTTTTCAGTTTCAGGATTACTAGATAATTTTATGGCAGTCTCAAGGGTTTTCTGAAACCAAGTAAACTGTGTGAGTTTGTGGCATGTTTACATGTATTAGTCTGTGTGTATGATTTATAAATCAGAAAACTGTAAAACATACCAGGTATCAGCACTCAATTTAGGAAGTGATTAACTTACCACATCATTTCAAGAAAAATTGAGATATTTTGATGAGAGAAACATGAAATTACTTGGACTGATTTCTTTATATCTTGTTACATGTATAGTTAATGGCTTTGTTAAAATAATTCACAGTACCACCAACCTATTTGCTCATATATTAAAGGCATGTACCAACTGAGAAATTTCATAAATGTCTTGTATAAACTTTGAAATTTTACTGGCTGTCCTTTAGATTCAAAGACGCAAAATTATGCACAGATCAGGCAAGCAAATAATGCTAAATAGTGAAAGAGAATATGTCTTCATTTACACACTCACAAATTAGACTTCAGGTTTTTCTTCAACATTTGCCTTGGAATATTTAAACCTATGGTTGAGGACTAAAAGAATTTAAACTGAGCTCATTTTCTCCTGTTTGGGATGTGGAAACATTTTTATAAAACTTTCGTCCTTCCAAACAGTATGGTGTTGTTCTGACGGATATTGGTCACAGGATGTCACTGAAAGCAAACAATTTACTGCATTTCTAGAAAGTAGTGAATGGTACAAATTCACATAAAAAGATCACAGAATTACAAGTAACATTAGTAGATTTGCATTTAATTTTAAACATTAGCTATGAAAAGCTAATTATTGAAGCTCTTATTGTCCTGGTAATGACTAAACTTGTATTTTGAAAATTCCGTATGTTTGTTATGGTACTAGTGTATTGCTCTAGTGAGCAAGAGGCCAAAGATCTCTGCTCTGTGAGTCTCAGGGTATATGTTGCTCTAGAAATGGAAAATAAATTGATCCTGTTCTGTAGTTACAGTAGTAAGTATTATTTTATAAATACAGTTTGGGCAATTAGTTGGTGTCACTGAGTCTTATTACTGAGACTATAGATAATAATACCCCTAAAACTGAATAAGGCCCAATAATGAAACCAAACAACTCAAGTATGGATGTATTTGTCTGTGAGCCACATTTATCTGCAAATCATCTGTCTCACTATAAAACTAAAGGTGACAAATATGAAAGATACAATAAAAAATAACAGCAGCAAAAACAGCAAAAAGAAATCTGCTTTAGAATGTATTTTTTACTTGGATGCTTTAATATGGGCAATAAAATCGCTGGTGGATAGGATTTCCTTTAGTTTCATTTACTATAATAGTAAATGAATGATGAAATTAATGCTCAGGGGAATATTATTTCAAATGTAGAGATATAAGTATGGATATTTAACATAATGTTTGATTAGTCTACTTTGATTAGGTGATATTGCTATAGTCACTATAGAAAATATGTCAAAGATGCCACCTACCAGAGTAAGTAACACTTCTCCCTAAAGCCACATTATTTAAAAGCAAAACACCACCAAAATTATATGATAGTACCCCACTGCTAAAAGTATTACAGACTCAATTGCTGGATAGAGAGCAAACCAGATAAAACTATCCTGGAAGATTCTTGTATAATTGGAAACATTTCATAGTACCTACAAGGTACTTTGTTAGACTACTACCTGATATTATTACAATCTGCCAGGCAAGATATACCTACTTGTACAATAGTTGCATGACAGGAGGCCAACTAATAGTTTTCTTGTTATATTTCAAATCCATTCCTTAAGCCTGTTTGTGTAAAACTGATCCCAACTTCTGACTGCAGAAATTATAGTCCCTAGATGAAATGGTAGTATTTTATTAAATGAACAACTTGTCCTACTGTTTTCTAATTACAGATGTTTATAATCATAGATTAGTGTTGTTCTCAGTCTTGGTCAGAGAAATGCTTTTTCATATAAGCAAAGTTTAAATGAAGAGATTTGTAACTGGTCAAAGTACTGATTATAACTGTCTGTTGAATAATAACTCTTAAACGTGATATAAATGTAAAACTCTGTGATATTCATCCAGAGCTCAGGGATTATTCAAACAAAGGAGGAGAAAAAGTGATTCAACTAGAGAAAGAGGAGGATTTTGGTGAAATGTTGCCTTCTGGACATGACCTGGCCATTGTACTCATGAACTCACAGCAGCTGCATTATCGTGAAAAAGATTGCCTGCACAAAATTTTGACAATGAGCATTACAGTCCTTGATAGGGAAGGTGAAGTAAACATTTCTGGATATATTATGTGATGCAAACTCATGTGGTGGTGAGGTTTTGCAGAGGCAAGACACGTGGAAGGACATATAATATTTGGAATGAGTATAAATAGTACACAATAGACAGTTGAGGCATGCTTACATAATTAGCTTTGCAGTGTTTCATTGGTCCCATGTTTTTCAACTAAACTTCTCAACTTTACTTCGTTGAGAGAGGCATGGCAGAAAATTTATCCTGGTGTCACAGCTGGTCCTTTTGCTGCCACTGATTTATACTGATTCAGCGGAGAACTGGTAATTTCTGTTAGATAGTGCCACCACTGCTGACTCATGTTTGGTATCCTGACACTACTGAACTTGACATGCTGGTATCCTGACGACAGAGATTGGAATCACCCCCAAGGAACTACTTCTAAACAGATCTACATTCCTTTATCCTATTTACCATCTAGGTAGGATTGAATTGATCCTAAACTTGCATGTATTCTGATCATTTTGCCTTTAATTCATTCTCCTGCTAGGCTCATTAGGCATAAAGAAGATAGTACTATGGAATTGATTTTCTAGCCTCATAAACAAAGTAAAAAATTAAAGACATATATATGAACGCTTTCTGAGTTAATTACTAAAGATAGAATATTATTATAACAATTGCCAGGAACAGAATCCTGCCAAAATTGTAGAACCTCTTACAAATGCTGAAATTATATCATTATGGGTGATAAATGGAGACTGGCAAAGAGCTTGTGGAAATTACTTGGGCAAAATTAATAACAAATATCCAAAAAGCAAACCTATACAGTTTATAAAAAGAAATAATTGGATTTTTTCCATGTATCATAAAGAGAACCCAGATGTCCCTCAACAGAGAGGAATGGACACAGAAAATGTGGTACATTTACACAATGGAGTTCTACTCAGTTATTAAAAACAACAAATTAATGAAATTCTTAGGCAAATGTATGGAACTAAAAATGGATAGAACTAAAATAATAAAAAAGTCCAATGGCTGAGTGTATCTGCTTCTGTCTAGTCAGCTGCTGGTAGGGCCTCTATGAGAACAGCCATGCCAGGCTCCCATCTGTAAGCACATCAAAGCAAAGTAGTGTCAGGCCTTGGTGACCCCTCCCTTGAGATGAATCCCAAGTTGGGCAGGTCATTGGACCTCCTTTTTTTCTGTCTCTTCTCCATTTTCATCCCTGCGATTCTTTTAAACATGAACAATTCTGGGTCAGGAATTTTGAATCTGGGTTAGTAATACTGTCCCTCCACTTGAGGCCCTATCTACCTACTGGAAGTGAACTCTTCAAGTTCTCTTTTCCCAGTGTTAGGCATTTTGGCTAAAGCTCCCATCCCATCCCAAAATGAGTCCTGAGAATGTCTCACCTATCAGGTCTATGGTACCCTCTAGAGGGTCTCTCCAGCTTCCACTCACCAAGGCTGCTCATTTCCATTCATTCTCTTGGCCTTCTGGGCTTCTCTCTAGTGCCCACAGCCTAATCTGATCCTGTTCCTCTTTCCCTTCCAACTTCCCTCTCTCTTCCAGTTCACCCCCTCTCTCTGTCTCCAGTGATTATTTTCTTCCCTCTTCTAAGTGAGGTTGAAGCTTTCTCTCTTAGACATTTCTGCTTGTTGCACTTCTTATAGTCTGTAAGCTGAATCCTAGGTATTCTGAAATTTTTTGGCTAATATCCACTTATTCCACTTATCAGTGCATATATACCATGCATGTCCTTTTGGATCTGAGTTACTTTACTCAAGATGATATCTTCTAGCTCCATCCATTTGCCTGCAAATTTCATGATGTCATTGTTTCTAAGAGTTGAATATTATTATTGTGTAAATGAACCGAATTTTCTGTGTACATTCTTTGCTTGGGGGACATCTGGGTTATTTCCAGCTTCTGGCTGTTACAAATATCACTGCTATGAACTTGGCAGAGCAAGTGTCCTTGTAGTATGGTAGGGTGTCTAGTGATGAGGACACAAGTACTGACTCTTCCCAGGGATCTGTGAAGCTTCCTATACCTGATCTTACCACACGGCACCACCCTAGTTTAGTTTGCATGTCTCTGGCTTTTCTGAGCTCATCGGTGTTAGTTGACAGCAACAAAATCATACAGAACATACTTCCTCTTGGACAGTCTGCATTTTTGCTTTATTTTCTAATTTTCTATGTTCCTCTAGAAACTGGGAAGATTTCTTATGCTCTTCTATTAAACCTACATGTAAGTATTTGTGGGGGTTTTAAAAATATCTATTGTATTCATTCATTTTGCTCAGTATTGCTGAAGGAGACTAGTGAGAGTCAGGCCCCCACTCCACACCACTAAGGGTAACCTATGTCTTTCTCAGCTACCTTTAATATTTACATTTTTCATGCTACATCAAATGTTGCTGAGTTTATTTCTTTTCTCTTTGTTCACTTTTTTCCCTTTTATAAAGGAAAAACCTTGTGATCCTGCTCACTGCTCATGTTGCCTGGTTAGCGAACTATATTGCCTAACTTGGCTCTTATAATGATGACCACAAAATAGATGTTGGGGGTAAGAGGTGAAAATTAAAATGTGCATTACCTTCATGCTAATAACAGAATTTGTCTTACTGGGAAAGAGAAGCAGGCACTAAAACAGATTCTTTTTAGATTTACTGATTTATCTCATTGGCTACTTTAAGAGAGGACAAAGAAACTTCCACAGTTTTAAAAATCTGTAAACACGAATAGAGCATACAGCTCAATGTCACTGAATATTTACATTTAATACTTTAATGTGTACCTGAGGGTATTGTCTAAATAATACTTAAAATCAAAACAGTAAATGTGAATGAGAGGTATAGTGCTGAGTAAAATAGAAAGCTGAATTTTTCACTAGAGAAAAGACATTTTAGCACCATTTCATGTGTATTTATGTTTTTGAATGGGTATACATGCCTTTATATAAAGTGATCAATAAGTATTATTTTCAGTATTAATCTCTTATGAAGTCTTGATTTCAGCCAGTTTATTACATAGCAGTTTATACATTAATATCTGGCAAACATATATATGGGTCTTTGTGCAGCTAAAACCCATATATATGTTTTGAAGAGGCTAATGAACCATTGTGTCTGAGAATTTCTGTACAGTAGGGAAGCTCTATTACTTATTACACATTTATTAGAATATTACTTTGTCAGATATTCACTTAGCAAGGTATTTAAAAATGTTGCAAAGAAAAACATTTGTATGTTGGCGTACAAAAACACTGTTTCCTTTATCATCACCTAGAGAACATTCTAGAATAATTCAAACTAGTTAGTGTTTGGATGGATTTCATTTGTGGTTCATCAGTTTAAGATTTTCATATGAATCATTAAGAAATCTTGATGCTTGTTTGTGAGATGTCACTTCTGCATTTTTTTAAATGAAAGTGCATTACATATTTTGAAGAAGCAGTTTCTTTTAAAGGGATATATTAACCAATCTCCAACAGTTACCTCAGAAATTTGGGTATTGTTTTATAGACAATGGTGGCTGTTCTACAAAGCACATTTGCAATAATTTTCTGTATGGAATTCATAATGGGAACCTTAGGAAATGGATTCATTGTTATGATGGCCTGCACAGACTGGATCCAAAGAAGAAAACTCTCTTTAGTGGATCAAATCCTCACTGCTCTGGCAATTAGCAGAATCACTCTAACTTGGTTGGTATTCCTGGATTGGTGGGTATCTGTTCGTTATCCAGCATTGCATGAAACTGGTAAGATGTTAACAATGTATTTGATCTCCTGGACTGTGATCAATCATTGTAACTTTTGGCTTATTGCAAGTCTGAGCATTCTTTATTTTCTTAAGATACCCAACTTTTCTAACATTGTTTTTCTTTATTTAAAGTTTAGAGCTAAAAATGTGGTTATGGTGACCCTATTAGTGTCATTATTTTTCTTGTTCTTAAATACTGTAATTATAAAAATATACTCTGATATGTGTTTTGATAGTGTTCAAAGAAATGTGTCTCAGATTTCAAGACTGTATATCCATAAACAAATTTGCAAATTTCTTTCATTTACTAACCCTATGTTCACATTCATACCCTTTTTTATGTCCCTGATAATGTTTTTTCTGCTCATCTTCTCCCTGTGGAGACATCTGAAGAACATGCAGCACAACGCCAAAGGATACAGAGACATCAGCACCACAGTGCACATCAGAGCCTTGAAAACCATCATTGTGTCTGTAGTGTTATACACTATATTTTTTGTATCATTTTTTGTGAAAGTTTGGAGTTCTGCATCACCAGAGAGATACCTGATCTTTTTGTTTGTCTGGGCTCTGGGAAATGCTGTTCTTTCTGCTCACCCATTTGTCCTGATTTTGGGAAACAGTAGATTGAGATGGGCTTCTCTCTCCCTGATATTGTGGCTCAGGTACTTGTTCAAAAATATAGAAGTATAGGGTCTGCAGACCACCCAAGGAATAATTTTGCTTATTCTAAAGGAAAATCAGAAGACAAAAATTATCATATATAAAAAGTCATAAATTATAAATATTATTCCATAAGTAGTTGTGAATTAAATAGTCTGTAAAAATCTGGAAAGAGCATTGTGTAACTTTTGTTACAATCTTAGATAGAGAATGATATCAGTATATACAATGTAAATGCAGATTTCTATGATCAAGCTATATACTATAAGATTCAGAACTAAGATTTACAAATAAAAGAAAACATGAGGCATTTGTCTTTCTTGGTGTATGTTACCACACTCAGCATAATCTTTACAGTTCCATACATTTACTTGAAAGCTTCATGATATAATCTGAAGTAATCACAGAAGCCAGAAAAATAGTAAGGGAATGTGGGATAGGGGCAGAGAAAGAGTTCTAGAGTGAATATAGGATATCATTATTGTGGAGTGCAAAGAAAAAAAAAGCAAAGACAATAGAGGTTCTTTTATTGGTAGGGGAGGGAAAGCAGAGTGAAAAATTTAAAAAAAACCACTAAAGATTTTTTTTAAAAAACATAGCAAAACATTATTTTATAAGTCTTTATATATATAACTCAAGGAGTATAATCTAACAAAAACTCTCAAGCCTTTGGTCAGGGGATTCCCAGAGACTCTGAAAAAAAGAAAGGATATTCTTATTGCCTTTGTTTACCACCCCAGAACTTAAGTGAGATTCTATTGTTGAAGACACTACACACTTTAGATACAGGACTTGTAGGAATCAAGTTGGAATTGTCTTGAAAGCTTCCTTTCTTAGGATTAGCTTTCATGGTAACAGAAGGTGCTATGCAAGCTACCAAGGGAGAAAAGTACTCAGTAGTCCTGCCCATATTTAAAGCCTATTTAAACATCATAACAATGGTTGGCTTAGAAAGATATCCTCAGGTGTATACTATCAACATTTTTTTGTATAAGACAAAGCATTTAATGGATGGTTTGCTTACAGTTTCTGAGGTTTAGTATTACCATCATCCCAGGAAGCACGGCAGCATGAAGGCCTTACCTGGCATGGTAGCTGAGAGCTACATTTAGATCTGTAGGCAGAGAGACTCTGGACTTGGCATGGATGCTTGAAAGTGTAATGGCCATCACCAGTGACATACTTCCTTCAAAAAGGCCACAACACTTAATCCTTCAAAACTTTTCAAACAGTGCCACACCCTGTTTAATTAGCATTCAAATATATTAGTTAATGAGACCATTCTTATTCAAAGAACCACACACCCAATGAAATGGAAGTGTATATTAAGATCTGCATTTTATATATCCTACTTATTTTTCCTGACATTTTTCATGACCTTCCCCATGAGTTCTCATGAGTTTCTTTATTTATATAGTTAATTCAAATTTATACATTTTATGACTTTGTTTCATACCTATGCTATGTCTATAGTTTGAGCTAATATTTACAAAATATTTCAGTTACATAAAATATAGTTGGATAAATCAACATTTAAATCTTAAGGGTAACAATAAACTGCTGTTTCATTGGAATTACAGCTCACTCAAGAGAAAGAAACTAAATGCCTAGGTCTATAGCTAGAGAGGTCATCTCTGACAGGAGAGCCTACTACTACCACTCTTTTAAACCACTTTAGTTTCTACCTGTATTAGAAATACATAGACCCATAGAGAAATGCAATTTCTACCCCTTATCAAAGGAACTTTCTTTTGTAACAGTTGTGATAGTCACAACTGATCAAAATACAGAAGTATGTGACCTTGAGTTATCCATCCCCAGTGGCATCTACAATGCAACTCCTATAACTAAGCCTCAAGGAACATTACCAAAGAGGTATTAAAAAGATTATAGGAGCCAGAACACCAAGATACTACTTGCTAGCATCTTCTGAGTGTAACAGAAAAGCTGCATGCATGAAATCTCAACAATATGAATGCATGTAAAAGACCTGAATGATGACATCATCAGTTGATATTAATGCCAATGACAAACATTTCACATGGACCCACTCCTAGATGAAGAGCTACAGGCAGTTAATGGTGCTGAGATGGAGAGAATCAGTTACTCCAAAGATGAATCCCCTAACTGAATATCCAATCCCAAGTGTTCACTGTGTATATGTATATGTGTATGTGTGTATATGGAACTCAAACATTTGAGAGTGGTAGGGGATAGTGGAAGAATTTCATTGGCGAGAGGAAGGGGTAGAAATAATATGAAGTACTCTAATATAAAATTATTCAAAATGTTTTTAAAAATTCCAAAAAAGAAATGTCAATAGTCATATTATGAATTTTATTCATGTATTACACTTTCAGAAATACTAAATTATAAAACTTACAATATGTAAATCATAGCTATTTATGAATGAATGTGAATCATAATTATTAAAAATAAAACAGACTTATGCTGACTAAAATCTGAGCACAATTGAAGGGGCCTATAAAGTTCTACCTCTTATTTTACTAGCTATTAGAATTATTGTCTGTTGGGAGGGCAAGTCAATGTTCTTAAGAGCTAGAAGTCCTGAGAGGCTGCCCTGCTCAAGTAGATGTGTACACAAGGCATCAGCCACAGTAAATGGATTCACTGTGTTTGCTAAAAACAAATCCAATAATTTGCGAGGGAAAAATGATGGAGAGATAGGGGACAATTGGAAGGGAGGGATGGAAGGATGGATTTATCAAAACACAAACATATATATAGATAGATAGATAAATCAACATATATATATATATGTTTTAATGTATATATTATTTTAAAATGTCACTTGAGAAATTAATTAGAAGATTTGGAACAAATTGGAACATATAAGCATTGATGACAGTAGAGTAAATTGAAAAAGTCCTATAAGATGTTTTTGTAAATTTGTACATATTTTCTCTTATTATATATAAATATGACATTTTCCAGCTGCTTATTTTATGTACAAAATGTTAATTTGTCTTAAAATATTTAAATAATGTATGTTTTTGATTCATTATTAACTCATCATTCTTTTGTTCTTTATTATTTATTTTATTCATTTTTTGGTTTGTTTGTTTATTTCATGGTGGTGGGCATTTGAACCCCGAGGCTCACATAAATGTGATGCAAGTGGCATTGGCCATAACAGTTTCAATTTCATTCAAAAATGTTATTTCAATGTGTGTGTGTGTTTTAGCAAGTTACATAAAATAATGGTTGTTTTAAATTTTATGTTATTATGTAGCCACATTTAACAGGCTAGAAAGTAACCAGGTTTGAGATAGGCCCTGAATGGATTTGTGGATGTCAATCAGAAAGGATAGAAGACATGTTAGATGAAGGCTCAATAGATGCCCCAGCATGGGGAAATAGAAGGTGGGGGTAGGTGGGTTGGGTGGAGGGGCATATTCTTGGAGGCAGGGGGTGGGAGTATTGGTTCAGGGAGGGAGGAAACCAGGAAAGAGTATAACATTTGAAATATAAATGAAGAATATATTCAATAAAATAAAAAGAAGACATGTTAGAGCTGGAAGATGGGAAGGCATGTTATAAACCATTGTCTTCTGGATGTGGATATGGCATTAGTGTTATAACCATAAACTCACAGTCACAATGGTTACCTTTATGATTCCTGTAAGACTAAGCCCTTCAAAATTCCATGGAGAGCCTTGTAAACTGATCTTCTTCCTGAGGAACTAGATATAACAAGTTAATGGTTGCTGCAGTAAGAGTGAGATTTATTGGTCAGTGGCATAGCTGTTAAATGTTTCTGTGTTTTAACTAAATAATATCCTAACTACAATTCTACAGACAACTCCCACTAAAGACAGGCAAGTACAAAAACAGTGAAAAGAGGAAGGAGGGGATTTGAGGAAAAGGGTATAAGCAGGAGACAGAAGAAGAATGAATACTGAAGATAAAAGAATATCCCACATCATATAAACTTATACTTATATATAGGCTTCTTAGCATTAATCTTATAGCAACAATTAAAAATGAGAAAATTATATGTTTCATAGACAGCTGAAAAATGTTAAACAGGTTAAGCCCAAGAAGTTAACTACAAAACGGCAGAAAACATGGTCATGTACACTGCATGTAGTCTTGTTAAACCATGAGAAACTTAAGAGTCCCATAAAGTTTTAGAGCTGAGAAATATTTATTTATGGCTTGTTTATACCAGTAAATTTCCACAGACATCTGTTTTTCCATTCATCATAGATTTTAGACTTTAGGATGTTTATTGATTCATTGAAAAATATATAGTCAATTCCTGGTTAGCATCAGCTGTCACCTTGACCTAATCCAGAATTATTCACCAGAGCCTCAGTTGGGCATTTGCCTTGATCAGAATAGGAATGTCTGTGGGATCTTTTTTTACACAAATAGAAAAGTGGATCATTTTTACAGGAATGCCCACACTATTGTTGACAATGCCATTATTGAGTAGGTAAACCCGGGCTGTATAAAAAATGGTAGCTAAATGTGAGCCTGAGGACAAGCAAGAAATCAACATTCCTTCATGATGTCTGCCTCAGTTCCTTCTTCAGTTTCTTGACTTTCCTCAGCGATGGATTTGTGACCTGGAAGTGTAAGCCAAATAAATCTTTTCCTTCCCAAGTTACTTCCATTTACGTGTTTCTTACAGCAGAACGAAACACAAGCTAGAACATGGTTTAGTATATTTTCGGTTTTTGTTTCCTTAGAGATGCTTTAATAAAAATAAATGCTCTAAATTAAGAAATGGGAAAATACCACTTGAAACCACTCAAAGAGTATACTTTAATATTTATACAGCAAAAGATGTATATATCTTATAATCTTATTAGTAGTCACATATATATCATGTAAAAACATTAAAGTTTTCAGATGATAAAAATTAATCTATTGCTAGATAATAATGCCAAAAGAAATAGAGAACACCCAATTAGAAGATTTCTTTAAAATTTCAAATGAAACAACCAAAGGTCAGTGGGTTGTTCAAGATACACATATCTAGTGAATCAAAAGGATATATAGAATATGAAATTTAAGGCCCCATACTAAGTGGTTCAATTTCCTGAAATATTTAATAGTTTTCAGGAAATAAATGAAATCTTCAGGGGTAAAGAAGCTGATGGGATAAACTATAGATGGCTAACAGGCAAAAAAGCTAGGTATCCACTAGAAAAATTATTAGCATTCCTGCTGGTTCCTAGAAAAAATAGAAGTGTATGAAATAAAAAAGGCAAACTTTTAAAGATTTATTTTACATAAATATAGTATTTCGTTGAAATTTTTACACTTAATAACAATTACCACACTGGTCACTGCACCAAACTAAATTTCATCGACTTGAAGCATATCTGGCATACTCTCTCTAATTAGGGTCCTATATTTGGCTACCCAACCTCCAAGCTTGCTGAATCCAAAATATACAAAAGTTAGGCAAAATAAAACATCAAAGTTATGAAAGGAAATGTTTCTTAATTTGCATGTAACAAATGAGAACTCAGCTTTTATTACAATATCAGCTATAAAAGACTCTACCCTACTATGTTGAGAAATGTTACACAAGCAGGAGTCATTTTGAATTATCTTGTAAATAATGCTTTTCCATCCAAGCAATATTTACCTGTCCTTTCAGTGTGTTGTCACAGTTTCTCTGACTTACCCTTGTTATAGAGTATAAAAAATGAAAAAATAAAAAATTTACTCCAAATCCCACAGTGTAAAAAAAAATCAGTTTATTCTACATTCAGAAATCAAGTACTAGAAGAAATTTAGACCAACTAGGGAGAGTGGGCTTGTCCATTCTTACCCATGAACATGTAATAAGTTTTGTAGCTCTTCTTGTCTGAAGCATAATTTTCGCTCAAATAATTACAGAATTTTCTCTTAGAAATGTTGTACATCAATTGCATTGGTAAACCTCATTGACTGAATCATTACATATCTTCCCAGATGAAATTATCTCAGCTGTTGCCATCTTCAGCATCAGTTGGATTTATGAATTTTACTTTGTGCTCTTATATTTAGTTGTGTGTCAATGTATATGCTTTTGTGTGGGTGTGTGCTTATGTATTCAGGTTCCCATGGTAACCCAAGGCAGCATATCTACCTGGAGCTGTAGTAATAGGATATTGAGAGCCACATGACATGGGTACTGAGAAGCACACTTGGATCACCTGCAAGAGCAGTAAGTATGTTTAATTGCTGAGACATCTCTCCAGTCTTGCTTTTTGACTACTAATACAAAAATCTGTTTTATAATTGGACAGTAACAAGCACTGTTCCAACATGCATATGATGAACAATAGGACTCATAGTAGCATGATTTTTATATTTTTCAAATAATAGTTATTTTCTTAGTAAATCTTAAGGATTTTATATGATTATTACCCACACTATTCATCTTACTTTATTTTAACAAATATTAATTTTATATAGCTACCATTTATAAGTTTTATTTTGATAAGTTCTTTTTCTTTTCTACTGTAATTTGTCCCTAAGTACATTTAGATTTCATTGTTTAAATATTTAGTTCTTAAATATCAAGAAAATTTTATTCTAAATCTCACATGGAGACATATTTCTGAGGAAGATTTAGTCCATAATTATTTCTAAGTTGGGGGAATCAGTCTATTAAAAAATTCTCTTTCTTTCTCTGTCTCTGTCTGTCTCTGTCTGTCTCTGTCTCTGTCTCTGTCTGTCTCTCTCTCTCTCTGTCTCTCTGTATCTCTCTTTCTCTCTCTCTCTCTCAACAATTCTCTTATCTAGGGAATAAAATGCAAGCCTAAGGTTTCCCTACCTAGAGTGAAAGGCACTGCAGCAGGGCAAAGGAAATCTCCTCAGGGTGAGAATAGCCCACTCCAGAAAGCCATGCCTGTTTCCTTTCTAAACTACTCAAGGTTTTAGTACTCCCACCTTCCCCATCCCTCCACTTGAACCCCTCATGCAATCATTTTTGCTTTGATCTGTCTTCTTTTCAGTACTAAACTTTGTCACCTACACTAAGCTGAACCAGATTAAGGTGCCTTCCTGTGTAAACTCTATTGTTACACTTTTCCTTGGTTGTTGGAAGTTTTATGTATATGTTGTACATGATATTTTATTATTCTGTATCAAAACACATTTTCACATCTTAGAATATTATGTGGATTTTTATATATTGGATGCTCTGTCTTTACTCAGAACTACTTAGGGCAATGGAATTGATATAAAGGACATTCACAGTAAAAGTGTTCATATTGTTCTCTGTCATTTTTTTAAAGTGGTTACATGAATATTTTTCCTGTCTTTGCTAGTGTTTACTGCATTACGTTTTTGTTATGAGTCAAGACCTTACTATTATGAATAATGATTGTGTTGTTGTACTTAATTTTAATGTAACACAAAAACATATCATCTTTGATCTACTTTATCAGCCCTGCTTCCAGCCATAGGACAGATATGGGTGAGAGATGAAGGGGGTGGATACAATTTGAACTCTTTGGTATTTGTGGAATTCTCAACACTATAAGGCAAAGGAGAGTCAGCTATAGACAGTGAGTCTTGTTTAATGTTTCCATAAGTAGATTTGCAGTATTTTACATGTGCAAAAGAAATACTCCACTGTTTACTGAGTATGTATATTTCGTAATGTAGTGTGAATAGTAGGATTTTTATTATTACTTTTATTATTTTTTATATTCCAGTTGTTGCCCTGCCTCCCCATTTGCCCTCCCACAGTTACTCATCCAACTCCTCCTACCTGCTCTGTCCAAGAGAATTTCCCCACCTACCCCTGCCTCACTAGACCTCCCTACTCCCTAGGGCTTCAAGTCTCTTGATGGTTAGGTATATTTTCTCTCACTGAGGTGAGACCAGGCAGCCCTCTGCTGTATATGTGTCAGGGACCGCATATCAACTGGTATATGCTGCCTGGTGGGTGACTCAGTATCTGACAGATCTTAAGGGTCCAGGTTAGTTGAAACTGCTGATCTTCCTATGGGGTCTCCCTCCTCCTCAGCTTCTTCCGGCTTTTTCCTAATTCAACCACAGTGGTCCCTGGCTTCTGTCCATTCCTTGAGTGTAATTATCTGCCACTGACTCTTTCAGCTATTTGTTGGGCCTCTCAGAAGACAACAATGCTAGGTGCCTGTCTGTAAGCACACCAGAGCATCAATAATAGTGTTAGGCCTTAGAGACGCTCTTTGAGCTGGATCCCAATTTGGGCCTGTCACTTCACTGGACCTCTTTTCCCTCAGTCTATTCTCTATTTTTGTTCCTGCAGTTAGATTGGAACAATTCTAGTTCAGGATTTTTGACTGTGGTATGGCAACCCTATCCCTCCACTCGGTGCATTGTCTTTCTACTGGAGGTGGACAAGTTCCCTCTTCCCACTGTTGGGCATTTCATCTGAAGTCTCTCCCTTTGGTCTCTAGTATATTCTAGAAGGTCCCTCCAGCTCCTACCTCCTGAGGTTACACATTTCCATTCATTCTGCTGTCCCCACCCAATACCTGATTATGTTCCTCTTTTCCCCTCCTCTCCTCTCTCCCACCCAGGTCCCTTCCCCCCTTTGCTTCCTATGATTGCTTTCTTCTCCCTCCCAGATTAGATTAAAAGATCCTTACTTTGGCCTTATAGAAGGATTTTTAAAACATGAAAATCCTGTCTTATCTGACATGGTACTGAGCATGAGGTATATTAATATTAAATCCTGTACACTAGAAAAAAATAAATTATTGGAGAGAAAAGCAAAGGTAAGTGGACCTCAGTTCAACTGTGTATATGTCTGTGAGTTTATACGCATTTATTTATAAACAGCAATGTATTTCATAAATAATATTTTCAGAATAATTTCCCAGGAGACTACTACACAAAGATGATAGTTTTTATTATGAGACTTGGGCATTGGTTCTGAATAGATCATAGTACAATAAATTTTAAATGTTTAGGAATTTCCATGTACAAACAAATATGTCTTTTATAAGACAAGTTCTGAATCTCTAGTCCTGGCTGTAGACCTAAGTAGACCAGGCTGGCCTCAAACTCATTGAAATTTACCTGCTGCTACCTCTTGAGAGCAGAAAGTAAGTTGTGTATCAACATACCCCATCCCATCTGACAATACTGATCATGTTAGATTTGTTTAAATGTTGGAATATTAGTAGTCAAAAGTTGATCATAAAAGTACGTATAGTGGTAGGAAAGGCAAAAGACTATAAATAATATATTTTGCTTGCAGACTTACACCAGAAAAGCCAGAATTTCCTTTATTACAAACTGTAAAA
This sequence comes from Apodemus sylvaticus, assembly GCF_947179515.1. Taxonomy (NCBI): domain Eukaryota; kingdom Metazoa; phylum Chordata; class Mammalia; order Rodentia; family Muridae; genus Apodemus; species Apodemus sylvaticus. Next base: position 170,058,248 of record NC_067473.1, on the reverse strand, counting down.
TACCCTAGTCTATTATGTATTAAATATCTATTGTCTAGACAAAGCTTAGCTAGAATGTGTGGGAAAATGCAAGATATTCAAGAGGAAAACTGTGAAGTCAGCCCTTAGAATAACTTGAATTTTTCCTGATTTGCAATGGTTGTGTGAGATTTCAAAGAGAATCTCCTTCTGATTTTCCATTACTCAAATAGACACATCATCTTAGATAAATATAGTGATAAATAACAGATTGTGGGATTCTCTTACAGGCCATGGCTGCTATCATAAAGATCATATTTGCAACCATTTACATTTTGGAATTTCTCATTGGGAACCTATTAAATGGATTTTTAGTACTGGTGAATTTCATCAACTGGGTTCAGAAAAGAACAATTTCTCCAGTGGATCAAATCATCACTGCCCTTGCAATTTCCCGAGTTACTCAGCTCTGGCTTATACAAATAAATATATTACTTTTTCTTATTCATTCAGTAAAATCAACAGAAAAGGTCGTAAGAATGACCAATATTGCCTGGGTTGTGACCAATCACTTTAATCTTTGGCTTTCTACTAAACTCAGCATTTTTTACCTTCTGAAGATAGTCAGTTTTTCCAATTCAATTTTTCTTTACTTAAAATGGAGAATTAGACATGTGGTTTATGTAACCCTGATGCTATCTTTGGCCCTCTTGGTTTTGAACATCATAGTCATCAACACCCATATTGATGTCTGGATTGAAATAAATGCAAGAATCATACCTTACAATTTTAGTTTGAGAAGCTCAACTTCACTTCTCAAGCATCTGTTATTCACCAACTCTGTGTTTGCGAGCATCCCATTTGCTTTGTCACTGCTGACTTTTCTCCTGTTAATTTTTTCTTTGTGGAAACATGAGAAGAAGATGCATCACAATATCAGGGGTTCAAGAGACTTTAACTCTAAGGCCCACATTAAAGCCTTGAAAACGGGCCTTGCTTTCCTCTCTCTTCATGCCATTTTTTTACTTTCTCTTGTCATAAATGTCTGCAGCATTGAATTACAAGAGAACTATATAATTTTTTTATTTAGCATATTTACTGGAATAGCTTTTTCTTTGTGCCACTCCTATATCCTGATTCTGCGAAACACTAAGCTAAGACAGGCTTCCCTTTCTGTGCTGTGGTGGCTGAGGTGCAGGCCCAAAGATGTAAGCTCCTCTGGCTCCTAATAAGGATTTGGTCATGGTGCATATTCTAACTCAGAGTAAATTTCTAAGAAATTTTTTCATGTTTACCACTTTTGTATTTATAATCTTTTCTTGTTTACAATATTATTATATTACACCTATAAAATTATATTTGGAATCAGAATTATGCATACCGGCTGCAATCAAAATGTGATCTTTATAAAATATAATAATTTTATCACTATTAGAATAGTGTAAATTAAGATTCATAAAAGAAAAAAGATTCATCTATGTCCAAGAATCTACTAAAAGCTTATTAATTTATTAAAATTTCTTTGATTGTGATCAGTTGGAGTCTTACAAAATCAGAGTTGTATTGTCAGGAGAAACCTTACTCATAGTTAATAGCTATTCTGACCTAACAAAATTTAGACTAGCAGGTAAAATCTTTGTAATATATTTTTAGCAGAATAGAGATTTTTCCAAACTGAAAGCTAAAAACCTATCACCAGGTAACACCCAAAAACTCCATACACTGTTTCATTGTTTAGAATAACATGTCTACCTGTGGTCTCTAGCAATGTATTTGACTAATAACATGGTATATGATTTTGTTTGTTTTTGTTATGTGATTATTAACATCTTCTGTACTATCTTAGAGTTAGAAGACTTATTTAGATATTCTGAATCCATATTCCTTGTGTGAAGTTATCATATTTGTCTTAATAAACTGCCATTCATTCCATGTGATGATATAGCTTCATTTCACCAATAATAGTTTTTCCAGGATTATAAATTGAGACTCTTTTTTTTTTTTTTGGTCATTGTGGTGCCTTTATTCTTAACCATATGTAAAATACTTACTTAACAAGGCCTCAGGAGGGTTAGAAATGTTGATTTGAGTTATTAGTCCTTTTGGTACGACTACTCCTCTGGTCAGAGTTTGAACCAATTGCCTGAATGTTTCTCCTGAGACTAAGTTCCACAATGTTGGAATGAAGTCCCAACTACAAGCATTCTTTTACCACAGTGAAATAAGCCTTTCTCTCTTGAGGAACTCTTTAAATAAAAACCTCTGCTATTAGGTTGCTATGATCAGCGAAGAGGCTTGCCTAAGTGGATCTTGTTTTGTTTTGGATTACTGCCCAGAGTGAAGGTATAAATAGGTCGTAGTCCCCATCCCCCTCCACTCTCTATTTGGACCTCATGTTCAAGGAAATGACTTACTACCCAAGGGACTAAATCCATATCCTCAGGGGTGTTACTACCTACGATAAAGGAACAGGAACAACTGGAACTATGTAGGATATGACAAAGCAGGCATAATCAAAACATAGCAACATGCCACAGTGATAGAGAAATGTTTAACAAAGTCAGTTATGAGAAGAGTGAGAATTTGTACCCTGGCCTGATGTGTGCCCCATACTCCCAGCTATGTGTCCAATAACCTAGACAGTACCCAGCCAACCCTAGATTATGTTTGTGCTCATTGAATCTTATTCTTATATCTCTAGGTTCACTGGGTCTACTGAGTCCACTGGGTCTCCTCCTTGTCAGGCATTGTTTCTGAAGGTTGAATGTGCATTTGGTAGCCCCTTGCTGTGTGTTACAACACTGTTAGAGACCTTTGGGAACTAGGATAGATACTGTCTTTGATCCCATGCCCAAGCATGCTGTCTCTGTGCTTGAACCTACCATCTCTATCTCTCTCTGTGCCTTGGGGAATGTGAAGAGAGATGAACAAAGGGAAGAGGAGGGTGGAGCTGGTGAGTAGTTAGTGGGAGAAACTGTGGCATCTGGTGGTGCTTGGAGGACCTAGTTGGCCGTGTGCACTGCGGAAATGGAGTGTCAAGTGGCTATTAGCATTTCACCAGTACCATCATGGCTGTCCCTTAAATAAGCAACACCTTGGTTGTCTATGTGGTTCCTGTCACCTTTAGTCTGAATTCTCCACATGCCTGCCTATAGTTATCTTTGCTCGGTATCCTTCATGTGGCTGAAGCCCTCTGTTGACCACCATAGATATTAGAGGTGTACAAGCTCAATTATGGAGGATGTGCATGTTTCCAATGGTCTAGCCCTGTGCTCATTTTGCTGTTGATTGCTGATGCCCATTTACACATTTGTAGACAGATAGACACTATAATGTCAGGGGCTGCACTTTGTGATCCTCTCATGAAGCTGGATGTCATTGATGGCAGGTTGAGGGTGAGGGACTTTTTACTTACCCTAGCCTTACGCTAATCCGTGAAAGAGATTGAAATGAATGGGATTTAATGACATTGCTACCGCAGGTGTATGATATAAGGGATTTAAATGCAGAAAGGAAAGTGAAGGTAGCAGGAAAGGAAGAAATGGATGGGCTGATGAGATGGGTGAGCATTAGTAAGAAGTGAGGAAAGTGGTTTTTGACTCTCAAGTTGCCCTGTACTGTTCTCTGACTCCTGTTACATAAGCTTCAGCTGCAAGCATGAAATCCCTGTGTATGGGTCCATGCTCTCTATGTGCTTGGTCTCTCTGGGGGAGAATGGAAGGAAAAAGAGAAAGGAGGATGGAAGGAATGGAGGGAGAGAAGAGAGGTGGGAAAGAGGGGAGAATGGCAGGAAGAAGAAAGGAAGGAACCTTTTGAGGTAAAGGTTTTAAAAGTTTTGACACATATCTTAATTTCTGGTTGACTGTTCACCTGCTGGGATTTCCAGCATCTCCTGTCCCAGACCAGGGAACTGGGCCAGTTCTACTTGCACCGTGCTTAAACCAGAGAGTTTGTTAAGATAGAGAGAACTTCCCAGTAATGAAGTAGGTCGAAGAGGTATGAAATGTTAGATGCTTGCTAGGGATGGGTCAGGAGACTCACAACCTTTTATGCATCATTGAAATCATGCCTGCTTCCTCCCACATCTGTCACAGGCTCTTCTCTCAAATGTTCTGTTCCATTCGTGTAATCCTTGGTGACAGTGATGGTGACACTAGTGGTGGTTGGTTCTTACCGCCCCCTGCACCCCCTGTGGGCCACTGGTTTCTCCATATCCTAATCTTTGAGTGCAGTACCTTTAGTTATGATGGGAAGGAGTGCTATTTTATGCCATGTCCTCTCCTTTCTTCTAATTCTTTGGGAACACATGAATTCAAGATTGCCAACAGGAATCTGAAGGGTAGAGAAGTTCAGTAGCTTAAGATTTCATGAAGTCAAGTCTTGAAACAGTCAAGCCTTCAGCTCATGGAGCAACTGAGTACCAAACTTTGCACAAAATTGTATCCTGTGAACCATTGTTACTTTATATTTATGAAAAGGCAGACTTTTTAAAAAGTTACAGTTAAAACATTCAAAATTATGTAACAGCAAATGATATTAACAAAGGTTTTATGTTGATGGCTCTGGGAAAATAACTGTAAACCTAAATACCTAAATGTTGGGTAATATTTATTTAAGCTACAAGTAACAAACGGTTATATATCAAGATGCCAATAGCATTGTATATAAGTTGTATAATTGTATTAGAATATTGATTCTGATTCTGTTTTCCCCTTTATTTTCTAATTCCCTCCAATGAATATATTACTGTGGAAATAAATACATTTGAAATCTGACATTTAAAAATATCTGTCAAGAATATTGGAACATGTCTTTAGCTTCTTTGAGTTAAAAATCATGTTTTCTTTCATAAGTCAATGTATAATCTCAAAAAATATAGAAAATAGTGTGTATCCATGAATTTTTCTACCTGGCCACTTTGTTCTCCAAAATAAAATTCTGAGATTAATTATTTATTAATAAAAGCTCAGTGCATAAACTTTTACTTGTCTCTTGACTTTCTACTAATAAAACTTGTTTATTCTAGTATGTCTGCTATGTGGCTAATTACCTCTACTCTAGTTTCATGGGTCTATTTCCTCAGTATTCTGGGGCAAATCTCGCTCTCTTGACTCTTTCCCAGAATCCCTCACTCCCCGCTGGATGTCCCACCTTTTTTTTTTTCTAAATAAAATAGGGCAAATCTATGTTTATTTCCTATTTACATTTCTCTAGGCAGCAGAGAGAACTTAGAAAATAATTCTTCTCAAGATGTTTATTTATCCATTTAGAAAAATTCATAACTAGTTTATCAGATAAATCCTATCAAATCATTTCTTTATTTTTTTTATTATCTTCTTCATTTACATTGCCAATGGTAAAACCTTTCCCAATTTTCCCCCTCCTAACCCCCCAACTATTCCCTACCTCCCCCCACCCCCTGTCTCCATGTATATGCCCCTCTACCCTACACAATCTCGCCTCCCCCACAACTCCCGCCCCATCCGTTTCCCTTTGTTGGGGCCTCTATTGAGCCTTTACCTGACCAAAGACCATTCCTCCTACAGATGCCCAACAAGGTATTCCTCTGCCACATTTTTGGCTGGAACTATGTGTACCCCTTGGTTGATGGTTCAGTCCCTGGGAGTCTTGGGGTGTCTGGGTGTCTGAAGTCATTGTTCTTCCCATGGGGCTATATACCTGTTCGGCTCCTCCTGACCACCCTCCAGATACTCCATTGGGGACCCCTAGATCAGTCAATAGTTGGTTGCTAGTTTTTGCCTTTGTATTTGTAAGGCTCTGGCAGGACCCTCTGGAGACAGCCATGGCATGCTCCTTTCCGTACACACTTCTTGTCATAGTGTTGGGTTTTGGTGACTGTTTATAGGATGAATCCCCAGGTAGTGCAGTCGCTGGGTGGCCTTTACTTCAAACTCTGCTCCACACATTGCCTCCCTTATTGCTCCTGTGAGTATTATGCTGCCTTTCTCAGAGGAACCATAGCATCCTCACTTAAGACCTCCTTCTTCTTGAGCTTCCTGTGCTGGGTGAATTGTAAGCTGCTTATTTTGAGCTTTTGAACTAGCATCTGCTTATTTGTGAATGCATACCGTGTGTCTTCTTTTGTGACTGGGTTACCTCGCTCAAGATGACAGTTTCTAGTTCCATCCATTTGCCTAAGAATTTCATGGATTCATTGTTTTTAATAGCTGAATAGTACGCTGTTGTGTATATATACCACAGTTTCTGTATCCACTCCTCTGTTGAGGGACATCTGGGTTCTTTCCAGCTTCTGGCTATTATAAATAAGGCAGCTATGAACATAATGGAGCATGTGTCCTTATTACATGTAGGAGCACTTTCTTGGTATATGCTCAGGAGTGGTATAGCTGGGTCCACAGGTAGTACTATATCTAATTTTCTGAGGAATCACCAAACTGATTTCCAGAGTGGTTTTACCAGCTTGCAATCCCACCAACAATGGATGTGTTCCTCTTTCCCCATATCCCCTCCAGCATTTGCTGTCCCCTGAGTTTTTCATCTTAGCCATTCTGACTGGTGTAAGGTAGAATCTCAGTGTTGTTTTGCATTTCCCTGATAACTAAGGATGCTGAACATTTCTTTAGGTGCTTTAGAGCCATTTAAGTTTCCTCAGTTGAGAGTTCCCTGTTTAGCTCTGTACCCCATTTTTAATAGGGTTATTTGATTCTCTGGAGACTAACTTCTTGAGTTGTTTGTATACATTGGATATTAGCTCTCTATCGGATGCAGGGATAGTAAAGTTCTTTTCCCAATTTGTTGGTTGCTGTTTTGTCCTATTGACTATGTCCTTTGCCTTACAGAAGCTTTGCAGTTTTATCAGGTCCTATTTGTCGATTCTTGTTCTTAGAGCATAAGCCATTGGTGTTCTGTTCAGAAACTTTTCCCCTGTGCCCATGTGTTCAATGTTTGTCCCCACTTTTTCCTCTATAAGTTTCAGTGTGTCTGATTTTATATGTAGATCTTTGATCCACTTGGACTTGAGCTTTGTACAAGGACATAAGAATGGGTTTATTTTCATTTTTCTGCATGCTGACCTCCAGTTGATCCAGAACCATTTGTTTAAAATGCTGTCTTTTTCCACTGGAATTTTTTTAGCTCCTTTGTCAAATATCAAGTGACCGTACATGTGTGGGTTCTTTTCTGGGTCTTCAATCCTAGTCCATTTATCTTCCTGCTTGTCTGCATACCAATACCATACAATTTTTATCGCTATCTATCTGTAGTAGAGCTTGAGGTCAAGGATGGTTATTCCCCCAGAATATCTTTTGTTGTGGAGAATAGTTTTTGTTATCCTGGGTTTTTGTTATTCCAGATGAATTTGAGAATTGCTTTTTCTAGATCTATGAAGAATTGATTTGGGATTTTAATGGGGATTGCATTGAATCTGTAGATAGCTTTGACAAGATGGCCATTTTTACTATATTGATCCTGCCAATCCATGGACAAGGGAAATCTTTCCATCTTCTGAGACTTTCTTCGTTTTCTTTCTTCAGAGGCTTAAAGTTCTTGTCATATAGACCCTTCACTTGATTTGTCAGGGTCACACCTAGGTATGAAATATTATTTGGGACTATTGTGAAGGGTGTCATTTCCCTAATTTCTTTCTCATCTTGTTTATCCTTTGAGTAGAGGAAGGCTACTGATTTGCTTGTGCTAATTTTATATCCAGCCACTTTGTTGAAGTTGTTTAGCAGCTTTAGGAGTTCTCTGGTGAAAGTCTTGAGGTTGCTTAAGTATACTATCATATCATCTGCAAATAGTGATAGTTTGACTTCTTCCTTTCCAATTTGTATTCCTTTGACCTCTTTTTACTACCTGATTGCTCTGGCTAGGACTTTAAGTACTATATTGAATATATAAGGAGAGAGTGGGCAGCCTTGTCTGGTCCCTGATTTTAGTGGGATTGTCTCAAGTTTCTCTCCATTTAGTTTGATTTTGGCTACTGGTTTGCAGTATATTGCTTTCACTATGTTTAGGTATGGGCCTTGGATTCCTGATCTCTCTAAGACTTTTGTCATGAAGGGATGCTGGATTTTGTCAAAAGCCTTTTCAGGATCTAATGAAATGACCATGAGTTTTTTTTTCCTTTAGTTTGTTTATGTAGTGAATTACATTGACAGATTTCCATATATTGAACCATCCCTGCATCCCTGGAATGAAGCCTACCTGATCGTAGTGAATTATCGTTCTGATGCATTCTTGGATTCAGTTGGCCAGGATTTTGTTCAGTATTTTTGCATCAATGTTTATTAGGGAGATTGGTCTAAAGTTCTACTTCCTTGTTTGGTCTTTGTTTGGTTTAGGTATGAGCATGATTTTTGCTTCATAGAATGAGTTGGGTAGTGTTCCTTCAGTTTCTATTTCATGGAAAAGTTTGAAGAGTAATGTATTAACTCTTCTTTGAAGATCTTATAGATTTCCCCACTAAACCCATCTGGTCCTGGGCTTCTTTTGAAGGGAGACTATGAATGGTTGCTTCTATTTCCTCATGGCTTATGGGACTATTTAGATGGTTTATTTGATCCTGTTTTAACATTGGCACCTGGTATGTACCTACAAAGTTATCCATTTCATTCAGGTTTTGAAACTTTGTTGAGTATAAATTATTGTAGTAGGATCTGATGATTTTTTGAATTTCCACAATTTCTGTTTTGTCTCCCTTTTCATTTCTGATTTTATTAATTTGGATACTGTCTCTGTGCCCCCTGGTTAGTCTGGCTAAGGGTTTATCTATCTTGTTGATTTTTTTCAAAGAACCAGCTCTTTGTTATGTTGATTCTTTATATAGCTCTTTTTGTTTCTACTTGGTTGATTTCGGCTCTACGTTTGATTACTTCTTGCCATCTACTCCTCTTAGGGGTATTTGCTTCCTTTGCTTCCTTTTGTTCTAGAGCCTTCAATTGCTCTGTCAAGCTGTTAGTGTAAGCTCTCTTCATTCTCTTTTTGGAGGCACACATAGCACTGAGTTTTCCTCTTAGCACTGCTTTCATTGTGTCCCATAAATTTTGGTATGATGCATCTTCATTTTCATTGAATTCTAAAAAGTCTTTAATTTATTTCTTTATTTATTCCTTGACCAAGCTATCATTGAGAAGCACATTGTTCAATGTCCATGTGTATGTGTGTTTTCCATTGCTTTTGTTTGAGCTTAAGACCAGCCTTAGACCATGGTGATCTGATAAGATACATGGAATAATTTCAATATTTCTATATCTGTTGAGGCCTGCTTTGTGACCAATTATATAGTCAGTTTTGGAGAAGGTACCATGAGGTACTGAGAAGAAGGTATATTCTTTTGCCTTAGGGAGGAATGTTCTATGAATATCTGTTCTATCCAGTTAGTCCATAACTTCAGTTAGTTTCACTGTATCTCTGTTTAGTTTATGGTTCCATGAATTGTCCATTTTTTGACAGTGGGGTGTTGAAGTCTCCCACTATTATTGCGTGGGGTGCAATGTGTGCTTTGAGCTTTAGTAAAGTCACTTTTATGAATGTGGGTGCCCTTGCGTTCGGAGCATAGATGTTCAGAATTGAGAGTTCATCTTGGTAGACTTTTCCTTTGACCAGTATGAAGTATGCCTCCTTATCTTTTTTGAAAACTTTTGATTGAATGTCAATTTTATCTGATATAAGAATGGCCACTCCAGCTTTTTTCTTGGGACCATTTGCTTAAAAAATTGTTTTCCATCCTTTGACTCTTAAATAGTGCCTGTCTTTGTCACTGAGGTGAGTTTCTTGTATGCAGCAAAGCGTTGGGTCCTGTTTATGTATCCAGTCCATTAGTCTATGTTTTTTTATAGGGGAATCGAGACCATTGATATTAAGAGATATTAAGGAAAAGTGATTGTTGCTTACTGTTATCTTCTTAGTTAAAGGTGACATTCTGGTTGTGTAGCTATCTTCTATTGGGTTTGATGAAAGATTACCTTATTGATTTTCTACAGTGTGGTTCGTTGTCTTGTGCTGGTATTTTCACCCATTATCCTTTGCAAAGCAGGATTTGTGGAAAGATACTATGAAAATTTGCTTTTGTCATGGAATGTCTTGTTTTCACCATGTATTGTAATTGAAAGTTTTGCTAGGTATAGTAGTCTGGGCTGACATTTATGTTCTCTTCGAATCTGTATGATATCTGTCCAGGCTCTTCTGGCTTTCATAGTCTTGGTGAGAAGTCTGGTATAATTCTGATAGGTCTGCCTTTATATGTTACTTGACCTTTTTCTCTCACTGCTTTTAATATTCTTTCTTTGTTTAGTGCATTTTGGTGTTTTGATTATTATGTGACAGGAGGAGTTTCTGCTCTGGTCCAATCTGTTTGGAGTTTTGTAGGCTTCCTGTATGTTCATGGGCATCTCTTTCTTTAGGTTAGGGAAGTTTTCTTCTATAATTTTGCTGATGATATTTATTGGGCCTTTAAGATGTAAATCCTTGCTTTCTTCTATTCCTATAATCCTTAGGTTTGGCCTTCTCATTGTGTCCTGGAGTTCCTGGATGTTTTGGGCTACAAGCTTTTTGCATTTTGCATTTTCTTTGACTGTGGAGTCAATGATTTCTATGGAATCTTTAGCATCTGAGATTCTTTCTTCTATCTCTTGTATTCTGTTATTGATGCTTGCATCTATGACTCCTGAATTCTTTCCAAAGTTTTCTATTTTCAGAGATGTCTCATGTTGTGATTTCTTTGTTGTTTCTATTTCCAGGTTTAGGTCCTGGATAGTTTTGTTCAGTTCCTTCACTTGTTTGTTTTTTAATGAAATTCTTTAAGGAATTTTTGTGTTATCCCTTTAAGGGTTTCCACCTATTGATCCATATTCTCCTGTGTTTCTTTTAGGGATTTTTGTGATTCTTCTTTATGGGTTTCTTCATGTTGACCCATGTTCTCCCATAATTCCCTATGAGATTTTTGTATTGCTTCTTTAAGGGCTTCAACCTGTTGACCCATATTCTCCCATATTTCTTTAAGAGATTTTTGTGTTTCCTCTTTAAGGGCTTCTACCTTTTGATCCATAATATCTTGTCTTTCTTTAAGGGATTTTTGTGCTTCTACCTGTTGACCCATGTTCTCTTGTGTTTCTTTAAGGGAATTATTTATGTCCTTCTTGAAGTCCTCCATCAGTGATATGAGATGTGATTTCAAATCTGGTTCTAGCTTTTCTGATGTGATGGAGTATGCAGGATTTGCTGTTGTGAGAGAGCTGGATTCTGATGGTGCCATGTTGCCTTGGTTTCTGGTGGTAATGATCTTGCATTTGCCTTTAGTCATCTCATTATCCCTGGCATTAGCTGGTCTTGCTGACACTATCTTCTCTGTCCTGCAGGCCTGTGTTTCTGTACTCCTGTGATTCTCTTTCTGTCCAATGCCCTGCAAACAGCTGATTCTCCAGGAAGTATCAGGCGATGGGGTCTCCCATGTGGTAGACTTGGCAAGGGTCAAATACCCTGCTCCTGCCAATTCTTGAATGCCCTGCTCCTGTAGATTCTCTAATACCCTGCTCCTGTCAGTTCTCTAGAGAATATCAGGAATTGGTGTCCTCTCTGTTCCAGATGTGACACAGGTCTCCCACATCTGACAGCAAGATGTAACAGCAGTAAGTTGTATATTAAAATTGAAGATGCAAACCTGATTTAGAATTCAAAGTTCCCAACTCTTTGCTCCAAATAAGATATTCAGTTAACAAACCTTTCAGATCTGTGGGGACTGGCTTATTGATATTTTACATCTTTATCATTATGTTTAAGGTAATGAATCTGACAGCAAGTGGCAGTGACAGGGGAAGAGGGAGTGGTAGAAGGGGTGGAAGGAGATAGGGGAACTAATACTCTGCTCATGTCAGTTCTCTAGAGAGTATCAGGAAGTAGTGTCCGCTCTGTGCCAAATGTTGTGCAGGTCTCTCACATCTAAAGGCAAGGGGCGGTGACAAAGCAGGAGGAAGGGGTAAAAGGGGCAGAATGGGATAGGGAAACTGGAGGTTGCTGGGTAGTGAGTCCCTGAGCAGAGGGGCTCCATGACTCACTGTGATGGGCAGTGATGCTTACCTAATACCCTGCTCCTGCCAGTTCTCTAGAGAGTATTAGGAAGTTGTGTTCTCTTCGTGCCAGATGTAGTGCAGGTCTCCCACACCCGATGGCAAGGGGTGGAGACAGGGGTTAAATTGAGACTCTTAAGAAAGATGTATTATCCTAAACATAGTAAAAGCAATATACAGCAAACCGATAGCCAGCATCAAACTAGATGGAGAGAAACTTGAAGCAATCCCACTAAAATCAGGGACTAGACAGGGCTGCCCCCTCTCTCCTTATCTTTTCAATATTGTACTTGAGGTACTAGCTCAGGCAATTCGACAACATAAGGAGGTCAAAGGGATACAAATTGGAAAGGAAGAAGTCAAACTATCATTATTTGCAGACGACATGATAGTCTACCTAAGTGACCCAATAAACTCCACTAGAGAACTCGTACAGCTGATAAACAACTTCAGCAAAGTGGCAGGTTATAAAATCAACTCAAGCAAACCAGTGGCCTTCCTATACTCAAAGGATAAGCAGGCTGAGAAAGAAATTAGGGAAATGACCCCCTTCACAATAGCCACAAACAGTATAAAGTATCTTGGGGTGACTCTTACCAAACATGTGAAAGATCTTTACGACAAGAACTTCAAGACTCTGAAGAAGGAAATGGAAGAAGACCTCAAAAAATGGGAAAACCTCCCATGCTCATGGATCGCCAGAATCAATATAGTTAAAATGGCCATTTTGCCAAAAGCAATATACAGATTCAATGCAATACCCATCAAAATCCCAACTCAATTCTTCACAGAGTTAGAAAAAGCAATTAACAAATTCATCTGGAATAACAAAAAACCCAGGATAGCTAAAACTATTCTCAGCAACAAAAGAAATTCTGGGGGAATCGGTATCCCTGACCTCAAGCAATACTACAGAGCAATAGTGTTAAAAACTGCATGGTATTGGTACAGTGACAGGCAGGCAGATCAATGGAACAGGATTGAAGATCCAGAGATGAACCCACAGACCTATGGCCACTTGATCCTCGACAAAGGGGCTGAAAACATCTAATGGAAAAAAGATAGCGTTTTCAACAAATGGTGCTGGTTCAACTGGAGGTCAGCATGCAGAAGAATGCGAATTGATCCATCTTTATCGCCTTGTACTAAGCTCAAATCCAAATGGATCAAGGACCTCCACATAAAGCCAGACACTCTGAAGCTAATAGAAAAGAAACTGGGGAAGACCCTTGAGGACATTGGTACAGGGAGAAAATTTCTGAACAGAACACCAATAGCGTATGCTCTAAGATCAAGAATTGACAAATGGGACCTCATAAAATTACAAAGTTTCTGTACTGCAAAGGACACCATCAAAAGGACAAATCGGCAACCAACAAATTGGGAAAAGATCTTCACCAATCCTACATCAGATAGAGGGCTAATATCCAATATATATAAAGAACTTAAGAAGTTAGACTCCAGAAAACCAAACAACCCTATTAAAAAATGGGGTACAGAGTTAAACAGGGAATTCTCACCTGAAGAACTTTGGATGGCGGAGAAGCATCTTAAAAAATGCTCAACTTCATTAGTCACTAGGGAAATGCAAATCAAAACAACCCTGAGATTTCACCTTACACCAGTCAGAATGGCTAAGATTAAAAATTCAGGAGACAGCAGGTGTTGGAGAGGATGTGGAGAAAGAGGAACACTCCTCCACTGCTGGTGGGGTTGCAAATTGGTACAACCACTCTGGAAATCAGTCTGGCGGTTCCTCCGAAAACTGGGCACCTCACTTCCAGAAGATCCTGCTATACCACTCCTGGGCATATACCCAGAGGATTCCCCACCATGTAATAAGGATACATGCTCTACTATGTTCATAGCAGCCCTATTTATAATTGCCAGATGCTGAACCCAGGTATCCCTCAACAGAAGAGTGGATGCAAAAAATGTGGTATATCTACACAATGGAGTACTATTCAGCCATTAAAAACAATGAATTCATGAAATTCTTAGGCAAATGGATGGAGCTAGAAAACATCATACTAAGTGAGGTAACCCAGACTCAAAAGGTGACTCATGGTATGCACTCACTAATAAGTGGATATTAACCTAGAAAACTGGAATACCCCAAACATAATCCATACATCAAATGAGGTACAAGAAGAAAGGAGTGGCCCCTTGTTCTAGAAAGACTCAGTGAAGAAGTATAGGGCAAAACCAGAACGGGGAAGTGGGAAGGGGTGGGTGGGAGGACAGGGGGAGAAAAGGGGGCTTATGGGACTTTCAGGGAGTGGGGGGCTAGAAAAGGGGAAATCATTTGAAATGTAAATAAAAAATATATCGAATAAAAAAAAGACAAAAAAAATAAAGATGTATTATTTATGCATGTGTGATATATCTGTTAATATATACATTTATAATTTTAGTTAAATTAAAATTTAAAAGTATAAGCATATATTAAGAATATGTGCTTAAAGTTGTATATTAAAAATGAAGATGCAAACCTGATTTAGAATTCAAAGTTCCCAACTCGTTCCTCCAAATATGATATTCAGTTAACAAATCTTTCAGATCTGTGGGGGCTGGCTTATTGATACTTTACATCTTTATTATTATGTTTAAGGTAATGAATCTTAAATATATTTTCAATTATGAATATTATTTTATATTCAGACATGTACAGTCTTCCCAATGTCATTTTCAAAAATGCAGAGCATTGAGTTGAATTTTCATATATAAGACAACAAATCTTGGCTCATATAGTCTTCTAATTGCGATCAATAAATGTATTATAATTTAGATCATTATTCACCCATATATAAATAGATTTGGCAGAAACACATTATGTAAGAATAAGAAATGTACATAATTTGAGTGATCAATATATACAATTAGCTTTGCTTATGTAGATAAATTATTGGTATGTCTTTCATGTGAAAATTGGAGATAAAAAGTTTAAAAAAACTGTACAAAAATTGTAAATATGTTAAATTACGGCAATGAGAAAAGGAGTTCCTTTTCCCTGGTCTTATTTCCTGTCTCCTAAGTTGATAACACTTCAGTAAGATATTTTCTTTTTCTGTATTTGAAAATGAAGATTTATTTATTTAAGCTCATTTTTTCAAAAGAAATCAATCATAATGCATTTTCGTTGAATGTAGTTCTTACATGCCTAGGTTATGTTGTTTGACTTTGTTCTTTTTCTCTCACTCTTATTCTTTGAGAATATCTAACAGTGTGTTTTATTCACATCCTTGCCCCACACCTCAGGTTCCATCTCTTTCCCCAATACATCCAATTCTGCCCCTTTCTTCTTTCAACTTGCTGATAGGCCTTATTTCCAATATTACAAAGTGTTTTATTGCTCCCAGGGTATTTGTACTATTCTACCAGCGGGTATGTTTTACTAAGGTAGTCACTGTTATCTATTACAAGGTTCACAGATGGATAAGATTGAGCCTTCCCTTCTCTCTTCCAGCATGCATAGCACCTGCCAGCACTATGAATGCTAGCCAGTAGACACAAGTTTATAGCTAAATATCAGGTTAATATCTTCATGTTCTACAACTTAAGTATGTGGTGACTTTAAAAATAAGAATGGGCTTACCACCAAGTTCTAGAGGATAGGCAAAAGTATTGTCAAATAATGTAATGTAGAAGAAGAGCTGCTCATGGGGCTCACTTGCCAATAACTCCAAAAGTGGCAGCCCAATCCTGGTCCTGGGATTTTTATTTATTATCTTGAGGTATCTACTGCTGGCACTGTGGCATCATTGTAGGATGACTCTAGACCAGTAGTTCTCAATCTTCCCAATTCTGTGATCCATTAATATGGTTAGGTGACCCCTAACTGTAAGATTATTTTCATTGCTATTTCAAACCTGTAATTTTTCTACTGTATGAATTGTAATGTAAACACCTGTTTTTCATTGAGGTCTTAGGTCACCCCCCCCAACACACAGGTTGAGAATCAATGATCTAGACTCTTACATTATGTGTACAGTTGCATATTTAAAGAAGCATCAACACTAGTAGGTTTCCATGTGACTATTTTAAAAATGTATTTAGTTTTTCTATCCCTCCCTGTATTCTCTTTACTACCCTCCTCTTCTCCTCCACATTTATTCCTTCTTGTTGGACTATTTCCAAGCCTTTATATCAATGCATTCTGTGTCTCTTCCTTTGAAACCCCAGTCTCATAGGTCTTTACTAATTTTGGAAACATTATCATCTGAGTTGGGGCTTTAAAAATATTTATGCATGAAATAGACAATGAAAAAGGAAAATGTAAAATGTCTGTGGCAAGTTAATTTGTATATAGAGTAATTAGTATTAACATGAGTGCTTATGATAGTTTTCTTTTGTAGAATCTGAAATCCTAATGTTTTAAATGGCTTACTTAGCCATGACTAAAGATGACAAGTGCCAGTAAACTAATTAGACACTGGCAGAGAGCTATTTTCATTAAGTTTACATGAAACATTAATGGGAAAACTATGAATTCTCACACTTATAAAATTATTAGAAAGAATGTAACTGAACATGTAATTTCAGTACATAGTTTAGCTGGGGCTTTTTTGCTTCTTATACTTAAAGCTTAATTTTTACATGATAATATAGCTATTGTTTTTGTTAGTTTAATGAATTGGAAGCAAGTTGACTTATGAAACTGTTACATAGCCTTTGTGTTTTAAACCCATTTTTTTTGAAGATAAAACACCATATCACCGACATCTAAATATAATGATTGCTGCATCTTCTTGTCATTTATTTATGGCTTTCTGTGTAGACATATATAATGAACATTTTGAATGATCAAAGTGCTTAGTAATTGTGGTATAACCTGGCATTGCTGTTTGTAATTTAATGTTTCACCAGAAAGCATAATACCAGCTCTAGTTTTGGGATAAAGGTTATAAAATTATTTCTACAACAAACCTTTGTTGTCTTTTCTAATAAAATGCACTAAAAGTACTTAGTATGTACTGTTTTCTTAGACAATTTTACATTAATTCTCACTGCTAAATTAAAACAATGATACAAGCTAATACGGCATTTTTAAGAACTGCCTTTTCTTTTTCCACATTTGATCCTTGCATATAAGAACCTATTAACAAAAATGTAACACAATCAAGATAACCTATGATGGTTAGTGGGAATTGGTAACTTAAGGGAATGTAGAATAATCAGAAGACAAGCCTTTCTATGTGCCCACTTGAAATAGGCTATAAATTTATAGGAAATCATATTGAATATGTTAATTGGAGAGAGATGACTGATTCCCTCTGGAATCCAGGTTGGGACTCTGGGCTCCATATACTCACACACACACACACACTGGAGGGGCTTAAAAGGGGAGAATATAGGGGGTTAGGAGAGTGGCTCAGCAGCGTGGGGGAAGGTGTCCAGGCAGGCCCTTGCCTGGGCACTTCTGCCCCTGAGGGACCACACACACACAGGCATAGTATAGAATAGAGTTTATTCAGAGTAGGGGATGGGAGTTAGTGGTAGAGATAGATAGATAGATAGATAGATAGATAGATAGATAGATAGATAGATAGAGAGTAGTGGAGTGGAGGCCAGCCATGACCATGTGGAGGGGGAAAGAGCCCAAGGGGCAGAGAGGTGAGAGAATGTGGGAGAGTGGAGAGCAAAGAGAGAGAGGAGGGGCAAGTAGCCCCTCTTATGGAGGGCCAGATCTCTGGGGCAGGGCATACCTGGCTATTGCCAGGTAGGTGTGGGGTAGAGCTTAGACAGAACCACAACACACGCACACACACACACACACACACACACACACACACACACACACAGAGAGAGAGAGAGAGAGAGAGAGAGAGAGAGAGAGAGAGAGAGACAGACAGAGAGACAGAGAGACAGAGAGACAGAGAGACAGAGAGAGATAGACAGGCATAGAAAGAGACAGAGACAAACTTGAGAGAGATAGAGAGCAGAAGCTGAGGAGCATTCTCTTCCCTCTGCTTCCTGACTACAAATTTGATGTGACTGCTTTAAGCTTCTGCTACCCTGATATCTCTGTCATTGAACTGTAAACCAAAATAGGCCTTGGTTATTGTTGTCATGACATGCTTTTATCTGTGTATTTTATCTATAAATGAGAAAAGAAACTAAAATAAATAATAATTAACAACAACAATGAAAATAACCCACTATTATGGTTCCTACCCCCTATACTCAGTATAATTGAAACATTATAACACATTTCTATTTGAATGCACAGCATTTAATCTGCAGCCAATACCGGCAAACTGAAACTTAAAACAGAAATTGAGGAGTGTTTTTTTTTTCATATTAAGGCCCAACTATTTAAAGCATTGTATAAATATAATCAAATTATGATCCATAAGGCAGTAGAATCGTGCATCTCAGGATGAAGGGGGCATAATTATAATTCTGAATTCCTCACTAAATATATACAAATATTGTGTTAATTAATATAAATCTCAAAACATTGCTGTTACTAGTTTCTACTCCCTCTAGTTAATTGTAAAAGCTGTAATGGTTTTATTTCAGATTATCTGTCATGAATTCTTTGAATCCCATACCAAAGAAAACAAAGCAAAAACCCAACAAGCAAAACATGCAAATAATTGTTTTTCACATTCTGCCTGAATTAAACAGAGTGACATATAGCTAAAATTTTAAGGAGGATTAGGCCCCTAGTCCAAAATGGTCTTAAAGGAAATAAGAACTAAATCAGAACAGCATGTGTTTTGAAATGACTGTACAAGCTCAGAGGAACTCTCACCTGATAAGGTGGCATACCATCATGCAAGTGAGAGATGTGTCTCTAGAAAACTACTCTGTGGGACCCTGACATTGTATGTCTAACCTTTAGATATGTGAGAATTTTTGTTTGTTTGAGCTTCTTGGTGTTTTGTAATATTTTACCAAGACACAGAAAGAAATGTAAAAGAAAAAGAGTAAGTTCAAATACATTAGGACAATGTTATTAATAAAACTAAAACATTTAAATAGCACCTATGGGATCTGAATGTCTCATAAGGAATGTAGAATATGGTAAGGCTTGTGCTGTGGTTGAGAAAAGACAGGGGTGCAATTCAGGTATAATTAGTAACACGATTCTTAGATACATTATCAAGTATGTGCCACTTTCAGAATGAATAAGAATACTAAACTCCAAAAGAAAGAGCCAGGATACAAATGTGCCAGCTGGCCCATCAATCTAAGATGCAGCACGCCAGGAGAGTTGCTGACAACAGTGGACAGGGTTATTGGATAAAATTCAATGCTTTGACTTCTCCCTTTAAGGCTAACAACAGAAAGCAATTTTCCATACCACATACCTTCCAATTGTTTCATTAACATAATACAAACCATCACTGTTTTGTGAACCTAATTAATAAAACTGATGTTTATTTACTCCAAAGAATGTACCTTCTTCAAGAACATCAATGAGTTTCTCCTGTCAACTCATAATTATATGTTATATTACCTTTCAGTATCCTGGATTAAGTTTCATGTGCACTAGAAAATTTCCTTTGTCTTTTATATCCTTGTCTACTTAGCCTTCTTCTCAGTCTCTGCTAAACTTTCATTCTTTTCTAACGAGAAAATATGAAGCAGACCAAATTTCCACTTTACAAACTAATCAGTTATGCTAATCTTTCTGCTGGTCTCTGTGGTAAGCACAGCTAAGTAGATGTTGTAAAGGTTAATACATTAAACAAAATGAAACCTTTATGGATATTTATCTGGTGAATGTCTTTTAAGTCATGTTTGTTCTGCAGGAAAATTGAAACAGTTTAATGTAGGATTACAGAGATAACAACACTCACTACAATTCATAGTAAGGCTATATTGTCTTTCATTTTCCCATGGTTGTGTTTTTATTCTAGGGGAAGAAAGAGAAGTTGAGAAGTGACCCCTCAGACAGTATGACAAAATAAAATGGTTGATTCTTTAATTTTGGATTCTGCTGTGATTCAATCTTAGGATCTCTTTATATGACCTTCATGAATGAGCTGCATGACCTTAGTGATGATTTTAAGGAGCCACAATATATTTCTACTGCTTTCCCGAACAAAGAACCTATTACCCAATGTTCAATAGTTCAAGGTACACTTTGAAACAATTTCTGATCACTTAACAATAAAGCCCGAGCACAATGAATGAAAAATGTTAAGTAAAAAGAAGAAAGCCTTTATCAATGAAATGACAAAATGAGGATTTAGATCCTAAATAAGTGTATGGTTATATAACTATATGTATAGATATTTTATGTTGTAAATGGTAAAGAAGTATTATTCTTAACAGTATGTATTCAAGGAATAATCTTCCATAAGTAGGTATTAGATAAGTGATAATTTGTAAGAGAACTTTGGTAATAGGCCCTTATAGTCTTAATCTAAACTGTTTAAATTGTCTCCAATATTTAAGAACTCTTATATTCTGATAATTTTGTTGCTTTCTAAAGGTCTTAGCCTGTTTTGAATATTTCTGGCACAGAACTCAAAGTGTCCATTAAAATATGTAAAGAAAGGAAAACTAGAAATCCAATGCAAATCAATATACCTTTATTTACATTTCAGCCTTGAGGTTCCAGCCTTTCCTTCATCATCAGTGGCTGTAGATTGCAGGCTACTACAGGACTCACAGAATCTGAATGTAACTCAGTGGGATCATGTCAAAAAGAAATACTTGCATAAATACAGCTACATTCACCTGCATTGGTAAATCTTGTTGGTCATTATATTGGGAGTTTCAGAAGAATGTTATGAATTTCTAAAAAAAAAAAAAACAGTATTCAAATTGAACACAGTAACAAATTCTTCAGTGATTACAGAAATCGGGATATTCTCTTATGGACGATGGGTATTGGCATAGAGATCATATGGGCAGCTACTGTCATTGTGCAATTCATAATTGGGAATTTTGCAAATGGATTCATAGCTCTGGTGAACATCATAGACTGGGTGAAGAGAAGAAAAATCTCTTTACTGGATCAGATAATTACTGCTTTGGCAATCTCCAGGATAGATCTGTTGTGTTCAACATTCTTCATTACACTAATATCCTTACTTAATCCAGATTTTAAAATGGCTGTGAAAATCATCCGAATAAATAACAACACCTGGATTGTTGCAAATCATTTCAGCATCTGGCTTGCTACATGTCTCAGCATCTTTTATTTTCTCAAGATAGCCAATTTTTCTAACTATATTTTTCTCTACTTAAGATGGAGATTTAAAAAAGTGGTTTCCATGACATTAATGCTCTCTCTGATCTTCCTGCTTTTGAATATTTTAGTAATGAACATACATATTGATATCTGGAGTGATTACTCCAAAGGAAACCTTTCTTTTAGTTTGAGATCAAATAGTTGTACTCAATTTTTCAGACTTGCTGTTTTAATCAACACAATGTTCACATTCATCCCCTTCACTATGGCCCTGTTGGCTTTTCTGCTTCTCATTTTCTCCTTGTGGAGACACCTGAAGAACATGCAGTCCCATGCTAAAGATTCAAAAGACCCCAGCACTACAGCCCATATAAAGGCCTTGCACATGGTGGTAGCCTTTCTCCTGTTCTACACAGTTTTCTTTTCATCTCTTGCCATACAAATGTGGACCTCTGCGTCTGAAGATAAAAACGTTCTGTTTTATGCCACTATTTTAATTACGTTCCCTTCAGTCCATTCATGTATCCTGATTCTGAGAAACAGTAAGCTGAGGCAGGCATCTCTTTTGGTGCTGAAGTGGCTGCTGTGCAAGTCCAAAGATGTACAGACTTTGATTCCTTGATATACTTTGTCAGTGCTTTTAGTAGTAAAGAGGAAAATATCTTATTTAGGAAAATTCTTGTTCATTCTCAAAGTAGACTTTCAAGTTTAGCTATCTATGTTGCTTTTTTTTTTAACTAGTTGTGTTTAGGATCAATCCTATCTAAACATTTTAGACCTTTATCTGGATATTCACAAGTATATAGCAATATCATTTTACAAAGGTGCATATGATACCTTACATAAGCAGACATAATTTAGTAGCATTCAGAATCTTAATTGAGATTTTTGAAGTAGTTATTTTATACAATATAAACCATTGGTGAATATGTGTGCAAGTGACATATAGCAAAAATAATTCTGTGCAATTTTATACTCATAAAAGTAAATTCAAATGTAGAAAAAACCATTAATTATATTAGAAATTAGAAATTACATTGAGATCTTCAAATAAAATGCTAGCAAAATTAACTCAGTAACTTGATTTTTTTAATTCAATTATACTGTGAATATTATTAGTTTATAATTTAGAACACTTAAGCCATAGGGAACACAATTTAGAATATATAATTTATATTTGAAAGAATATTACATGTTTCTTGATATTTGTCACAAATCACATTCCATTTTAATTTTACTGCTACAGAACAATAAATCCATGAGAATAAAGGTTTGTTTATTGAATATCACACTGAAATATTATTTCTTTGCTTTTCTTTATCCCATCAGGTACCACCAGTATTTTACTACAGTGAGGATTGTCATACAAAGAAAATTTAATCACAAAAAGTTCATAAAATAATGGTGTTAATTGTGATAGTATACAACCACTTTCTGATTGATATTTCAGTCTTACTCAGGAGACAGAATTCAAGACAGTTAATGTTAAATGAATTAAATACAGACTTTTATAGAAATTATTTCTATGAAACGTGACTACTAACCGGACTATATTTTATTATAACAAGTTTGAAATACCTTAACTCACTATAAAACTTATCATTTTATAAGATTCAAAATCAGAATGAACCTTACTTTAATGATAGGCAAGATTGAAATAAAATATGTGTATCAAATTAAATGAATATGGATAAACTAATTACAGAACTACTAAAATGAGAGAATTTTCTTGCAAAAAATATTGGATGGTGAGTTGTTCCGTGAGAAGGCTGTCATCTATAATCTTATGCAATAACTGACTTCTAAGTGACTATGACTGTGATTGATCTTGAGATTTTGAAAAATCATTTTATAAACACTAATATTTGAAATCTCTGCATCTGATTTTTGTATGCTTATTATGAATTTGCTTCAGTGATGCTGTCTAAGATTCTGTCATATTTCTGTTTACTGCTGACTCTTAGTTCTTTGAGTGTCACACGGAGAATGTGGGGTAGGAAATATTTTCATAAGTGAATGAGTGATCAGATGGGTAGATCAACTACATTAAGACTAGACATGATAAAAATAGAACTCAACACCAAATCTACTGGCAGCATAAATATCCTGATCTGGTTTTGTATTGCAGTTATATGCTTTCTACACAGAAGCATCTTTGAGAGCCAATCATGACCATTTCACAGCTCATCTTTTCACCAAACTATTACCTTGCTATAGCCATATCGGGAACAAGAATGGAAAAATAGATGAAAATATTAAAAGTCATTATTGTGCTGAAACACTCATGGACTCCAAAAGTTCACTAAGGAGCCAAAGCCAGTGCAATGACACCAGGATCTTTATTTACAAGCTGGAGCTCTGGCTCAGATCACCTCTAACCCACAGGATGGTTTCACTGGAGAAAAGCACAGAATGCTCATCTGGGACAAGGTTTTATAGAAAGTGGCAGGCAAGGGGTGAGTGTTTCTAGCCTGGCAAGCATCTCATCAGAGTGCCTCTGTGGCCTTTAGCATAATTGGCAGGTGCTGGGAACCAAACCCAAACCTTAAACTTCACTTCTGCTTTCCTCCTAATTGGTGGTTGTTAGGCAGGGACAGGCTTGTAGAGCATTAACGTTTCCAAAAGAGATTAATTTATCTTCTGTGACATAGTTATTGAAACTATAATGTTTACTTGAAATAATTTATTCACATGGCAGCTTAGAAAGTAGAAATGGGAAGCTTGGTCCCAAATCCTGCCCATCAATAGCAGTGTTTAGATGTGTTTATAAACTGAAGAAGCATGGTCATCTACATGGGGGGGGGGGAGGAAAGCAAAGCAGAAAGGATGAATAGTTCATCCTATATGATATCAAGCTTCTTATCTCTTTATGGGATGTAAGTTCAGAAAAACAGTCATCTGCGCATAATTTGTCAGTAGAATTTGAGGTCTGTGAGATTAAAAACAGTTACTCATTACTTGCAAAGGCCTAACAGAAGGGGGTGACATTTTAAAAGGTTAGATATGAATAAAGCTAACTCAAAGTACCTGAAAAACTATTTATACACTTGGTACCATTAGAGATGATACACCACAGTTGGCACATCTAATACAATTTTACTATTTACCTATGAACTTCTTAAGTCAACAGTGAAGCAAGGAAGCCAATAAAATTACAGGGTTTCATTTCTCTGTTTTATCTTTACGCACTCCAGAAATCTGCATGCATGGAGTCATCAGTACACCAGCCCACAAATATAGATAACAGAATCTGTAGATCCCTGCAATATTTGTTATCTGGATGAAATCTTCGGTCTTTAGATAACCTAATAAATGTGTCAATTACATCATATAATGTAGTATTTTTGGTTCTAAACCTTTGAGAGGCCCAGTAAATGCTGTGATATGTTGTGAGTGATTGGAACTATTACTGTAGTATGGAATTCTACTGCAGACTGAATGGGAGGATAATCCAGGTCATATAAGATTTTGACAAATATTTTTGCAATTGTAATTTAACCTATGTATAACATTCTTAGGGATTAAGCAGTATTGTATAACCAAATCAGGTTTTTTCATCTTTCTATAGGTTGGAAGAAGATTTTGTTAAAATTTCAAGTTGTCAGTAAAAATAATGTAATGAAGGCAAAACTGTAAAGGCCATGCAAATAAATCTATTTTTATGTGTATCTTACCTTATGAGAGTTCAATATTTTCTTCATCTTCACATACATCTGCAGATTCTACAGCACAGCTACATGGATGCAGTACAGTTGTACTGTGACAGACAGACAGGCAATGCATTTAGATGACAGCTTCTCCACACTCAAGAGACTTGATGCCTGGTTGTTTGTTACTGGATTAGGAGATATTGAAAAGTGAGCATCTTATCAAACTTTAGAAGCCATATAAATACAACATTATAAATGAATACAATAACAAATATACTTCAGTGACTATAGACATCAATATACTCTTAACAGTCAATTATTATTGCCACACATCATATTTGCAACCATTTTTATTGAGGAATTTGTAACTGGAAATACTGGAGATACATTTATTTTCTTGGTGAACTGCATATGTTGGATCAGGAGAAAAATGATCTCTGCAGAAGATAAATCCTCATTGCTATGGACAATTCCAGAATTGATGTGCTGTGAAGAGTATGTATGATATCTTTGTGCATCCATATTTAGTGATTTCTCTAAAACAGGTAACAGTGACTAATTTCATCCAGATAATTACTAAACATTTTAATATCTGTCTGGATACTAGCTTTAGCATTTTTATTTTCTCAAAATAGCAAAATTTTCCAACTCAGGTTCTCTCTACCTGGAGGTAGAATTAATAAAGTCATTTTAATATTGATCATGTCTCTGGTTCTCTTATTTTAAAAAGTTTTAGTAATGAATATACATATTATAAGCCTGATGAATGAATTCAAAATGGTGTTGCCTTACATCTTCAGAATAAAATTATTTTGCACAGACTTCAGAGCTGCTTTTATTAAGGAATATTTTGCCCATGTCAATACCAAGTACTGTGTCTTACAAATATTTTCCTAGTAATCTTCTATATGTACAAATATCTGAGGAAGATTTAAGATTTTTTTCAAATAATGCAAAGATATAATTTTTTAAGTACAAGAAAAATGTTTACTCAACTTTCTATGAGTGTTTTTAGTTTTATAATGAAGAGTAAAGGACCATGTATAGTTCTATCACTAGGAATGTGTTATTTAGATATAAAATACACTGCATTTTTCTTTGGAGTTTTCTGACCTGAACCAGAGAACATTTTACTTTAATGATCAATATCACCATTGGGTCACTGACCACAACACTGAGCACTATGTGTTTATGTTTCACTTTATGTCATTGGGATCCAGCATTATAAGATTGTTGTTATAGGAACAAAAATTAGAGTAACTCCTGAGTGATTTATAACTTTACACAGTTAATATGATGTTTCTTTATTGACATATTGTTAGCATTGGTTTTATGGTAGAAATAAAAACGCTGTAAAATTATATAAGGTTACTGAAACCATTTTTAAAATCATTTACAAACTTGAATTATGTTTGTAATTGATACAAACAAAAAACATGGTCATTAGTGCTTCAATGATGTTAAATTTTCAGTGTTATACAATCTTCTACATTTTATTTTATTTTTTAATATATATTTTTATTTTCTATATTGTTTACAATCCAAAAGCTTTCTTCTTCCCCAGTTCCCCCCTCCCCATATGTCCCATAAGTCTTCTTCTCCCCATCCATTCTCCTATCTTTTCCCCTCCCTTTTCTCTGTCCTGGTACTCCCCTACAATGCTGGATCAAGCCTTTCTAGGATTAGGGCCCTCTTCTTCCTTCTTCATGGGAATCATTTGATATGCTAATTGTATCTTCAGTATTCAGAGCTTCAGGGCTAATTAATATCCACTTATCAATGATTCCATTCCATGTGTATTCTTTTGTGATTACATTACCTCGCTTAGGATGATATTTTCCAGTTCCATCCATTTGCCTAAAAAAATCATGAATTCATTGTTTTTAATTGCTGAATAGTACTCCATTGTGTATATATACCACATTCATTCCTCCATTAAGGGATATCTGGGTTCTTTCCAGATTTTGGCTATTATAAATAAGGCTGTTATGAACATAGTGGAGCACGTGTCCTTATTGCATACTGGGGAATCCTCTGGGTATATGCCCAGGAGAGGTATAGCAGGGTCCTCCGGAAGTGTCATGTCCAGTTTTCTTAGGAACCTCCAGACTGATTTCCATAGTGGTTGTACCATCTTACAATCCCACCAGCAGTGAAGGAGTGTTCCTCTTTCTCCTCCACATCCTCACCAACACCTGCTGTCTCCTGATTTTTTTTCATTCATATTCTTTTTTATAATATTTTTATTTTCTATATTCTTTGTTTACATTCCAAATGATTTCCCCTTTGCCAGATCCCCCCTCCCCATATGTCCCATAAACCTTCTTCTCTCCATCCATTCTCGAACCACCGCCCTCCTTTTCCTGTGTCCTTATATTCTCCTCCAATGCTAGATCAATCCTTTCCAGGATCAGGACCCTCTCCATACTTCTTCATGGGAATCATTTGTTATGCGATTTGTGCCTTGGGTATTCAGGGCTTCTGGGCTAATTAATATCCACTTATCAGAGATTGCATTCCATGTGTATTCTTTTGTGATTGGGTTACCTCACTTAGGATGATATATTCCAGATCAAACCATTTGCCTAAAAATTTTGTGAATTCATTGTTTCTAATTGCTGAGTAGTATTCCATTGTGTAAATATACCACATTTTCTGTATCCATTCCTCCTTTGAGGGGCATCTGGGTTCTTTCCAGCTTCTTACAGCCCCACCAGCAGTGGAGGAGGGTTCCTCTTTCTCCACAACCTCGCTAACACCTACTGTCTCCTAAGTTTTTGACCTTAGCCATTCTGACTGGTGTAAGGTGAAATCTCAGGGTTGTTTTGATCTGCATTTCCCTAATGAATAATGATGTTGAGCACTTCTTAAGGTGCCTCTCAGACATCCAAATTGTTTCCGGTGAAAATTCTTTGTTTAGATCTGTATCCCAATTTTAATACGGTTATTTGGTTCCCTGGGGTCTAACTTCTTGAGTTCTTTGTATATATTGGATATTAGCCCTCTATCAGATGTAGGGTTGGTGAATATCCTTTCCCAATTTAATGGTTGCCGTTTTGTCCTTTTAACAGTGTCCTTTGCCTTACAGAAACTTTGTAATTTTATGAGGTCCCATTTGTCAATTCTTGATCTTAGAGCATAAGTTATTGGTGATCTGTTCAGGAACTTTTCCCCTGTGCCCATGTCCTCAAGGGTCTTCCCTAGTTTCTTTTCTATTAGTTTCATTGTGTCTGGTTTTACATAGAGGTCCTTGATCCACTTGGAATTGAGATTAGTACAAAGAGATAACGATGGATCAATTCACATTCTTCTGGATGCTGACCTGCAGTTGAACCAGCACCGTTGTTTGAAAAAGCTATCCAGCTAACCAACAAATTGGGAAAAGATCTTCACCAACCCTACATCTGACAAAGGCCTAATATCCAATATATATATTCTAACTCAAGAAGTTAGATGCCAAAAAACCAAATAACCCTATTAAAAATGGGGTACAAACCAGGTATCCCTCAACAGAAGAGTGGATGCAAAAAATGTGGTATATCTACACAATGGAGTACTATCAGCCATTAGAAACAATGAATTCATGAAATTCTTAGGCAAATGGATGGAGCTAGAGAACATCATACTAAGTGAGGTAACCCAGACTCAAAAGGTGAATCATGGTATGCACTCACTAATAAGTGGTTATTAACCTAGAAAACTGGAATACCCAAAACATAATCCACACATCAAATGAGGTACAAGAAGAAAGGAGGAGTGGCCCCTGGTTCTGGAAAGACTCAGTGAAACAGTATTCGGCAAAACCAGAACGGGGAAGTGGGAAGGGGTGGGTGGGAGGACAGGGGGAGAGAAGGGGGCTTACGGGACTTTCGGGGAGGGGGGGCTAGAAAAGGGGAAAAAAATTAAAAAAAAGAAAAAAAATGGGGTACAAAGCTAAACAAAGAATTTTTACCTGAAGAACTTCGGATGGCAGAGAAACATATTAAAAAATGTTCAACATCATTAGTCATTATGCAAATGACTAGTTCTGATGCAAATCAGAACAACCCTGAGATTTCACCCCACACCAGTCAGAATGGCCAAGATCAAAAACTCAGGAGAAAACAGGATGTGGAGAAAGAGGAACACTCCTCCACTGCTGGTGGGGTTGTAAATTGGTTCAACCAAGCTGGAAATCAGTCTGGCCGTTCCTCAGAAAACTGGGCTTGTCACTTCTGGAGGATTCTGTTATACCACTTCTGGGCATAAACCCAGATGATTCTCCAGCATGTAGTAAGGATACATGCTCCACTATGTTCATAGCAGCCCTATTTATAATAGCCAGAAGCTGGAAAGAACCCAGGTGTCCCTCAATGGAGGAATGGATACAAAAAAAAAAAAGTGGTATATATACACAATGGAGTACTCTTCAGCCATTAGAAACAGTGAATTCATGAAATTCTTAGACACATATTGTCTATGGAACTGGAGAACATCATATTAAGTGAGGTAACACAGTCTCAAAAGATCAATCATGGTATGCACTCACTGATAAGCAGATATTAGCCTAGAAACTTGGATTACCCAAGTCATAATCCACATATCAAATGATGTCCAAGAAGAACGGAGGAGTGGCCCCTGGTTCTGGGAATGCTCAGTGCAGCAGTATAGTGCAATAGCAGAACAGGAAAGTGGGGGCATGGGGGAACAAGGGGAGGGAAGAGTGTTTATCAGACTTTCAGGGAGTGGGGAGCCAAGAAAGGGGAAATCATTTGAAGTATAAATAAAAATGTATCAAATAAAAAAAATAGATAGACTTAGATTAGGAGAACAGATGTTTTCCCCCTACCCCAAGCCAATGTGAACTACCCAAGGAGCAAACAAAAAGCTGGGAAACCTAAAAGAGACACTCCACAATATACAATAACATTAGTTGTCCTCAGTGATTATCAGGGTAATTAATTAAAAGAAACTCAATTCCCACCTTGTTTCATTTGCTAAGCCTCCTATGGCAACATTTGTCCCCAGGCTAAAGCTACAAGAGTAAAACTGTGCTAGGCTTTGGGTCTGAGTCACTAGTATTTGCATTAGGTGTCAGACAGAAGCAGGTACTACCTCTTTTGAACTTATCAAATAGAAGCAGAAACATGTGGATGAATGGAAATATTAGAGTTATATGAGGGGATATGAGCTTGTGAAATTATAAAACATACCATATTAAGGACTGATGTGACTTCCACAAATTATATAAAAGGAAAAGGAAAATCAAAGTACTCAGTTGTTTCATAGAACCAGGCAATACAGAAAAAAAAAAATGGTTTACAATAATGAACTGAATCCAGTAATGTGGACACTATACTTGCCTTTGACATGGCTCATAAAAGAAAAGGAGACAACGTACCTCCATGGTTAAAGTAGGATACTTCCTCTTCAAAGAAAAATATGGTACATCAGGGAAATAATTAGATAAAGCCTCTTTCTAATTATAAGACCTAGAGAACCTATGACAGTTTTATGTTCATAAGCTAGGGTACTATTACAGATCATGGGCACACTTGAATCATACTTGGAGTGGACAATGTTGACATTAGCATATGTAAGCCCTCCTTGATGGGGCTGTAGCAGGCTCAAGCATAGCAACCATGGCACCAACAGTTTTTGCCTTACCCATCTCCCCCATTCCATCTATATTGATAAACTGTTAAATTCCATATCTAAAGCTAGCCACTAAAGTCTACTCACTTATTTGGCTATTTCCTCCTCTCAAGACTAAACTACCAGGATCTAGATATCAAAGTATGTAAGTCCAGAAATTAACATGCCAAATAAACTTAAGCATGTCATCTTAGTAAGGCATTTCCCCTTTATCCTTTATAAAGCATCATTTTCCTATGGGTTAGTTTTGTCTCTATCCAGAAGCAATACATAGTCCCTCTGGGCTAAAAACCCCTTCCTCTTCTCTCTTGTTTCTTTTATTCTTCCTCCTTGTCTTCTAACTCATACTGTTGTCTCTTCTTCTCTGCCCTTTGTCTCTTTGGTGCAGATAAATCTACCTTGTACTGAAAATTTCATCTTGTAGAGTCTTTTACCGATACCAAACCTTTCACTCTTATCCCACCAACATCCTCTGTTCCCTTATCCAGTGCCTTGCAAAAACTAGAGTTTCCTGCCATTTGAACTAGATTAGTAGTGTTTTATAAGCATCAAAATTTACTTTTCTAAATGATAATCCAAGCCGTCATGTATGAAAGGCTTGGCTTCAAGTTTATAGAGTTATAGAGACTGATTTGTTCACAAAGGCTCTGGCCTAATTTATGGATCAGTTTTTTGATAGATTCATAACTGAGTAGATAACTAGAAAGTGGGACTAACCAGTGAAGGTGGGACTTGATTAATTGATTGATTGATTGATTGATTGATTGATGCATGGATTGAAGTGGGTATATATGCTTATATCGTGTCCATAATCCCTATCTGCCTCTTTCTACTTCCTGATTGCTAAGAAGAAAGGGATCCTTCTGTCACCTTAATATTCTGCCTCATCTTGTGGCCAAAGCAGTGGAGCCAGACAACCATAGATTGAATCCTCGGAATCCTTGAGCAAAAAGAAGTCTTCAAATTGTGTGCTTTGAGCTTTAGTAAAGTTTCTTTTACAAATGAGGGTGCCCTTGCATTTGTAGCATAGATGTTGAGAATTAAGAGTTCTTCTTTGTAGGTTTTTCCTTTGACCAGCAAGAAGTGTCCTTCCATGTCTCTTTTGATGACTTTAGATTGAAAGTCAATTTTATCTGATATTAGAATGGCTACTCTGGCTCATTTCCTGAGACCATTTGTTTGTAAAATTGTCTTCCAGCCTTTTACTCTAAGGTAACTTTTGTCTTTGACATTGAGGTGTGTTTCCTGCATGCAGCAAAATGTAGGATCCTGTTTATGTATCCAGTCCATTAGTCTATGTCTTTTTATTGGGGGAATTGAGTCCATTGATGTTAAGAGATATTAAGGAATAGTGATTATTACTTCCTATCATTTTTGATGCTATCTTTTATATTTGATTGGTTATCTACTTTTGGGATTGATGAAAGAAGGTTACTATCTTGCATTTTCTAGGGTGAAGTTTCCCTCCTTGTATTGGTGTTTTCCTCCTATTATCCTTTGTAGGGCTGGGTTTGTGGTAAGGTATTGGGTGAACTTTGTTTTGTCATGGAATATCTTGGTTTCTCCATCTATGGTGACTGAGAGTTTTTCTGGGTATAGAAGTTTTGGCTGGCATTTGTGGTCTCTTAGAGTCTGCATGAGATCTGCCCAGGATCTTCTAGGTTTCATGGTCTCTGGTGAGAAGTCTGGTGTGATTCTGATAGGTCTTCTTTTATATGTTACTTGGCCTTTTTCTCTTACTTCCTTTAATATTCTTTCTTTACTTAGTACATTTGGGATTTTGATTATTATGTGACAGGAGTTATTTCTAGTCTGGTCCAGTATGTTTGGAGTTTTGTAGGCTTCTTGTATATTCATAGGCATCTCTCTCTTTAGGTTAGGAAAGTTTTCTTCTATAATTTTGTTGAAGATATTTGCTGGCCCTTTCAGTTGTAGATCTTCACTCATATCTATACCTATAATCCTTTGATTTGCTCTTCTCATTGTGTCCTGGATTTCCTGGATGTTTTGGGTTACAAGTTTTTTGCATTTTGCATTTTCTTTGACTGTTGAGTCAATGGTTTCTATGGTATATTCAGCATCTGAGATTCTTTCTTCCATTTTTTGTATTCTATTGTTGATATTTGCATCTATGGCCCCTGATTTCTACCCAATATTTTCTATCTCCAAAGTTGTCTCCCTTTGTGATTTCTTAGTTGTTTCCACTTCTGTTTTTAGATCCAGGATGGTTTTGCTCAGTTCCTTCATTTGTTTGTTTGTGTTTTCCTTTAATTCTTTAAGAGATTTTGTGTTTCCTCTTTCATGACTTCTGCCTGTTGACTCAATTTCTTCTGCATTTCTTTAAGGGATTTTTGCATTTCCTCTTTATTGGCTTCTATCTATTGACCCCTATTCTCCTGAATTTCTTTAAATAATTTTTGTGTTTCCATTAAAAGGTCTTCTAACTTATTCGTGTTCCCTTGTATTTCTTTAAGAGATTTACTTATGTCCTTATTGTGTTCCTCTAGCAGCATCATAACCAGTGATTTTAAATCCAAATCTTGTTTTTCTAGTGTGTTGGTGTATCCAGGACTTGCTGTTGTTGGAGAATTGTATTCAGATGCTGCCATAATGCCTAGATTTCTGTTAGTAATGTTCCTACATTTTCCTTTTGCCCCCCTTCTTATCTCTGGCATTAATTGTACTTGTCACTGGATAGTGTTTGAACCTCCTGTGAGCCTGTAAGGCTATTTCAGCACCTCTGGATGACTGGGTTTCCCCTGGCACAGATTGCTGATGTGCTGCCCTCCTCTTGGGTGCCCTTAGAGCCCTAGTGTGACCTGCCCCAAGTTGTCTCTTTGAACTTGGTGTTGCCCATTTGCTCCTTCAGGAAGTGATGATGGCGGATGCTACAGAGACCTTTTCTGAGTGCTTATCCCTCTGCAGGGCAAAAGATCCCTCAACCATGTTGGTGTACAATTGACCTGCTTAGCTGCCCAGGCCCTGAGTCCAGGTAGAAGCCTGACAGGCTTAGGCCCAAGCAATGTTTGCCTTGGGCTATGTCTGCTAACTGGTACTGTGAGGTAACCAAGATGGCAAGGTGCGCCCCTGCAAGTGCTGGGCACTCTGCAGGGCAAACGACCCTCAGACTGGGTTGGAGCACAGAAGGTCCATAGAGATGCCCAGGGCCTGTATGCATGCAAAAGCCCGATCGGTTTAGACCTGAGGGATGTTAGCCTCAGGCTATGTCTGTGTAGCCGGCTCTGTCCCTTAGATCACTCTGGAGTCTGGTAGCCAAGATGGCAGCGTGCCTCCACAAGTGCCAGACAATCTGCAGGGCAAACAACCGCTTGGCCAGGTTGACACACAGACGGCCCACCGAGCTGCCCAAGACCTGTGTGCATGCAAAAGCCTGCCAGGCTTAGACCCAAGCGATGCTAGCCTCTGGCCTTATCTGCTAACTGGCTTTGTCTGTTAGACCTCTCTGGCATCCAGTAGGCAAGATGGCGGCATGCGTCCCTGCAAGTGCTGGGCAATCTGCAGGGCAAATGACCTCCTGGCCACGTTGGCACACAGATGGCCCACTGAGCTGCCCAGGGCCTAGGTGCAGGCAAAAGCCTGCCAGGCTTAGACCAAAGTGATGCTAGCCTGGCTCTGTCAGTTCTCTCTGGCGTCCAGGAGCCAAGATGGAGGAGCACCTCTCCTCAGCTTAACTCTTAAAGTTCCACAATCTATAACACCCACCTTCAGGCACCAGTCCATCTATTTTTTAAAATTTATTTATTTTATGTGTATGAATACATTGTCACTGACTTCCACACGGAGCCGAAGCAGACCTTGGATCCACTTACAGATGGTTGTGAGCTACCATGTGTTTGCTGGGATCTGAACTCAGAAACTCTAGAAGAGCAGTCACTGCTCTTAACCTCTGAGCCACAGGGCCTCCAATGGAAGAGCTAAAGAAAGGACTCAAGGAGCTGAAGGGGTTTGCAGTGCCATAGGAAGAACAACAATATGAGCCACCCAGTACTCCCAGAGCTCCCAGGGACAATAACATCAACCAAAGAGTTACCCATGGTTCCAGATGGATAGGCAGCAGAGGATGGACTTGTTAGACATCAAAGGGAGGAGAGGCCCTTTGTCCTGGAAAAGCTAGATGCAGCAGTGTAGAGGAATACCAAGACAGGGAAGTGGGAGAGGGTTGATCGGGGAACAGAGGGAAGAGAGATGGCTTATAGGAATTTTTGGGGGGGAACCAGAAAGGGGACAACATTTGAAATGTAAATAGAGAATATAAATAATAAAAAGTAGTACTACTGTGTTAATGTGTTTATCCTTCATCTTATGATATATACTGTAAAGAGAAATGGTTATTTGTTTGCATAAAAGCTTTCATTCCTTCTTCAGCATTTGCCCCAGATGTAGGGCAAAATATTGTATGGTACAGTTGAGTTACTTAGAGTTAGGTACACCCCAAGACTTCTATTCTACCAAGAATAGCCCATAAGAGGACATGGCCAATTCTCATCAACTACGACCACCACAAAAATGTTTAAGAACTGAAAAATTTTGAGCGAGTTTTTCCTTTATATACCCTCATTAATTTAGGCCTCATGAGCTCATAGTGAATAAATAATGGTAAGCTTGTATTGTACTGTCCCATTAAGGCACTAAAATGTGTGAGTTTGAGATTATTATTACAGATGAAATGACTGAATTAGAATATCTAAAATATTTTAATTACTTCAATTCACTATTATCAGAATGTAAAACTTGAATGACATTAAAATAAATTCAGTACTTTAATTTTCTTTCTTCATATAATTTTATTATCTCTTCATTTGTTATGTCTTAATAGTAGCAAAAATTATCAAAATCCATATTTAAATTTTAATTATCAGAGGACATTAGAGATATACAAAAGAGTAATAATTGCATTGAATTCTTAAAATTCTTTTTTTATTTTTGGTTATCTCTAGAGTTCTAATTTGAGCTGCTGAAATACCATTACATAAGAAAAATCTTATGCTGGTTTAAATTCTGTTTTTCTCCTGCATGGTGCTTTGAAAATTACTTTCCCAGAACTCAAGTTATCAGATTAAAATAAGAAAATAAGACAAATCCTTGTAGATAATGCAAACAAATGCAAATGAATTTGCATGATAGCATAGGAAACTTCAGCTTTTCTATTATCATATCGTTAAAAAAGACTCTTTGCAGCTATGGAACAAATAATCTGGATGGGCCCCAAGAGGATTTACAAAGTGCAGTGTTTTCCTACAGACAATTGATCCTATTTGTTTATTAATGCATATGAAAGCTATAACAAGAGAGTATGTTATATGTATTTTTTAATACATCATATAGAGCTAACATAAAATGATTGCATTAACACCTTTTCATCAGTGACTTTAGGAACCAGAACATCCTCTTGCAGACAGTAGTACTGCTTTACTAGTGATGACTGCAACAATAGTTAATGTGGAGTTCATAGTTGGAAATGTTGGGAATGAATTCATCACTGTGACAAACATAATGGGCTGGGTAAAAAGAAGAAAGCTTTCTTCAGTGGATCAACTCTTCATGGTGCTGGCCATCTCCAGAACCACTCTGTTGTGGTCATTATACCTAATGCAATAATCATTTATAATGGAGCCAAACTTCGATGGAGTTGTGCAAGCAGTAAGACTGACTAATCTTATCTGGATAATGTCTAACCATTTTAATGTATGGCTGACCATCACTCTCAGCATATTTTATTTTCTCAAGATAGCAAATTTTTCTAACTATTTTCTATTACTTAAGGCGAAGATTTAAAAAGGTGGTTTTGGTGGCAATGCTGGTATCTCTGGTACTCTTGTTTATAGATATTTTAGTGACAAACATAGGCATCGGTATCTGCACTGATGAATTCAAAGCAAACATATTTTACAGTTACAAATTAAAACTTTTTTCACAGGTTACCATGCTTCTTGTGCTAACAAATACTATGTTCACAGTCGTATCTTTCACTATGTCCATGATAATGCTTTCTTTGTTCATCTTTTCCCTGTGGAAATATCTGACGATGATCAAGCATATTGCCCAGAGCTCCCAGAACACCAGCACCACAGCCCACATCAATGCCTTGAAAACTATAGTTGCCTTCCTCCTGATGTATGTCGTTTTCATTTTATCCCTCTTTGCACATGTTTGGAGCTTTGAGTTTGAAGAAAAGTCATATTTCATTTTCTTTTGCCTTGTTGGTATGTTTGCATTGTCATCACTCCATTCATGCATCTTGATTCTGGGAAACAGTACATTGAGGCAGATCTCTATTTGATACTGTCATGGTTAAAATACAAGATCCAAGTATGTAAATCCCTGGGTCCATGGTACACCAGCAGGGATATTTTTGCATAATTTCAATGAAGATTACCTCATAAGAAATTGTTCTTCAAATATAATGTATATACTCCAAATATATTTGTATTCTGTACAGCATGCTGTATAAAATAAGTGCTATAAAAACAGAAAACAGTGTTGAGAAGAATGGGAATATGAAAATCCAACATATAAGAACATTTTAGGTAATATAATTTCAGTGACATTATTTGAGATTTTGAAAAGTTTTAATTTATATTATAATAGATATAATTTTATTTACTTTTATCCTTTAATCCTTTTTTACAGTCCAAACTGGGCCTCCCAGTCTGGCCCCCAATCACTGCCTATCCCATACTTCCCCCACATTTCTGAAAGAATGTCCTTAAACCCCACACCCTACTAGACCTCCCAACTTCCTGAAGCCTCTAGTCTCTCAAGGGTTACATGCAACTTCTCTGAGTCCAGACCAGGCAGTCCTCTGCTGTATATGTGTTGGTAGCCTCCAACCAGCAGGTATATACTGCCTGTATTTATAAAATATAGTTTATATTGTATTATTTAAGAAGTTGGCTCAGTATGTAATGTTTTGGGAATTTTGGTTTTTGTTGTTGTTGTTGTTTATAGTTAAAGCATCAACCAGAGATCAGTGCCCCACCAACAAACAAAAAGCTAGGCAGTATGTGAGGATCCAGTACAGGAAGATCATGGCTGAGCAGTCTAGCTGAGATGCCAAACTCCAGTTTTAACTAAGAGACCCTGTATCAAGAACATACGGTTTCTTTCATAGAAGTAAACATTGAGTGTCTACATCTGAACAGACATATTCAGACAAGCATACCCAAATACATATGTATGACACACTTATAAATGATGATAAATGATAATAAAACATAAAAATAAATGTGTATAACTAGGGGACAGTAAAAATAAAATTGATATATTTTTACATAATAAACAATTTCACTTCTATATGTGAAATAAATTTCAAATAATAAATTATGTAATTTCTCAAAAGACATTTCTTATATATTTACAAACCAAATGATTTTTGGATTTTTTTCTTAGAATCATGGTGACAATTTACACAATTACTTTATAGCTGTTAGTTTCACAATGAAGAATAATATGTCATATAAAAGATTATTGGGATTATGTAATTTACATTTGTAAATAAATTACTGTTTTAATGGAAATAATCATTATAAAAGAAAATTGTTTAATAGGGATTCAATAGACATATGATGTTTTTTGTGTTTTGGGAACTCATATATTTCTACATCTTATAGTAAGTTAACAGAAGTGCAATATCAATTTTCCTATGAAGAAATTGATGTTCTTGTGATGCAGCAAAAACTTAGAAGCTAGCAATACATACATGGTGATGTCGTGATTGCATTTGTTTTCTGAACTAGCAGGCATGAACTTGAGTTTTCTATGTTAAGGTTATTTATTATGGACCATAAAATCTAAATTAATTGTTTATAATTATTAAATTCTTTATCCTTTAACCATTTTAAGCTTATCTCCTGGTGTTAGTCTCAAAATGGAATGCTTTTGTAGAACAAAATGTCATGTAGTTGTTCTAAGCACTGATATCCCAGAAGAATAAAGAAATTGAGAGTTCAGGGTGCTTAACATAAATCCAAATGGATGGTAGCTATACTTAAATTTCATTTATGCATGCATGTAGTAGGTTTTAATGTCACATTTTAAAATGGCTTTACATTAGTTATTGAACTCATTATGCCTATTCTACCATATCTTCCCATTTCTATCTCTAGTAGAAAGTTTTCCTATAGCTTTTCAAAAGGCTTTAGTTTAGTTATTCAACTCATTATTGCTATTTTTCCCTGTCTTCCCATTTGTGTCCCTGTTTAATACAGCTAGTTTAATTTCCCCTTTTATCACCTTATAAATCAGAAGTCAGCCTCTTACATCCTTATATCTATGTCCTTTATTAGCTACTTTGTGTGTGTGAAAAATACATATAATTAACAATAACAATAAAAATGGGGTCATGAATTTGTCATGAAGAAGGACCAAGGGAAGAGCTGCAAAATGAGAAGGAGGACTAAAACAAAATTATCAAATACAATAATCTAATATGATAAGCCCTAAAACTCTTTAAAGAGTGAATAATGAACTTATACACAATCACACTCAAACATACACACAAACACATATACACACACATGGACATACACATATACAAATGCATGTGTGCATGCATGCATGAAAGTACATATGTTTTGATTTACAACAACTCTCTCATGAATACAATGCATATTACCAAAATGAACCACTAAAAAGTTAGTTAAATCTTCTGTTGTGGAAACTGGACATATTCTGCGCAGGGATAATAACAACTCAATAAAATGTGTGTATGCTAGATACATGCAAGAACATTATGATTAGTGAATATAAACCTGTATAGTTCAATGACAAA
The DNA here is from genome assembly GCF_947179515.1 of Apodemus sylvaticus. NCBI lineage: Eukaryota > Metazoa > Chordata > Mammalia > Rodentia > Muridae > Apodemus > Apodemus sylvaticus. The sequence continues at coordinate 170,019,017 of NC_067473.1, read as the reverse complement.
ATTGTTAAAATCTTAATACAGCATTAGGCAATATGACAGGAAAACACAAAAATCATAAAATCTGAATAAAATTAGGAGAAAGATACATTTGTATTGTAGTAATTTTCTTTGGATTTCCCAGTGCAATCCAAATATAAGTAATATGTGATTTTTTAAACAGGTTCCATGAATTCACAATACTGGAATCTATCAGCAAAGGTTATTTAGGATATTATATATAATACAGAACGTTTTCACAAAAACAATTAAAATTTGAAGGCCTCCCTCAAAAGCATCAACCATAATATGTTATTGAGAGACTTATTAAATTATATTGATGATTATCAAAATACAAGAGAGCATGTTGACATATATTCTTCTTCGTCAGAAAATGTTCAGGTCATATATATATATATATATATATATATATATATATATATATATATATGTCAGAATCCTAATTCCCAAAAACACTCCAATGAAAATCATAATGAATTTCAGGGTATCTTTAAAATTCCTAGATATTTTTACTAAATGATGAGTAAATAAACATACAGACTCAGGTCAGGAGATAAATTTTGAAAATAAGACTGAAAGGCTGCATTAAAAAAAGAATTTACAATTTAGTAAGTCCCCCAAAGCTGTTGTAGAAAGTTTAGTAGAATTAATTCATGTTGCATAATTGCTTAGAATGTTTAAAAAAGAGAAATATGTGGATGGTTTGGTTGGTATCTGGAGTATGCATCTGTACCTATGGCTTTTGAACAACAATAACAAAAAACCCAAAACAAAAAATGAACAAACAAACAAACAAACAAAAAAACTATGTGCAAGGCTAGTTTTAAGCAGTGACTTTTATGAGTGATTGATTAGCTTACTCAGGGATGAAAAAAGCAACTAGAAAGTTTTAAGAGGAAAGCTTTCCAGAGAAGTTCTTCCAAACTTTTCTATTTTTAGCCAATATTTCTTTTTTTGTTGGTTATTTTATTTATTTATGTTTCTTTTTTCTTTTTTTATTGAAATGAAACTAAAAAATAATTTTATTTATTTACATTTCAAATGTAATCTCCATTCCTAGTTTCCCCTGCACAAACCACCTATCCCCTCCCCACTTCCCCTGCTACCCCACCCTCCCACCTACTCCTGCCTCAGCACCCTAACATTTTGGTACCCTGTGTTGTTGAGCTTCCACAGGATCAAAGGGGTCCCCTCTCAGTGATGCTTGATAAGACAATCCTCTGCTACATATCCAGCTGGAGCCATACTACCCTCAGTCCCAATGTATACTCTTTGGTTGGTGGTTTAGTCTCTGGGAGATTTTTATTTCTAATAAAGTAAAATTTTAATTATATTGACACATTCAGCCCTTCCCCAATGGTCTCACATTCATCTATTGCTGTGGACATTTTAACATGCTAAATAAATTAAGCTTTAAGATTTGCTAGCTAACATGTATAAACATGGAAAACCTGAGTTATGCAAATACTAAGTCAAGCAAAAATCTCAACAGTGAAAAGAATATATCTTCATTTTAATACTGCCAAATGAATTCAACTTACCTTCCAACAGCTGCAAGAAAAGACTTATTTAGTCAAAGAATGAGATAGACTCATGGATTTGATCCTGGTATTTTGAGAATAATTATGTTTTTTAGAAAATCTCCCAGTGATAAATCATAATCTTTAACATACTCTGATTCCCCGCACCCCCCCCTCCATTATACTGTTCATAGAATTTAAAAGATAAGGCCTTTAATTCTGAACCCATGTCCAGATACATATTGAGGGAAGGACATTAACACATCATGACTTTGGTGAATATGCTACTGAGTAACATAAAGGGGTGTTGGAATTTGTTTTTGAAAGTCTTTTTTGAGGCCTTTATACACCATAGCATTTGAGTTTAAGTCTAAATGGTGGTACAACAAAATCACTTGTAAGTCTTTGCTCATTATAGTATAGTGGTCGAGTTATGGAATACGCTTACATGTCTGTCAACAAATGAAAGTATAATAAAATCTGTATTTCTCTGTGTATATTAAAATTTTAATCAAAAAGAGACATTTATAAATGTGTGCTGCTTTCAGGAAAGTGAACAGAAGTAGATATTATATGTTATGAGGAATGAGTCAGAATCACATAGACATACTTTGTTAATTTCATATAGATACTATGTTTTATAGATGTAGTCAGGTACATATCTATTTTATTTAAATAGTTTTATAGTCAGATTTTCTATCAGAATATGTATAACTTGCATGTGTGTGCATGTGTGCAAACATACAGAAGTGAGAATTTCTAGAAAATAACAAAATCACTAAAAAGGGGGATGATTGAGAAGTAATATGTTAAACTACATGAGATACTTGTATAAAATGCCTTTATAAAACCAAATCACTACGTATAGAGATTAAATATCATAACTATATTTTTGGCCTTGGTCTTCTCTACAGTTTGTTTTACTTGACTAGGTTACAGGTTAGTACTTCGATGCTTGACTGAAATTTATTCAGGTTAAAGAAGGGGACAAGGAAGAATTCTCATTCATATTGACTAGGTAATAATGAAGCACTTTATCCCCTGGTTTACTCACAAGCTTAACATATTTTCTTTGATCATGATAACCCATTTATTTATCTTTATTTTTCTTACCTAACAAGGAGATACAAGAGTGTGTTCTAATGATGCTTCAAATCACTCGGAACAGTTTGTTCTTCCTCCTCCTATAGGAAGTATAAATAAGACCACTCAGCTCTAAAATACTTTTGAAAGTATAAAGACTTGGGCAAATAAACTATGAATTTTGCAATCTGTCTATTGCTACTTAATTCACCTTAGGAAATGTCATAGTCTCCTTCCGTTTTATACGGTCCTAATTTCTGGTATTAATGCCCTCCATATATAAACATTACAGGTTTACTTCTGTAGTAAGTCATCCCAAGACCCAGCACAAAGATATGAAGAACTTACTTTATTTTATTTACTAGGTAAGGCCTTTCTGTAACATATCAAAAGGGAGACTTATCTTTTATTTGCTAAGTAACTCATTAATATCAATTTGTACTGTCCATTTAACTCTGAGTTTGTTGGCATCCACTAGAACATGGTTGACCCACCTGGACCTACGTCTTTTAAAAGGGCTCCCTCCTTCTCCAGCAGCTATCAACTGTCCATAGCTCTATAGTAAGTATTTGGGTTTCATAATTTTCTCTCCATTCCATGCTATGAAATTAACAGGCTTGATCTTGTATAGGCCTTGTTCAGTCAACTACTGCCAATGTGAGATCATGAGTGTGGTAGGCTTGTTAGGTTCAGAGGACACTATTTTGCTCCAGTCCTCCACAACTTCTAATAGGCCCCCAGGCCCTTAAGGGTGAAACAGACATTCTCTTTTTTTCTCTTTTCTTTCTGAGCATTCTCTAGCTTCTTACTCTCAGCTATTTGTCCAGTAGAGATTTAGAGTTAAGAACCATTCATTACTCAAAAATATTTCTTTGATGAGATCTGAGAGTTGCACTAATTTACAGGTCTGAATTTTTATATAAGTTGCAGTATTCAGGGTTCTCATCTGGTAAAATTATTGGTGTTCCCCAACTCCAGTCCCTACCAGCAGCATGTAAATAACCTTCTAATTATATAACAGTCAGCAGGGAAGAAACTTTCCAAATGGTACCTACTTGATTTCTCTCTGATATGTAACCAATATGGGCAAAGCAGACAGCAACAGAATTTTACCATTAAGTTTTGGTGGATAACCGAGAAGAATGGCAACATTATATATTGTGTTTTTGGGTCTCTGAGCAACAACTTAGAGATATAACACATGTGTGTAGAATAAAATCAATAAATTACACACATGCACACACATATTGTATATATATAAAGAGAGCTTTAGGTGTAAGAAATTTAAAAGTAATAGGTTTGCATATGGCCTTTTAAAATATCCTTTGTGTTTGTTGTCCCTCTCTTAACCTGCCCCATTTACCTACCTTCATATTTCACTCCTGACTTAAAACTCTCTCCCAGTTATCCTCCATTTTCCATTCATTTTATGAAGGTTATCCTATCACCGCTCCCTTAAGATATTTCTTTTCTCTCCCCACTACAGGTTTCTTTATAGATTTCTTGATACTACAATAAACACACAAATATGAGTGTTCAATGCTAAGATCCACATAAAGATGAGAACATATAAATATAAAATATTTGTTTTTCCTGGTCATAATTACCTCAGTATAATCTGGATTATGACAAATGCAGAAAATTATAAGAAGAATATATATATATATATATATATATATATATATATATATATATGATATTCTGTAATGACTTTTATGAACAAAAGCAACATTCAGCTTTTTGAAATTTACTCAGTAATCATCTAATAAAATTATAACTTTGATACAAAAACCCCAATATATTTTCTATACAAATGTATTTATGATCACTCTGCAAGATAATAAAATAGGGAACAAACAACAATTTGTATGGTTAAATGTTTAACTTAATTGTGAAAACTGAGCCAGTGTCTGAGCTTAAAGGGACAACATTTTCCTGAAAATCAAGAAATGTTGAGAAATTATAGAAACTGAGGCCAGAGAAGATATGGAAAATAAGGTCTGGTATTTGATTCCACTAGTGATCACATTACCTTGAGCAGAACAGCCCCCTAAGAGAATACAAGAGACTACAGAGAATTCAGCCTGACATCAGTGTCTCTAAGAGAGAAATTGGCAGCAGTCCATATGCCCAAATCTCCTTTGTCTTATGTTTCCTATTCACAAGGGTTTAATCAATGTAAAAACAAGAGCTCTGCTTTTCTAATTTATATCTTTAAACCCTTTAATCAACATTAGGAAACAACCTCTAAGATGAGGTTCCACTCAAGTCCTAAAAGAAGAGAAAATCTAGGTCTTGTAAAGTCTTCACCCTAAGGAGAAGATGTACTCAAGGAATGTGAGAACAAACATTAGTTTGTGCATGTTGCTCTTTGCTTGTTTCTTACAGAGAGACACACATGCCCTTCAGTGTTAGCTGGCTTTATAAATTGATGGATAGAGCATGGTTACCAGGTCATGAGTTTAAACAGATCCTATATCTTGGTTAATTCTCTCATCTTCTTGTTTTGCTTCTCCAACACAACACTTTCCTTGACTAAGGCAGAAATTGTCTGGAACTCATTCTGTGGGGATTTGGTCTCTCTCCTTTTTCTTTGTGCCCTATCTTGAATATGCATAGTACCTTCTTCCTAAGCCAGGGCCATCCTGACCCCAAGCAGCATGGTAATCACTGAAACAAGCTTCTGAAGTAGATGAAGTGTTGATTCACATGATACTATGGGACTTATGTATGTGAATATGGAGGGTCACTATTTTATCCACCTTTATGAAGATGAAGTTCAGTTGAATTAGAAAGGATATTTGTACCTGTAGATTGGATCGCTGGGACCCTAAAGATACCACCAAAGTTATAGCTTCCAAGTTTTTTTCAGGCATTTTTTTCTTTAGGCATATTGGGCTTTTAAAAAATGTTTTATTCAATTTTATGTTGTTTAAAGAAATATCTAAGGCAGTGTTTACTAATTGTGTGGGACACAGATCCAAAGGAAACATCTGCAACACAGTTTCTGAACCTAAGGTTCATTGAGTATCAAGGAAGAGGTAGCAGAAAGACTTTAAGAGTCAAAAGACCTGAAAGTGTGCTGTGAGATTGTATCTCCTATATATGAGAGGGAACCTCTACCCATGAAATCTCAACAATATGGCTGTTGGAACATGGTTTGAAGAATGACAAAGGGAAAATCTCAACTGGTCAACTACTAGGTAAAGAACTATAGGGACGTAATGACTGTGAGGAGAGAGGCAATTATTTTGTCCCAGTGATGAGTCCCTTAATTGCTTATCTAATACAAAATGGTCAACCCTGAAACTTTGTGTATACATACATGACACCAAAACCGTAAAGATTTGAATAAAGATGAGAATTCAGACGTGTTTCTCTGATTATCTAATTATATTTCACGAAATATGAGATTTTTAGTTCTATTGGCAAAAGATTATTTATTTATTTATTTATTTATTTATTTATTTATTTATTTTACACCCCAAATTTTATTCCCCTCCTGGTCCACCCTCTGACTGTTCCATATCCCATCCCTTCTTCCTACCCCCATCTCCATGAGGATGTCCCTAACCCCTATCCCCTGTCCCACCAGAATTCTAAACTCCCTGGGGCCTCCAGTCTCTTGAGGGTTAGGTGCATCTTCTCAGATTGAACCCAGACCCAGTAGTCCTCTGCTCTATATGTATTGGAGGCCTCATATCAGCTAGTGTATGCTGCCTGGTTGGTGGTCCAGTGTCTAAGACAGATTTGTTGATCAATGGAACAGAATTGAAGACCCAGAAATAAAAGCACATAATTACAGACACTTGATCTTTGACAAAGAAACCAAAAATGTTCAATGGATAAAAAGAAGCATCTTCAATAAATGGTGCTGGTCTAACTGGTTGTCTGCATGTAGAAAAATGAAAATAGACCCATATTTGTTACCTTGCACAAAGCTCAAATACAAGTGGATCAAGGACAACATAAAACCAAATATACTGAATCTAATACAAGGGAAACTGGGAAAGAGTCTTGAACTCATTGGCACAGGGGAAATTTTTCTAAACAGAACTCCAATGCCTCATACTCTAAGATCAATAATTGATAAATGTGCCTTAATGAAACTGGAAAGCTTCTGTAAGGCAAAGGAAATAGTCAATAAGACAAATCAGCAACCTACAGATAGGGAAAAAATCTTCACTAACCCCACATCCGATAGAGGGCTGATATCCAAAATATAAAGAACTCAAGAACCTTACCACCAAAACAAACAAAAAAAATCAAAAAAGAAAACCAAACAATTAATAAAAAATGGGGTCCAAACTGAGAATTCACAACTAATGAATCCTGAATGAATGAGAAGACAATAAAGAGATATTCAAAGTCCTTAGTGTTCAGAGAAATGCCAATCAAAATGATCCTGAGATTCTACTTTACACCAATGAGAATGGTTAAGATCAAATCCTCAGGTGACAACACATGTTGGTGAGGATGTGGAGAAAGGGGAACACTTTTCCTTTGCTGGTGGGATTGCAAACATGTAAAACCACTCTGTAAATCAATCTGGAGAAAACTGGAAATAGATCTACCTGAAGAACCAGCTATCTGATTCTCGGGAATACATCCAAAAGATACCCTACCATGCCACAGGAGTACATGTTCCAATATGTTCATAGTTGCCTTGTTATGATAGCCTGAAGCTGGAAACAACCCAGATGTCCCACAACAGAAGAATGGATACAGAAAGTGTGGTTCATTTACACAATGGAATACTACTCATTTATTAAGAACTAGAGCATATTGAGTTTTGCAGGCGAATGGTTAGAACTAGAAAATGTAATCCTAAGTGAGGTAATTCAGGCTCAAAAGGACATGCATGGTATGTAATCACTAATAAGTGGAGGAGAGCCCTGTCCTTCCTTCTTTTTCTCTCTCTGCCTCTCTGCCCTCATGCTTGGCTTCTCTCATTCTCCACTGGTGCCATGCACCACAAGAGAACCACAAAACATTCTACTTTGGGCCAGAAACACTGGGGTGACTCTTCCAACTGCTATTGAGAAGTCCTACTCACAGTGGACTGCAGGATGGGGTCCTCAGTCACAGCTGACCCACAACACTGGCCCCAGAGGCCACGACTTGTGATCCACTGGCTGTGCGCACTAGCCTCCCAGCTTGCCTGCCAGCACAGTTTGATCTTAAGCCATGGTTGTTGGCTCTTATTCTGGTCCTAGCTAAATATTTCTTTGCTTATACAATACACCTTACCTTTACAACCTGTCAAAGTGACTTAAGATTCTCATTCCTATCCTGTTTTGACTACTGCTATTCTATCTCACGCTCAATATTTTCAGAAGTTTGTTAATTAATGAATTTATAATGAACAGAATTCCCAAAAGCCTCTAACAGTTTCTCCCATGAGGTCTCAGATGATGTGAACACTGATACAGAATGCTCTCTAGATTGTATGTGATATGATAATCCCTGAAATACACAGTGGACAAGACTGGATACTCTTGAGTCAAATGACTTAGCTAAACCAAGGTAAGCCATTTCTCATGTCATGCATATCCTTTCCTTAAGGAAAAAGCCCTGTGTCTCCTGCACTTAAAAACCAGATTGACAGCCCAAGTTGCTGTGGAGATCAGAGACCACAGAAAACTATTGGCTACTAGATTCTGTCATTTTTTAATATATAACTGCTAAATTATTATTTATTCCTCAGACTTCTGACTACATTAACAGCTAGACAGTTATCTCCTTATCTAAACTCTGTTTCCATTAATTAAATGCTTGCTATTTCCTCTTCTTGCTATGCCACTGTTTTGAGTTCCTATAAATTTGCCTAACTCGAATAATAAATATTCCACTATATGATCCAACTTTTTAATCTTGTTCCTTCTGCTCCACAAAAGGCTCATGTTAAAGACTGTTCAGGTGGTTATCTCTTTTATAAACTTATAAGCTACAGGAAACTTATTCAGATCTAACTCTTATGAACCAAATAGGCTCCAACCAGATAAGTACATCTACCCAAGGTTCCCAGTCACTACTTATTCCAAAGGTTGGGATTCCTCTGGGTTCCAATTATACATCTTAAAATTTTTTTCTTTATCCCAAACATACTTAACTTTATTACCTACCTATAATAATGTGTTTCAACATCTTGTCAAGTCTAGGTCCTTGCTACATCCAGGACAGCTCCAGAGAAGCAGCCTTCAGATGCTCTAATCTCCCCTCAGACACAGTTTCTACTGGACCTGTTCTTTTTTTTTTGATATATTTTTTTATTTACATTTCAAATTACTTCCCCTTTTCTGGGTCCCCACTCCCCTCAAGTCCCATAAGCCCTCTTCCCTCCCCCCTGTTCCTCCATCTACCCCTTCCCGCTTCCCTGTTCTAGAATTCCCCTGTACTCCTCCATTCTTTTTGGACATCATTTAATATGTGGATTATGTCTTGGGTATTCAAAGTTTCTAGGCTAATATCCACTTATCAGTGAATGCATACCATGATTGATCTTTTGAGACTGGGTTACCTCACTTAATATGATGTTCACTCCTGGGCATATATCCAGAGGATTCTTCAGCATGCAATATGGACCTGTTCTTTTGACCTATGCTCAGATGGTTCCACAGACCCTGGACAGCAAGGCAGCAACCAATTCTCCTAATACTGAACAAGCATTCCCCATATTCATTTCTCTAGGTTCCCCAGAGGCATGTCACCCCCACTGTCAGTATGAAGCAGCCAGATATCTCCAGGACTCTATTCTAGCTTCATCATCACCTCTTCATATTTTTTTCTTATGTAATTAAACCAAAACAGGGGAATGTTAGGATTCTGTCTATGCTCCACCCCACAGCTACCTGGCAACAGCCAAGTTTGCCCCTCCCCATAGTCAACTAGCAACAGCCACGTAGGTCTTTTCCACTATGAAAGGTGTCTTGCCCCTCCTGTCTCTCTTATTTTCTCACTCTCCTAGCTTCTCTCTTTCCCTCTTTTAGGCTTTTCTCTTTCCCCTCCCCTACCCCCTCTCTCCACATGGTCATGGCTGGCCTCTACTTCTCTACTCTCTCCCTCTCTCTGCATTTCTCTGCTGCTCCTACTTTCTTAACTCCCCTGACCATTCCCTAAATAAACTCTATTCTATATTATACTGTGATTCTGGTCCCTCAGGGTAAAGGGATGCCTCAACATGGGCCTGCAGATGCACCCCCTTCCCCCACACTGCCATACAACATATTCTTACACTGCTTTCTCTTTTTATGATCACAACAGCCATGCCCCTGAGATCCTATGGTCCTGGGCTTGTTGAAGCGCCTGGGATGGGCTTGTTAGAGCTTCTTCTGGATGTTGTGGGATTGGGTGGGGATCTAGTGCCACAGTTCTGCTCAGGGCACCAGTTTAGACTAGAAGGAACCCATGCCACTGGCCAGGCTGGGGTGGAGGTGGGGGTTCCTGCTTCCCTGGATCTCCTGATCCCAGTTACTCCCAATGTTGGGGTGTTGGGGTAGATATTGTGGCCTCCTCACTCATGATCCTGGGCATGCTAGAGCACCTGGGAGCCCAGCTTGTTCTGGATGTTTGGGACTTGATGCGGAGCTAGTCCATCATTATTATTAAAAATGGAATTTTCATTAGCAAACTTATTTCATTATTTTATATATTGCTGAAAGAACATATTTTAATCTATTTTGCAACTTTTATTTTTTGGAATGGTAATATAATTATATTCTTCTTCTTTCCATTCTTCTCCTTCTCACATCCCATGTACCTCATCTTGGTTTCATTCAAATGTATGACCTCTTAAATTTTTGTTGTTAAGATGTATATATGTATATGTATATATTTATTTGTAAATACATGAGTAGAACCTGTTAAGTCAGTATAATGTTACTCCTGCATATGTTGATTTTAATGTGTTATTATAACAATCCAACACTTATCATAGCTTTTTAAAACAGCATATTAATATTGTCGCATTCTTATTCTTTATTTCTTATTCATTCTGTAGTAAAACAACAGCATGTTGAAAGCTCAATACTCAAAATATCTTATTATTGACAAATGCATAATAAATATCAGTTAATATTTCACATGCTCTTAATACATATGGCAGAAAGAGTGACATGGCTTGAACATTCCAAATAAACAGTTTATAGTGTTAATACCTTCAGCGTAAATGTAGATTTGGTGTGGTTTTTTGCACATATTGACCAGGGCTTTAAAATAAATCTACTTTTAAAAATTATCTTCAGAGATAAATGTTCTCCCATGAAGCACAATACTAGTGTATATCAAAACACAATCAGAAAACAATAGATTATTTTGTGTTCTTCTGACATAATTCTTTATATAAAACTTTTTACAGATTTTTTCTTGTGAATTTCATTTTTACCATCATTCCCTTCATTCCCACCCATCTCCCAGTTTCTCCAAATCCATCTTCCACTCTTGCAACTTCTGCCCAAAGGAAAAACAAAAGAAAACCTTGCTATAGAAGCTGTGATATGTTATGGTTTATAACACAGTATACCCTTTCCCAAATAGTTGCATTTATAAATGTTCAGTGCAATAAGTATTTGGTCTGACTTGAGGCATCTGGCTTCCACCACACAGTCAATACTGGATCCTTACTGGGATACCTCTTAAACATCCTGTTGTTGACCTGTGCCATGAAAATTCTGCAACTTTTATTTTAAGAATGGGTCACTTCACATGTTCCAGCAGCACATAGGTGGGGTAGAAGCTGGGTTAAGCCAGCTCAAAGTCCTGTATCAGGCTTGGGTGGTAGCAGAGATGGTCAGGCTGCCAGGTCTCTCATGCAATCACTATGACCAGTTATCTCTCCCACTTTCCCCAGCTAAAGGCAGAGCCAGCTCTCCTTCACCCATGCACCAAATTCAGCTCTCCCATACTGTTCAGGGAAGGTATGGATCCAGTTCCTCCAGTGCCACCAGCTGGCTACAGGCAGGGACAGATTTGGTAAGGAAAACTTGGAATTCATGAGAGCTGACATAATTAAAATTTGGCTAGATGTTTTTGACAACAAAAATGTAACAGCTATTTTCTTGAAATGCCATTTTCTATCCCTTTGATAAATGAATAATGAAAATGTGGTATATCTACACAATGAAATACTTTTTTGAAAAAAAATAAAGTTATGGGCTGCATAGCTCAGGCAGGCAACCATGCTTAAGATGATCTCTACCCTATACACTGGCATTGTATAACACTTATGAAAAAAATTCCTGAGATGAGATGACATCAGATAGCCAAAAGCCACAGAAACCGTTACAATGAGCAAGGAAGTGGTAGAGAGATGAGAGAGATGAGAGAGAGAGAGAGAGAGAGAGAGAGAGAGAGAGAGAGAGAGAGAGAGACAGAGACAGAGACCTACAGAGTCAGAGAGACAGAGAGAGACAGAGACCTACAGAGACAGAGAAACAGAGAGAGAGAGACAGGGATACAGAGAGGAGAGAGGCAGAAAGAGGTGTGCACAATAAACAGAAGCAGAACTAGAGACTCAAGAGTATTGAGTACTCTCTTGATATGAGTAGCTAGTGGTGCCACTTAAGGCCATGTTAGGGTTCTGGTTTGTGCCACCACCAAGGGCCATGACAATGGGTCCATGGCTCTGCAGTAGCAGGCATTTGTTATTAAGAAAGGCCAGGCAATTGTCCCTGGTCTGGACTGCTCCCTGGGGCTATGGTTATGTATGAGGCCTGCAAAGCTGGTCCAATCCCTTGCTTAAGCATTGTGGAGAGCTGGCTCCTAAGGGGTGAGATCAGAAAAAAAAAAACTGACCCCACATCTCACTAGCTGCAGAACGTGGATGAGGAGATCTATAACTTGCCCAGGAAGTACAGTTCAATTGGACCTGATTACATTAGTTTTGACTGAGCTGTCACTGAGTTTGTGAACATGGGAGATCTGTCACCAGCTGCAGCACTCCAGAGATTAGGCCCTGCACCTCACCTGGGCAGTGAAGTAGAACTGGCCCTACCAGCTTGGGTGTAAGTGAGCTGTCTCTGCCTCTTGATGGCTATGACATTGGATGAGCTAGACAGGCACTGCTGGTAAACATACTCTGGTGGTGTGGTTGCAGGAGAACCAAAGGGCTTGGAGTTGTCTCACCCCAACATCAACTCCATTTGTGAACTGCTGACTCTGTAAAGGGACTGGTCCTACAGATCTAAAGCTACATGACAAAGGGACAAACCAGAATTATCTGAGAGGAGCCCTAGTGAGGATTCAATATTGATATTGTAACAGAATTCAAAGGACTCGAACTTGACCTATGACTTATTTGCTTTATAAGCAAAGAAGTGTTGTGAACCTTCATCCATTATAAGTACTGAGGTGGGACACAGAGTTGAGCAAATGGCAAAGATTGATAATCTTGGGGCCAGAAGCTGATGGCCTCTGGAAACTTAATTCTTTCCTACTGTTTCTACTGATAAGCACTGGCTTCTTTTCTCTCTCTCATGGACCTCTCAGTGGGCAAGCAATGGGCTTGCAACTCATTAACTTTTTGCAAACCAGAGAGAAGCAGTGGAACAAAAAATGGAGCAGAGACTGAAGGAAGGGCTATCTGGGGACTGCCTCACTTGAGGATCCTGTCTGCAGACACCAAACCTTACACTATTGCTGTGGTCAAGAGGCACTAGCTGATAGGAACCTGGTGTGACTGCTCCTTGGTAGGTTTAGCCAGCAACTGACCAGTGCAGATGTGGATCATGGAGCTAACCATCAGACTGAACATAACATCAGAGACCCTAATGGGAGAGCTGGTAGAAGGACTAAGGAGCTGAGGGGGATTGCAACTCGATAGGAAGAATAACATCAGCTGGCTGGACCACCCAATGCTCCCAGAGACTAGACCACAAACCACGGATTGTACAGGAAGTGTTGAATGGCTCCAGATGCATAGGTAGCAGAGGATGGCCTTTTCTGAAATCAATGAGAAGGGAGGCCCTTGGTTCTGTGGAGGTTTGATGCTCCAGGGTAGGGGAGTGATGAAGAGATGGGATAAGAGAGTGTGATTGCATGGGGGAGTACACTCAGAGGCAATGGGGAGGGAGGAGAGGACGATTGTGAGATGGAGGACATGTGGATGTGTAACCAGGAAGTGGGATAGTATTTGAGATGTAAATGAATGGAATAATTCTTAAAAATTAAAACAGAGAAAAAAAGAAAGAAAAATTTAAATCTTTTACCTAGACAATATGCACATTATACACACACACACACACACACACACACACACACACACACAAGCTCATACTTTGGTCAGACCAGACTACCTGTCTCATCAACTCTACAGTGTTCATGCATACTTACATACACATGCATATACCTACATATGCATGTATAGACAAACAGACATACACATATATTCATTTGGCAGACGGGACAGAAATCTCAAGCCACACACATACATTTGGTGGGTGGATGTGGAAGAACCACAGAAACCACACTTTATTCCTTCTCTCTGGCCTTTTTAAATCTTCTAAGACAAAAGTTCTTTAGGAAATTACCTCATAGATAAAATGTTACACAAAAGGGAAGTGACAGAAGGATGTTGATATTAAGTTCAAAGCAGTGCTTCATTCTATAAGCTTGTTATGAGTTCAAAACAGCAGATTCCCACTGCCTCTCTTTTTCATAGTGTACACCTGTGGCTTTATCCTTGGATATGATTAAGAATGAATAATTTTTCTTCATCACAAATTTGCCCCAAACCTGTTTTTCTTTTTAGTGTAACTGTAAAAACTCTTTTTATTCTGTATTATACAGCTTTTATATACTAAGAGTGGGCACATTCTCTTTTTGATTCTAACGTTATAATATCTTTCTTGCAAAACAACTAAAACCATCCCTTAAAACCTTTCTAAAATTATTTGCATCAAATCAGGAAGTATATAAAATCATTAACAGGAATTATAAAATCATCAATTGTTCTACACCACATTAATTCATGATAGTACATCTTTTTTGAGCTATAGAAAATCTGCCCAATAGGGTGGAGTAATGCTCAGGATTCATTAGACTATGTAATAAGGACAGGAATGACATAATAAGAAACAATTCTGAGATGAAATTTCTTGGGCTTTGCCTCAGAGCTCACTCATTGTAGACCATGTGAAGTGGTGGACCATCTCCAGAAAACTTACATGCTATTAGCCTTTCCAAGATGGCTCCTGACAAAAAAGTACAGACAAAAGGTACACTATAACACATCTATAGCAGATTGGGAATTTTCTTTGTGTGTGTGTGTGGGGGGGGGTATTGTAAAGGCAGAGGGTGGTTACAGAGTAATGAGAAGATAAGTATATTGTATATACTTATCAATATATGTATGTGAATGTGAAATTCATAAGGATTCAATTAAAAATTAAAAATATCATGAAAAACACACCATTGGGACACAGCAGATATATCAAAGTAAAAATAAGTAGGATAGCTACTTATTGGCTGTTTCTATCCTGTTGGTTAGTGAAAATAGTGTCAGGTAAATGGGTCATGCTAGAAAAAAGTCATTCTTAATGAAGTAGCCCAGACTACAAAAGACAAAAATAATGTTGTCTTTATTAGCTTTTAAGAATTGAAATATATTCCTATAGTCTGTATAATCACAGATGCTAGGATTTAGGCCAAAGATTACTTGGGAGTGGAGGATGTCCCATGAAAGGGAAAGTAGAATACATAGATATGAAGAAATAGGGGTAGACTAGAGATGGGGCAACTAAATAGGAAAAAAGCTAGACAAGAGAGATAAAGGAGGAAATATGTTAAGGGACAAACCCTCTTAATCTTAGTTAGAGGAACTATGCTGTGATTAAACACCATGACTAAAAGCAACTTGGGGAGTAAAGAGGTTATTTGGCTTATACTTAACATTGTAGTCCATCAACAAAGGGAGTTAGGACAAATTGGTTAAGCTCCTGCTTATCCAATAGAAAAACAGACAATAAGATCCCCTTGATGAAGACACAACACTCTTGAGATTCAGCAGATACATCAAGCTGAAAATAAGCAGTGCATCTCCAACCTGTGAACTGGTGTCCATAGTGTCAAAGTAGAAACTCAAACAGGGCAAGAACCTGGAGACAGGAGCTAAGGATGTCAGGGAGGGCGTTATTGTTTACTACCTTGTTCAATTGACTTGCTCAACCCCCTTGTTTTATAGAACCCAGAACTACCAGCAGAGGGTCTGTACCACCTACTGTGGGTGGGGCCATCCCCAATGAATCACTAAGAAAATGCCTTACAGCTGGATCTTATAGACGCATTTGATCAGTTGAGCCTTTCTCATTTCAGAAAATTCAAGTTGACATAAGACTAGCCAAAACACTCTGTTTAAACTTTTTAACAAAAAAGTTCGTTTGGTATGGTTTGGTTTTGGGTTTTATGAGATAGTGTTTCTCTGTGGTGAATATCTTGACCTTACTTTGTCTCTGCCTATTTAGTGCTATAATTAAAGATGCGTGCTACCACTGCCCATCAAACTTGTTTCAAACTAATTGACTATTTTTACAGTTTAAGATTGAGTAGTCTTAAAAAATCATTTTTCAATCTCTCATGCTTTTGTTGTCTCCACCATCTTCCATCATTTCTGTCAAAATCAGTGGTTCTTCCAACAAATTGGGAAAACATCTTCACCAATCCTACATCAGATAGAGGGCTAATATCCAATATATATAAAGAACTCAAGAATTTAGACTCCAGAAAACCAAACAACCCTATTAAAAAATGGGGTACAGAGTTAAACAAAGAATTCTCACCTGAAGAACTTCGGATGGCGGAGAAGCATCTTAAAAACTGCTCAACTTCATTAGTCATTAGGGAAATGCAAATCAAAACAACCCTGAGATTTCACCTTACACCAGTCAGAATGGCTAAGATTAAAAATTCAGGAGACAGCAGGTGTTGGAGAGGGTGTGGAGAAAGAGGAACACTCCTCCACTGCTGGTGGGGTTGCAAATTGGTACTACCACTCTGGAAATCAGTCTGGCAGTTCCTCCGAAAACTGGGCACCTCACTTCCAGAAGATCCTGCTATACCACTCCTGGGCATATACGCAGAGGATTCCCCACCATGTAGTAAGGATACGTGCTCTACTATGTTCATAGCAGCCCTATTTATAATTTCCAGATGCTGGAAAGAACCCAGGTATTCCTCAACAGAAGAGTGGATGCAAAAAATGTAGTATATCTACACAATGGAATACTATTCAGCCATTAGAAACAATGAATTCATGAAATTCTTAGGCAAATGGATGGAGCTAGAGAACATCATACTAAGTGAGGTAACCCAGACTCAAAAGGTGAATCATGGTATGCACTCACTAATAAGTGGATATTAGCCTAGAAAAATGGAATACCCAAAACATAATCCACACATCAAATGAGGTACAAGAAGAAAGGAGGAGTGGCCCCTTGTTCTGGAAAGACTCAGTGAAGCAGTATTCGGCAAAACCAGAATGGGGAAGTGGGAAGGGGTGGGTGGGAGGACAGGGGGAGAGAAGGGGGCTTACGGGACTTTCGGGGAGTGGGGGTCTAGAAAAGGGGAAATCATTTGAAATGTAAATAAAAAATATAAAAAAAATCAGTGGTTCTTAAAATTCAAAATGTCGAAATCCTTTAAAATATACGTCATGTTTCAGGAGATCCAACCTTAACATTACTTTGTTGCTACTTCATAAGTTTAAATTTGTTACATTTATATATATTAATTTAAACATTTGATAACAACGATATGTGAGGGGCAACTCCTGTGAAAGGTTCCTTCTATCTCCAAAGGGGTCATTATATAGGGTTAAGAAACACTGGTCTACATCTTATTAGTTCTAGTCTTCCCCCGACAGTGCTTTAATATTCATCCTCCCACATACATCTTCCATGATGATACCGGACTTTTGTAGACACTGACTTCAATTTAAATGCAGAAATATTTGTTTCTTTGCTTGTTTTTGATTTTGCTATTTGAGACAGGGATTTTCAGTGTAATCCTGGAAATTTGGAGCTTGGCTTCTTTCTCCCAAGTGCTGGTGTTGAAGACATATGCTACCATATCCAGCAAAAAATAGTTTAAAAAATTAAGTGTATGATCACTGATGCCAGACAAAACTTATTTGTGGCTTAATTATTGCTTTTTGGTCTAAATTATGTAAGGTTGTATTTCCTGGGTGTTTTGAGAAAAACCTCAAAGATATAAGAAAAGTTAACAATTATTTTCCTTTAATCTTACCTATGGAGACTTTTGTTAGCTTTGATAAGTTTATATTATTATTTGCTTTATTTGCATAAATTTTTTACATATTTGATCATATTTTCTTCTCCCTCAGATCCTTCCAGATCCTCCTTAGCTCCTTATCCTCAAAATTCACGTTCTTATTCTTAAAATAATATCACTTGAGCAAACAAAAATCACATTAAGACACAAATATTAAATACAATAGAATACAATTAGTATATTTTTTATGTTGGCAAACAATATCTAGGTTTGGGACCTGATTTTCAATGTGATTAATATACGCTGTGAAACTTCATTGGACAAAAGAGAAATTGGTTGCTTGAATCAAATAAGTTAAATGATTCTTCAGTCTGTTAATTGAATCTAAGTATGAAATATTGCCAAATGCAATTAAACTTATTTACCAGTCAAGACAATTTAGAGTATGGGATTTGAAATGTAAGTTTTAACAAAATCATTTTTAAAAGGCCATGATAATATGTGTATGTGTCAAAAAGCAGGGGGGGTAATGGGAAAGGGGGTTTCTGGGGGTATCCTGGAAAGTGGATAACATTTGAAATGTAAATAAACAAAATATCCAATAAAAAAACTCAAAGGTTTATTTAGATGGCTAGTTTTTAAATAGAAACACTCAGATTCTAAGTTAATTAATCTAATATTTTTAAAAAAGACTAATGAATTTGATGAGTATCTATAAAATACTCATCAAATACTGAAGAGCTGAACATTAAATAATGTACATTGAGATGTTTTGAACAAAGTATGTGTGAGATGTGCATTATAATATGAGAATCCTAGCCGGGCGGTGGTGGCACATGCCTTTAATCCCAGGACTTGTGAGGCAGAGGCAGGTGGATTTCTAAGTTTGAGGCCAGCCTGGTCTACAGAGTGAGTTCCAGGACAACCAGGGCTACAACAGAGAAACCCTGTCTCGAAACACCCCCCCCCCCAAAAAAAAAAACCCCAAAAATGAGAATCCTTTGTATGATAAAGAGAATTCTTTGAAAACCATTATGAAAAATACAAGGTAACAATTCATGTATGTTTACTGGTTCCAGGAAGTAGTTTATACTGATTTGGGGCTTATTTCTGACTTGTTATCTACATTATAAAAGGTTGAATATCGTTCTGGGGACTATGAGAAAATACAGAAAGATATTAATATGAAGACTCAACAGATATTTTACTCTAATCACCTCCACATCTCTGGAGATAAATAAGCCATTCAAGTCAGTTTCAGAGCTTGAGTTTGATACTGCCAACATTTTTCACATTTCAGATTTTGAATGTTAAATGACATCTATACTTGATGAGACCAAATGTGGTAGATGTTAAACAAGGTTAAAGCCTACAAAACCCTGAAAGAGAATATGTCTTCATTTGCATTCTAGCAAATGAGAAATATACTTTTCTCCCAGCACCTGCTGTGGAAAATTCCAGACCAAGATGCAATCTGTGGATAAAGTTTCTGAGCTATTAACACTTTTTTTTTTTTTTTTTTTTTTTTTTTAGTGTCCTAACAAGCTTTCCTGGTCTGTGTTGATCCCAGAGAGGAAAAGGCTGTAGAAACTTCAATGTACACCTAGAGTCCCAATATTAATTAAATGAACTTAATTTAAGAAATCACATTTATGTATATAATTCTGCTTCCATACTTACCCTTTTTGGTAGCCACCATTTCCATCCATGTAGTGGGTGAATGTACTTCCAGGATTTTGGGTTGTCTTCAGTGTACTGATGTCCCTGTAGTGACTGAGGCAAGAGAAAATAAATAGGATCCTTTCTGTGGCTATCTCTAGAGCTGCTTTGGATAAGTTTAAGGCATTGGTTTGAAACTGTGAACAGTCATATGTTTATAGAGTGGTCAAATATAAATTATGAGCCTGACTTGGATTGAGTAACTAGGAGACACAGCAAGATCCCATGATCAGTCATGGCACCAAGGTTCATAGCAAGGTCCAGAAATTGTAGTTTTCATCTTGTTAAATGCTATGTACATATAATCTGTAGTTTGTTTGATGGGAGATCATCTAAATAAACCAGAATACTAGAATAGTTAATCCTCGGGTCTTATATAAGTTTGAAGCAAGCAGCCAGAGTAGCATATACATACATAAAACTTTATTTACATATTGAGTTTATATATATATATATATATATATATATATATATATATAACTTTAGTTTTATATTGAATTATCTGATCTTCCAGCATTATAGGGAGAAAAATCACTTAAATTTTAAAGCATATAGAAAATGTCTAGGTACTATTACATCATCCCAATTTCTTAGCTTACTTGTCATACGTGTGATTTGAGAATCATAAACAGAATCATTACAATAAGCAATGGTAGATGCACACATTACTATTGTACAGTAACAAGTACATTTAGAATAGACTTGAAATATTATTGCCACAAGTAGCACTGACTCATACCAGTTTTAATATAAATTAATGAGAAACTCAGAGAAGGTTTAGCTATTTAATGACAACGAAGAACACTAAATATGACATTATGTCGATTTCAGTGTTTTTACAAGTTAGGGGTTGGACTTTATATCTATTTATTTTCTCTGTGGACTTATATTTTCTCCATAGATGCTTTGTGTTAAGATCATCAAAAGAACTTAATCTTTCCTATCATAATAAACATTCCATTTCAAGTAATACAGAATTTAGAAAAATTAATAAAATTAATTCATCTCCAACTATTAAAATGACACACATGTAAGCATACCACAGTAGTAGAGGATTTCTTATTATCTTTTGCTCATTTATTTTTTTAGTATGGTGGAGTGAAGAAAACTGTTTACATAATTATTGACACATTATTTTGCAAGGAGATTAATTAACTTGAATAATAACTGAGAGGTATATGAATTTATTCTGTACTGTCAGCACTATTAAATGTTTACTTCCAACTCTTAAGAAAGTACTTCCCACATAACATTATAATTTTTTATTTATTTTCTATATATTTTGCTTACATTCCAAATGATTTTCCCTTTCCTGGTTCCCCCTACCCATACGTCCCATAAGCCCTCTTTCCTCTACCCATTCCCCAATCAGCCCCCTCCCACTTCTTTGTCCTGGTAATCCCCTACATTGCTGCATCAAACATTTTCAGGACCAGGGCCCTCTCCTTCCTTCTTCTTGGGAATGACTTGATATGTGAATTGTGTCTTGGGTATTCAGAGCTTCTGGGGTAATATCTACTTATTAGTAACTGCATTCCATGTGTGTTATTTTGTGAATGGGTTACCTCACTTAGGATGATCATTTTCCAGTTCCAACCATTTGCCTAAGGATTTCATGAATTCATTGTTTTTAATTTACGAATAGTTTTCCATTGTGTAAATATACCACATTTTCTGTATCCATTCCTCCATTGAGGGACATCTGGGTTCTTTCCAGCTTCTGGCTTTTATAAATAAGGCTGCTATGAACATAGTGGAGCATGTGTCCTTATTGCATGCTGGGGAATCCTCTGGGTATATGCCCAGGAGTGGCAGGGACCATGAGATCCAGTTAGTCTGTAGGGGACAATGCGTAGAATCTTGATTCTGGAACATTAGGGAGTTGGTGAAAATGCTAGCTTAGTTAAAAATTGATGACAGAACATAATCATAAACACCAGGAACACCAATCTACAGAGGAATAAAACACTTAATGACTGCAGACTTCAGGTGCTGGCTTCATGCTGTATCTTATATGCTTCCATGATTGGAAGCATTAAGATTAAATGTCTGAAAATTCCACAGTTCTAGCCAGAATATCATCATAACACATATTTGGTACAAGTGTATTAGTAGTGTAACTGCTGACAGGGTAGAATATAAAAGGTATATGGAGATTATTACAATAAAGTAGATTTGGAGAGAATATAATTTGTTTGGGTGGATTTATATGTGCTTTCTTTAATAGTGAGCAATTAACTTCTTTATGGTGCTTTTTGGCTTTGTATACATAAACAACATTTATTCTACAATTATTTGTGATTCGTAACAGTTTCCTTACCATGAAGTCATTTGATTTAATATTTTGACAAAATATTTTCTATATTTAAAAATAGTATATTAACTCATTGAAAACAACAGAGCTGTTGTTTTTAAGTAAATATGAAACTATTATGAAATTTCTTGAGTTATATTTCATAAGACTTCTTCAACATGACCAAAGACCATATTCAATAAAATGATTAAGAAATCATGGCTTTTCCAAAAATGCAGAGGATATACATTGAGAAAGAAGAATGAATAACATGATATTTTGTGTTTAACTGTCACCTGTTACATTATTTATGAATTTTGCCATTTCTTATTCATTGGTCCTTATTGTCACAGTATCAATAATACAGTGAATTAAAATTATATTTTATAAAATATGGATAAAATTGATAGTATGGAATAGGCATGCTATTTCCACTCAAAAAATAAGTATTTGCTTTGGAAAGTCCTGGTTTCAATCTGTATTGTTACAAATGAGACAAATTTAATGTATAACATTAATAGAATTGGTACAGTACAGAAGAAAGCATTGGGAAGTGAGCTGTTGTTTTTAAAATACCAAATGATATTGATTTGAATTTTCTAACAAAATAATTCCCAGTCTCTAGACATTCCTTTGACAACAGTCACAGTTACAAGCAATACATCAGAGAGCATGTTGCTGTTATAGTAATACTCAATGTTGTAGAACAGTTATAAGTTATGAATCTGTTATACACTGCATTCATCTTGTGTTCTTACAATTGTGGCATTTTTCTTGGAGGTTAAAGACAGCATGAAAATGTTGACAGTCGCCAAAACTGAGTATCACTTATTCATTTGGGTGAATTACTACAAACCCATTGATCCTCAAGGGAAATCCATTCAGATAGGCATGAGTTAAGACTCTACAGATAATTTTATATTCAAAGAGCATCAGGGCACATGGGCTGTTTGAATCCCTAGAGAGTATTAGTTATTCCAATTCTGTCCCAGGAAATCACACAGAATAGGATCATGTGACTTTTCTTTGTGGTTGGCAATTGAAAAACTATCTCATGACATGTCCTGGAGATGTTGGTGGCATACTTTTTGTTATTCACCAAGAGATCATAGAGTGATGCCAATCCTTGGATGTTGGTCATTTTATTGCCTCCTTGCTAAGAAGTCAGTGGACCTCTTTCACTTTAATTGCAAAGACTACAACAGGAAGCCACCTTTCAGTTCAGTCCTCTAGGGTTATAGACTTAAGCAGACTCTGGTCTTAAAAATCCATGTCATGCTGCTGTCACCTAACCTAGATCCATGAATCTGACCTCTCTAGAATCATTAGCCTGATCATAAAGCATGACTGGAGAAATGTGGCCAAAATTCTTGCAACTCTACAGAAGCAGTTGTTTTTTTTTAATAAGAAAAATGAAGGCAGCAGCTCTTGTGTGGGTGCAGAGATTGTTATCATTGATAGGTAGGATGGGTTTGGTTATTTGTAGAAAGGGCAGCTTTAGTGGTGGAAGATTTCATAAGCAAATTTCTTCCTCTATAACATCAAGGTTTTAAGTACCAATAGAATCATTTTTTATCAGATGCATTTCAGATCCTAACTTCCTGCAGATGTCATCAGCATGACAACATTCCTCTCTGAAGTTTCTCAGCTCTTCTGGGACTTTTAAGTAATTAGTCCTTCACTGCTGTTTCTCAATCTTTTCCCATCTCACAGAGGACCACTTCTCAGCTGCCTCCTTGCTCCTCCCAAATAGGTGTATTCCACACTTAGGACTCCGTGCTTTTACTCAGTTCAAAGGTCATCTTGCTAACTTGTATATTTTTTTCCAGTGAGAAGCCAACTAAGTATGCCTCATGTTTTATAGGGATTAATGTTTAGTGGTAGAATTTCTCAATCATCTCACAATAAAATAAACTTTCTACTATTGTCAAGTGTCTTTAGCATTGACTCTAAAAATATTTCAGAAGGAGAAATTTTAAAAATACTTATTTTAATTTTTGCCAAATTAGAATGATGGTGTTCCAGCATTTAATGTAATTTTAAATTTAACACAATATTTTAAATATTTTTTAGAAAAATGTGTATTATATAAGAATTATAGCTATAATAACCCAGATAGAAAGAAGTTTGGGTAAAATCTTCTTTGGTTGCTTGAATTCATTAGGCTCATGATAAAAACCAATGTATCAATAAAAATTATAAAGAAGTCTAAAGCTTGCAAAATATACTTAGAGAAGCATTTTCTCTAAAATGGATAAAGACACTGCCCCTCTCTTTGATACTCACTTCATATTTTGGTTTACAGATGAAGTACGTGAAAATTGTCTTTGGTACTATCTCACTTGTCTGGAAAGATTGTCTTTGTCCAGGGCAAACCTATAATGTTGTCAATCCATAATGAAGGGTACAATTTTAAGTCTAAGCAAAGAGTCCCAAGGTAAAAGCAGCCCTCCTCGTAGGAAACAAAGCTTTCTTTTCTAATAACTTGTTCTGTATGGTGTAGAGAATGATCTATAATAGACATGTTTGAGTTTTGGATGTGTGAATTTATTAAACAAACCAAAGTAAAAGACCCAAAAAATATAAATAGATAGGTGATAAATAGCACAATAGCACCATATCCAATACTGAAAATATCCATCAGAAATTAACTAGAAGAGACCCTTTAATGCAATCAAATGGGGTTTCCATTAGATAGTTTTAGGCTATGCAGAATGTTTGCTCTGCCAAGTCATCTAAAGAAATGAAATGATAGCAAAAGATGGTGGAACATGGTGCTCACAGCTACCAGCTGAAAACTGTCTGAAGAAAGTACAATAATCAGCCTGAAATCCCAGTTGAGATTTCTCCACAGGCATTAGATCCCCATAGCTGAAATTCCAGCCACACTATTTCTTTATTGGCATCATTGAATAAATAATGGTAACATCTATTGAAATGGCTTCCTTTTGCTATTCTCCAGGACATATTGTTGGGATAGTTGTCCTCCCTTATTTCTGAGTTAAATGGTAAACCCATCCCCAGAAAAGAGACTTTGGAGGTCATTTTAAAATAAACATTCTTAGGTCAGAAAGGAAGGGAACTTTGCTCCCATAGCCATAGTCTCCATGAGCTCTAACAGCACATATCAATTTGCCAATGTAATAGTCATTACCTAGCCCATTAAACACTACCACCTTTACCTTCTTTACACAGCCACACCTCTGGGTGTTTGCATTCATGTTTCTACTCTTACTTGTGCACATCATTGCCACCTGAGAGAACAGCCTGAGTGTTCCTGTCCTGGAGGTTGGTGCGTCTTTCAGCTCTTAGGAATTGACTCAAAAATTTCTCATTCTATGCTTTTATCCCTTCTTTTTATATCTTTGATGTAAAAATTATAAAATTGTGAGAATATTTAGTATATAGTCAGCTTTTAGAAGATAATCGATTTAGGAGTCTGAGGATGGTATTGAACCACTGTGGAGAAATTCCACACATTTCTTTTTGATCTCGGAAACTAATGATATGTATTTTCTTTTATTTTTGGCAGTTATTCCTATATTTGCCTCTTGGTCCCTTCATTAACTCTAGTTATTGATCAATGATTATATCATGAAGCTCATTTTAAAAACTTAACCAAGCTGCTTTATTTGTCTTTTTATTTGTCTGTAGATAATGATAATGGAATGTGTATTGGAGGAAGGTGTGAGAAGCTAGGGATTATCATTTGTTAGTCACTTGGTAAAATGGACAAGGGGAACACACAGAGTGATGAGAATTCTTGCTGAGTACATGAACTCATCCTTGTTCAGTTCTGTTTCATAAACACAACAGAGATGTTAGTACCACTCTACATGGATGGTTAGAAAGTTCCATGTTTGCTGAATTTTACATTAATTCTGAGGCGTTTATATGGTAAAGCATTTTAGAAAGCATCAGAGCAACTGAGACAGGACCATTCATGGATGCATAATAAAAGTTGAGATCATTTGTAAATGTTTGAATGTGAAATAAAAATATTGTGATTCGAGTAAGTGCATATTTTGTCAGTGTTTGTGCATGTGCCTCAAATGTAAATTAATGTAGAAGTACAGTTATCTCCTCAGTGCTAAAGTTTAGATGAATTGTAATGTCTTGGGCATTATCAGACAAATCCAAGTGTATGCTTGAAGAGTTTCTGCAAAACACTAGTTGTGTCACCCCTAGTACTCCAAAAGCTCCTGAAACAAGTCTAGGTTTTGATTGCCCTCCATATGTTAGAATATATCAAGTTACTTGCGCCTAACTACAATAGCCAGAATAAAATGTTGTTGTAGCAAATTCATGGAAGCAATACAAAAAATACATATTTATTTTCATCTTAGAACATGAAGACTTAGTATTTTCTTTGGGATTCACTCAAAAATGATCCATACCACTTGGTCTACAGATTGTATTCTGGAAAGAGCTTAGTTGAACTGAATGGGGAAAAGTAGTTCTCATAGAAAAAGAGGTGTAATATGAGCCTAATTTTGTCAAACTTGATATTTTCTATTTGTTACTGCACAGAACATTTTTAAAATTGAGTATAAGGATTCAAGAATCAGATAGAGCTCTTCAAATTTTCTACAGTGACCTCATAAATCATAACTTGCCTTACAGACAATGGATGGAATCATACAGAGTATATTTACATTCATTTTAATTATAGAAATAATAATAGGATGGATTGGAAATGGATTCATAGCTCTTGTGAACTGCATGCTCTGGTTCAAGAGAAGAAAGATCTCTGCAGTGAATCAAATACTCATAGCCTTGGCTTTCTCCAGAATCTA
This sequence comes from Apodemus sylvaticus, assembly GCF_947179515.1. Classification (NCBI taxonomy): domain Eukaryota; kingdom Metazoa; phylum Chordata; class Mammalia; order Rodentia; family Muridae; genus Apodemus; species Apodemus sylvaticus. Next base: position 169,992,387 of record NC_067473.1, on the reverse strand, counting down.
CCTTCTTTTGACAGTATTCACTGTTATATCAATGTCTACACTGTACACACATGTGTTGGTAACAAGAAGAGTGGTAAAACTGATTAATTTCCATTTGATTTTCAGCAATCATTTTAGCATGTGGCTTGCTGCATGCCTTGGCCTTTTTTATTTTCTTAAAATAGCTAATTTTTCCAACTGTATTTTTGTTTACTTAAAGATGAGGATTAACCAGGTGGTTTCAGGGACCTTGCTCATGTCTTTGGGCCTCTTGTTTCTAAACACTCTGCTGATAAACTCATACATTGATACCCAGATGGGTGACTACAGAGGATATCTGCAGTATGGTTTCACTTCAAATAATACTGTATCATTTTACAGGGTTATATTAGTCATTAACAACTGTATTTTCACATCCATACCCTTTACACTTTCACAGTCAACTTTTCTCCTGCTCATCTTCTCCTTGAGGAGACATTACAAGAAGATGCAACAGCATGCACAAAGATGCAGAGATGCCCTTGCCAATGCCCACATCAAAGTCTTGCAAACCATGATTACCTATGTCCTTCTCTGTGCCATTTTCTTCCTGGCTCTTTCCATACAAATTTGGAGGAGTGAGTTGTTGAAGAACATTCTTTATATCAGATTCTGTGAGATTGTTGCAGCAATTTTTCCTTCAGGACACTCGTATGTATTGATCTGGGGAGACACAAAGCTGAGAGGGACTTCGCTTTCTGTACTTTGGTGGCTGAAGCACACATTCACATCATGGGTCCTGAAGATGTATGGCAGATCATCTTGCATATTCTAAAAGAAACTGCGTTCATAAGAAATTCTTCAAGATTATTAATTTTCTTTAAAAATTATTTTACATTGCTTTATCAGTTTTGTGTATTATATGTGATAAAACGTCTATGCAAATATTTCACAGAGAAGCACAATACACAAGTATAATTTAAAATTATAAAGTTATACTATGTAAGATATAGTATATTTTAGATATTAGATTCACTAAAATGAATTCATGCTTTAGGTTTAATTGAGAAATAATTTGGCAAATGCTGAGAATCTTTGGATCCTGAATTATAATTATGATAACCAAATTACTAGTTTCAGAATTTAAAATTCCTAAATACACTAATAATTTTAGGATTATATAGTGTATGTTTGCAAATATATATTTACATGATTTTCCATCCATGTGCTATAATTCTCTCTAATTTTTAAATATGTAAATTAAGTAGAGCTCATGATAATACTTCTTTCTGTCATTGTGTACCAGGGCTGAGATTGCTCTGGCTGTCAAAGAAACAGAAATTTACCATATTTTGTGAGTGGATCAACTCATAATAAACATAAACTCTTTATTTTGTATACAGTAGTGTGTGCGTACATTTAAATGACAAAACACACAGGTGAAGGTTAGAAGAACACTTTAAGAAGTTGGTTCTTTTTACCATGTTGGTTCTAAAGATCAAGTAAATGTCATCAGACTTATCAGACTTGACAGTGAGAAATGTTATCCACTGAGCCAACTCAACATCCCTAACTCATCCATTTTTTATATGTTGTTATAATTTGGTAAATAGAAATGAAATGAAGTGAAAAATATATTTTCAAAGGTTCAGATGCTCTAAGATATGAAACAGAGAAGGAAACATAACTAGTGCTTGTGCTCAGGGTGTTAAATATTTGGTATGATATAATTGGACTTATTTCATAATTAAAGATTTTTTTCACACCCTCAGAAAAGAAGTGGGAAGAGGTTTGGAGGAAGGTCTGTAGTAGGAAGTGACCTGGAAGGGTGGAGTGAGGTGGATTTAAAGTGAATAACTTAAAAAAATGAAAATAACATAAAAACTAAAAAATTAATTTCGGTGTGTCAGGTTTTATGTGGAGGTCCTTGATCCACTTGGAGTTGAGTTTAGTACAAGGAGATTAGAATGGATCTATTTGCATTCTTCTGCATGCTGACCTCTACTTGAACCAGCACCATGTGTTGAAAAGGCTATCTTTTTTCCACTGGATGCTTTCAGCTCCTTTGTAGAAGATCAAGTGACCATAGGTATGTGGGTTCATTTCTGGGTCTTCAAACCTATTCCATTGATCCACTTGCCTGACATTGTACTAATACCATGCAGTTTTTATCACTATTGGTCTGTAGTAATGTTTGAGGTTTGGGATACTGATTCCCCCAGAAGTTCTTTTACTGTTGAGAAAAGTTTTAGATATCCTGGTTTGTTTTGTTATTCCAGATGAATTTGAGAATTGCTCTTTCTAACTCTATGAAGAACTGAGTTGGGATTTTGATAGAGATTGCATTGAATCTGTAGATTGCTTTTGGCAAGATGGCCATTTTAACTATATTAATCCTGCCAATCCACAAGCATGGAAGATTATTCCATTTTCTGAGGCCTTCTTCCATTTTCTTCTTCAGAGATCTGAAGTTCTTGTCATATAGGTCTTTCACTTGTTTGGTTACAGTCATCCCAAGATACTTGATGCTGTTTGTGGCTATTGTGAAGGGTGTCATTTCCCTAATTTCTTTCTCAGTCTGCCAAATCCAAGTGGATCAAGGACCTCCACATAGAACCTGACACACTGAAACTAATAGTAAAGAAACTGGGGAAGACCCTTGAGGACATGGGCACAGGGGAAAAGTTCCTGAACAGAACACCAATAGCGTACGCTCTAAGAGCAAGAATTGACAAATGGGACCTTATAAAATTACAAAGTTTCTGTAAGGCAAAGGACACTGTCAAAAGGACAAAACGACAACCAGCAGATTGGGAATGGATCTTCACCAACCCTAAATCCGACAGAGGGCTAATATCTAATACATACAAATAACTGAAGAAGGTAGAACCAAGAGAACCAAATAACCCCATTAAAAAGTGAGGTACAGAGCTAAACAAAGAATTTTCACATGAAGAACTTCAGATGGCTGGGAAGCACCTTAAGAAATGTTGAACATCATTAATCATTAGTGAAATGCAAATCAAAACAACCCTGAGATTTCATCTCACACCAGTCAGAATGGCTAAGGTTAAAAACTCAGGAGACAGCATGTTTTGGTGAAGATATGGATAAAGAGGAGCACTCCTCCACTGTTGATGGGATTGTAAGATGGTGCAACCATTTTGGAAATCAGTCTGGTGGTTCCTCAGAAATCTGGGCATGACACTTCCGGAGGACCCTGCTATACCACTCCTGGGCATATACTCAGAGGATTCCCTGGCATGCAATAAGGACACATGCTCCACTATGCTCATAGCAGCCCTATTTGTAATAGTCAGAAGCTGGAAAGAACCCAGGTGTCCCTCAACAGAGTAATAGATACAAAAAAATTGGTATATTTACATATTGGAGTACTATTCAGCTATAGAAACAATGAATTCATGAAATTCTTAGACAAATGTATGGAACTGGAGAACATCATACTAAGTGAGGTAACCCAGTCTCAAAAGATCAATCATGGTATGCACTCACTGATAAGTAGATATTAGCCTAGAAACTTTGAATATCCAAGACACATATTAAATGATGTCCAAGAAGAACGGAGGAGTGTCCCCTGGTTCTGGAAAGACTCAGTGCAGTAGTATAGGGAAATAGTAGAACATGGAAGTGGGAAGGGGTGGATGGGGGTATAGAGGAAGGGAAGAGGGCTTATGGGACTTTCAGGGGAGTGGGGAGCCAGAAAGGGGGAAATCAATTGAAATGTAAATATAAAATATATCAAATAAATAAAAAAAAGAAAAAATTAAAAAATAAGGTAAGGTACAGACTTAAACAGGGAATTCATAACAGGGAAATCTCAAATGGCCAAGAAGCACTTAAAGATATGTTGAAAGTTCTTTCTCATCAAGGAAATGAAAATCAAAATGACTGTGAGATTTCACCTTACTCCAATCAGAATGGCTAAGGTCAAAAACTCAAGTGACAGCACATCCTGGTGAGGTTGTAGAGCAAGGGAAACACCTCTCTTGCTGATGGGAGCACAAACTTGTATAAGCACTCTGGAAATCAATCTGACAGTTTCTCAGAAAACTGGGAGTATTGCTACCTCAAGACCCACCTATACCACTCCCAGGCATATACCAAAAAAAAAAAAAAAATGTTCCACAATCTCACGAAGTCCCTTCCTCATAATTATACCATCTCTACTCCTTTTTTTTGTTATTACATATATTCTTTATTTACATTTAAAATGATTTCCCCTTTCCTGGTTTCATGCCCCCCACCGAAAGTCCCATAAGCCATCTCCCCTCCTCCAGTTCCCTAATCAACCCTCTTCTGCTTCCCTGTCCTGGTATTCCCCTATACTGCTGAATGGAGCTTTTCCAGGACCAGGGTCTTCTCTCTTTGATGTCCAACAAGACCTTCCTCTACTGCCTATGCATCTGAAGCCATGGGTAACATCATGTGTACTATCTGGTTGATGGTTTGGCCCTGGGAGCTCTGGGAGTACTGGGTGGCTCATATAGTTGTTCCTCCTATGGTGCTGCAAACCCCTTCAGCTCCTTTGGGTCCTTTCTCTAAATCCCCCATTGGGGACCCTGTGCTCAGTTCAATGGCTGGCTGAGAGTGTCTGCCTCTATCTTTATCATGCTCTAGCAGAGCCTCCCATGTGAAAGCTATATCTGGCTCCAGTCAGCAAGTACTTGTGGGCATTGATAATAGTGCCTGGGTTTTACATGGGTATATGGGATGGATCACTGGGTGGGGTAGTCTCGGGATGATCTTTCCTTCAGTCCCTGCTCCACACTTTGTGTATTTCCTTCTGTGGGTATTTTGTTACCCCTTCTGAAAAGGACCAAAATATCCATACTTTGTTCTTCCTTCTTCCTTTGTTTAATATGTGAATTGTGTCTTGGGTATTCCAAGCTTCTGGGCTAATATCCACTTATCAGTGAGCACATACCATTTGTGTTCTTTTGTGATTGGGTTACCTCACTTAGGTTGATATTTCCCTAAGAATTTTATGAATTCATTGTTTTTAATAGCTGAACAGTATTCCATTCTGTAAATATACCACATTTTCTGTATCCATTCCTCTGTTGAGGGACATCTGAGATCTTTTCAGCTTCTGGCTACTATAAATAAGAATGCTGTGAACATAGTGGAGCATGTGTCCTTATTACATGCTGGGGAATCTGGGTATATGCCCAGGAGTGGTATAACAGTGTCCTCTGAGAGTATCATGCCCAGTTTTTCTGAGGAACCACCAGACTGATTTCCAGAATGGTTGTACCAGCTTCCACTGGTGGTGGGATTGCAAGCTGGTACTAGCTCTATTCTTAATAGCCAGAAACTGAAAGCAACCTAGATGCCCCCGAAACAAAGATCAGACTCAGTAATTGTGGTTTATTTGCACAATGAAATAGAATTCTATTCAACTACTAAAAACAAAGACATCTTAAAATTTGCAAGTTCATGGATGAAAGTAGAAAATAACAACCTGAGTGAGGTAACCGAGACCCAAAAGAACATGCATGACAAAAGTCTAGTATAACTGTTCTCTGAGAGGCTCCACTTGGCACATGACTTAAATAGATTCAGAGATCCACTGCCAATCATCAGGGCAGCAGCTCAGGGAGTGTTATGTGAGAGTTGGGGTAAGGATTGAGAGCCCTGCAGGGGATAGTAACGCCACAGGAAGACCAATAAGGTCAACTAATCTGGACCATTGGTAGCTGTATTAAAATAGAAAAAGAAGGTTGTGTGTTAAAGTTGAGTGGTGAAGGTTTAGTTTGGGAGTCCAGTGTGCTGATTAGTGAAAGAGTATAAAAGCCTTGCCTACCTCTGCATACCAAAGCTTAGCTCAGAGAAGCTACTTGCTGCTTGAAGGCAGAGTTCCCTTAAGGATTTATTTCTGTCTTTTATAAACTGTTTTCTGTTCTGTTAAAATAAGCACAATATCATTCACAAATGGGGTAATGTTAGCTTTAGGTTCATTGGTCTATTAAAGGCTTGCCTTTATTTTCTCCCTTCTTTAATAAAAGTCTAGCATTTGTTCAGTCAACTTTATTTTAATATTACTACTTCCTCAAATTATTGAGACTTGTCTTTTGAAAAGTTTGGCTGAAGAGTTTATTGCTAAGGACTTGTTATATGTAAAACCATGGCACTGCATTTTTCTTCTGTTGTGACTCACTAAAATCTTACATAAGCTACATGTAAATGCTTGCTGCAAAAGAAAGAAGCAATTTAGTTCATGTGTGTCCACCATATGAAATATGCCCCTGATTATCTAAGGCTTCAGAAAGCTGTTTTAAAAGAAATAAAAATCAGAGGCTGGTTGGCAGACTCTCAGTAGGGATTCTGATATTTTCTTTTGAAACATTTGTGAGGGAGGGAAGGAAGAAGAAAGAGAGGGAAGGGTGGAAAAAGAGTGAGTGAAAGAGGGAGGGAGGGAGAAAGGAAGAGAGAGACACACACACACATACACACACACACACAGAGAGAGAGAGAGAGAGAGAGAGAGAGAGAGAGAGAGAGAGAGAGAGAGAGAGAATTTTAACTCTGGGGCAATGGGAATGTGGGGCTACTCCAAGAAGGCTGAGAAATCCACAGAGCATTTAACAAGAGACCAGGCAACAAAGGATGAGCCTGCAGATTCTACAATATCTCCAGAATAACCTTTAAAGATCAATTTTTTCTTTTTTCTTTTTTTAATTTGTTTATTTTAAACTCCAGATTTTATTCTCTTCCTGGTTCACCCTCCTACTGTTCCATATCCCATACTTCCTCTTCAAACTTCTGTCTCCACAATGATGTCCCTGATGATGTCCCCACCCCACCAGACCAGACCTCTACACTCTTTGGTGCCGCAGCACTTGAGAGATAGTTACATCTTATCTGACTAAGCTGACCAGGCTGTCCTCTGCTGTATGTGTGCCGCATATGTTCTGTATATGTGTTGGGGGCCTCATATCTGCTGGTGTATGCTTCCTGGTTGGTGGTCCCATGTCTGAGAGTTCTCAGGGGTACAGGTTAATTGAGACTGCTGATCCTCCTACAGGGTCACCCTCCTCTTCAGCTTCTTCCACCTTTCCCCTAATCAACCATAGGGGTCAGCAGCTTTTGTCAATTGGTTGGATGCAAATATCTGCATCTGACTCTTTCAGCTGCTTGTTGGGATAAGTCCCTTTTTGTCAGTGCTCCATAGCCTCAGAAATAGTGTCAGGTCTTCAGGCCTCCCCTTGAGCTGGATCCCACTTTGGCAAATCTTATGGGCCGGTGCTCTTAAAAATTGGTGCCAAGGAACTGAAGAAAAAGATGGTGGAATGGAGTTGTGTGAAACCTGAGAGAAGCAAATGGGGTAGCAGGCATAGATATGGAAGTGCAGACAAAGGGGATTGTTGTTGCCATGCAGTGCTAGCCTTCAGGTCACCTGGAGCCTTGGGCCATCACTGGGCATGCCTTGCCCAGGTGATATTTGATAGGCTGCCCAGAGGTATGGAACCACTGATGCTGTTCCTGTTGCTCACCCCACTAGGGGTAGTAAAGTACAATGATGCATTGCTGGCCACAGGCTGCATACCTGATGGTAATGCCCTGACACTAAGGGCACCTGACACTAAAGACAGCATGGTATACAGCAGCCTGGAACTCTTAAAGGTCCCCAGGTGCCCAACCACACTATTATCCTGAGTGAGAAACATCAGGATATCTGAGATGGAAAACAGTTCGTTTTTTGAAATAAACCTCCTCAAATGATCCTGGTCCTTGCTGCCAGAGACCATGTTGATGTTGATGATCCGTAATGCCACCTGAGCCATGGTGATGTTTGTGGTCCTCGTTGTTCCCAGAAATCACATTGATGTCACTAGTTCATGTTGCTGAAAGCTTCTATGGGCAAGAAAACTTCTTTGGCATTGACATTGTGATATTATGATTTCATACTCACAACTGAGAATAAGACACATCAGAAGTTTCTGTGACAACCTCTTGTTCCCTTCTCCCAACCCCACCAAAACCAGAAACTGTCCATAGAGGAGGGTATTGAAGACAGTCCTTTAAATTTGTGATTAAAAATGCTAAAATTTAGCTCTTTACAGTTGATGCCCAATGGTGATTGCTCAGTTTTCTATAAGGGGCTGCCCACTGGGAGTTTGGCCATCCTCCAATGAGTATATGGGTAACACAAATTGGACTTGGGGTTTTCACTCTCTTCTTGGGGGAGGAAGGGGTGCTGTGCAATGGTGAGAGGGTAGAAATCCAAGGAGTGAGAAGCAAGGGTGATCAGGTTGTATTGCATGAAATCGCCAAATGATTCATAAAAATATTACATTAATGATATGGGGGAAGTGTCTCATGAAAGAATACACTAAACCTGGGTTTGTATAAGAATATTAGAATATAATTGCAACCAACCCAGCTGCCTTATGATATAAATCTCAGACTATAACCTCATCATTATGCAATGACCAAAACAACCATGAGTCTAAGCTGTGGGGACTGAAAAGATGGCTCAGTACGTAAGAGCTCTTGCCTTTGCAGAGGACTCAGGTTAGTTCCCAGCACCCAGTGTTACAGCAATTTGTAATTCTATTTCCAGAGAATTCTATGCCCTCAACTGACATCCCTGGATACATATGGTACAAAGACACACATGCAGACAAAACACTTATACATATATATAAAGTAAAAAATATAAAAAAAAGATAGAGGAAGCTTTAAAATAATTTGAAATCTGAGTTATTTTTCTCTATGTAACTTTAGATTTTCTTAATTTCCTATGGACATTTTGCCCATTTTCTACCTATTGAGGCTTACAGGTTACTTTAGTACCTAAGGAATCATGAATCTTCCCAGTGAATTTTAGCTGTATACATTTTGCCTGTAAAATTAACTATTCTCTTTAAAATATTTGAGACTATAAGTTTTTATTAGCAATGCTGTAATCACGCTATAAAAAGATTGGTTTGTGTTTTATAACCTGACTGTGAGAGGATTTTTTTTCATAAAGTGCAGATGCTCTGGAAACAGTACCTATATGTTCAAGAGTACTTAAAAGAACTCAGAAGAATAATAATTCACCAGTGACCTTCCAAGTCTCCCTGTTAAGCTGTTCCCCTAGTGAATACTGGAGAATCGATGAAGGAAGAGGATCAGCTCTTGAAGCTGGATTTTAAGATGTTGCTGGACCCTCATTGCTGTCTGATGAAGCTTGCTGTTTCCCACAATGAGAATAAATGAGTGAGTTGAGGGAAAGATATTTAATGTTAACAAGGCAAAATTAATTGACCTGTTCATTGGAAACATAAATACTAACCACCGTGACACTTGCATGCAAAATATGTGAACTATAAAGAGAACGAGGAAAGACACCAGCATTTTTATAGCCTTCTTGTGGATCTTGGTTCTGGAATCTTCAGAGGTGGTAGAAATCAGGTCAAGATTTCGGGAGTGCTTCAAGAAGGACAAAAATAAAAGGAGCAATGATGCTAGGGACACAAGAAATGGGACTACATATATTATATCAAAAAAAATTATCTTTTGAAAAGCAATGGTCTTAGTTGTGTTTGAAAATGAAGTCAGATTGCTTTTAGAGATCACATAAATATCTCCCCAAATATGAAGTGTTTCAAGCAGTAGAAAATAAAAAATCAATACCAACAAAGAAAATACAAGAAAAACAACAAGCACTCCTCTCAGTCTCCACTTCAACCAGAGGAAAAGGGGATGGCAGAAGTGGGCTATTTTAAATAAGTAGAAAATGCTGAGGCAGGTGGCAAGCCACGTTGACAGTTGATCAGTTATAACCCAGAATATATCAGAGCATTTTGCTAGACTGTAAGAATAATAGAAATGAGGAGCTAGTTCCGCTATGGTTGAATCAATAAATACCATCAACACAGAGCTGATTCTGGAAGCTGCCAAACAGACCAGGATTAAGTTGATGAAGGTGATTTTCTGGTTCTTGACCCAGTCAGAGCAGTTTACCACTCCAATGAACACATTCCCCAGCATTCCAGTTATAAATAATGCTATTACTAGTATGATATACATTTGGTCCAATCCTGTAAGCAGTTAAATAGAAAAAGTGAATACACACTTCCAGCAGTTTGCCTCGCTGGTCAGTTCTCAAACTTCCACAGAAAATCACTCTTTTTCATATTTATCTTGCTTCTTTTTACTGTAATTTCAACTTTGATTGGAAACTCCTTCTATTGGGTAAAGCTTCACACATATTTAAGAAAATTCTTAGTCCTAGGTTTTTGTCCTTTTTTCCATCTTTAATCCCACACTTAATCTCTGAAGATGTTTATGAATATGGCCTCATAAAACACCTTTTTATTTAAAGGTGTTTTAAAACAAATATTAAATTCTACTCCAGACAGTCTCTATGTCCACATTGTCACCTGTATGTCCTTAAATTCTCCATGGATGTAATGTCTGAAAGGATAAAAACAAATATATTAAAATACAAATTTGAATCAGATTTTTTTCACTGATTTGTGTAATATATTCCTTCTCACCTGAAACATTATACTCTGTAGAACCAGATGTCTTTGTTACTGTTCAAAGTAAGTGCTAAGTGAAATCTCACTAATTTAGTTATGGATTCCATAAATATTCACTGTTTTTGCTATGTCCATGATATTTTATAAAAGCAAGTTTTTTAAAAAAGATAAGTGAGGTAACCCAGTCTCAAAAGATCAATCATGGTATGCACTCACTAATAAGTGGATATTAGCTTGGAAAACTGGAATATGCAAAACATAATCCACACTTCAAATGAGGTAAAAGAAGAACGGAGGAGTGGCCCCTAGTTCTGGAAAGATCCAGTGTAGCAGTATAAGACAAAACCAGAACAGGGAAGTAGGAAGGGATGGGTGGGAGAACAGAGGTAGGGAAGGGGGCTTATGTGACTTTCGGGGAGTGGGGAGCCAGGAAAGGGGAAATCATTTGAAATGTAAATAAAAAATATATCGAATAAAATTAAAAAAAAATAAAAATAAAAAAAGACAAGATTCAATTCACATACTAAAAAAAAAAGATAACATTAAGGAACACATAGTATAACAACAGAGAAAATGAGTGAACTTTCTTCTTTTAAAATAGTGAGTAAATACAGAAAATGAGTAACTATGTATTTAAAGGATCTTTCCTTTAAGAAAAGAAGAGAAGAAGGTGAAAGAAGAGAAGTGATAATTGGATCTTGGAGATACTTAGAATTTATGAAGAGCTCACAGGTTAGATTTTGGATAAGCTAAGCAATCTATAAAAAGATACCCAACTATTCTTCTGCAGTTTAAGCCTTATTTTAGGTAATTTGCTATAGAGGCATGTCTGAGTGGCTTTCACAATTAAATAAATTCCAAGTTTTGAGCTCTATCATTTTATGTGTTAAGTTTGATTTGGCTAGAAGCATGACAGTGGCAGTTTAGATTTAAAAGACAGCTAGAAAATTGCTTTAAGTGAGATTTTTCTAAAGGAACTAAGAGACACATGTATGCGTCTCTCTCTCTCTCTCTCTCTCTCTCTCTCTCTCTCTCTCTCTCTCTCTCTCTGTGTGTGTGTGTGTCTGTGTGTGTGTGTGTGTGTCTGTGTGTGTGTGTGTGTGTGTGTGTGTGTATCTGAGTAGGTAATGGTATTGGAACAAAACTAAAAGAAAATAAAAAAAATTGTTTTATTTTTTAAAGGGCAAATGATAGATTGAGCCAGATTCACCTACAAAAATGGAAAGAAACTCATAATGATAATATTTTCTGAGATGAAAAATCAGTGACGCTTTGTGACAAATCTGGTTTTAGTGCAGGTCACATACAAACTAGACCGGGGAACAAGACATGTCTAATTTAGTGAAAGCAGTTTAGTTTACTAGAAGGCAAATACTATGATTAAAGTGTCAGTGACGTCCCAATAAAGAAACCGAACATTTTGAAACACAGTAACATATAAAGGTGAACCTCCAAGAAACAAAGATTCATGAAAGAATCTAGAATGGAAAATAAAAGTTGATCAAGTCTACAATACATATAATACCATTCTTAGTAATTAGAGAGTAGGAATAATTTCTTCTCTATTAGAAAGTCAACAAAAGCTGAGAGTAAATATTATGCTTACCTCTCACTGAATTCATTGTTCTTGATTTTGAGGCAAAGTTTGTGATACTGTCATCCCATAAATATTGTTTTCAATTTTTCAATGTTTTATTCATTGTGGTAAACCAAGAAAATACCATAGAAAATTAAAAAAAAAAAACCAAGGTGTTGATGTGTTCTTGAATTTGGTTTTTGAGAATTTTATTGAGTACTTTTGCATTAATATTCATGAGCGAGATCGGTCTGAAGTTTTCTTTCTTTGTTGCATCTTTGTGTGGTTTAGGTATCTGAGTAACTGACTTCATAGAACGAATTAGGTAGTGTTCCTTCTGTTTCTATTTTGGGGAGTAGTTTGAGGAATGTTATTATCTCCTTTTTGAATGTCTGGTAGAATTCTGCACGAAAATGATCTGGCTCTGTGCCTTTTTTGTTTGGGAGGTTTTTTTATGACAATTTCTATTTCTTTAGGGGTTATGGGACTGTAGAGATAGTTTAGCTGATCTTTATTTAACTTTGGTGCATGGTATCTGCCTAGAAAATCATCTATTTCATCTAGATTTCCAGTTTTGAAGAGCATAGGCTTTTGTGGTAGGTTCTGATTATTTTTTTTTTAATTTCTTCACTTTCTTTTGTTATATCTTCCTTTTCACTTCTGATTTTGTTAAATTGGATACTGTCTTGTTGTAAGAAATATTAAAGAATGAGCCTGCGAACATTCTGCAGGCCATGCTCCCATGCTCCTGCCTCCACCTTCTCTGCCCCTGAGGGTAACTCCCTCTAGCTAGCCCCTGCAACATGTAACATCTGGCTCACTTGTCCCAGTAGCAGCTAATACTTCCTTAGCCGTAAACCCATGTAGTCAGCAATCCCACATTCCAGTAACAAAATGGAACAGCCAGCCTCAAGGTTGCATATCACAATACCCAGTAACCTGATAAAACCAAGACTCCTAAAGCTTAATTAGCCAATCAGATTTATGTGTCAATAATAAGACAAGTGACAAGATGCCAATACAATAATTTCAGAGCCAAATGATAATGACAAAAGATTTTTCCTAAATTAATCTAACCTTGCAGTATCTCAACTACTTGTGCCTGGTAAATGCCACTACAGTTCATGCCCACAGCAGTCTTCCTTCTCCTCCTACCCCTGAAAAGCTCCTTCTCTCTCAGCAACTCTTAGCTTTGCTTTCCTTTTCCCTGTCCAATCACACACCTCCTCTACACTAATGTACTTGGACAGGGAAAAACTTGCAACACTGTCCCTGTGCCCTTTAGTTAGTTTGGTTAAACGTTTATCTGTCTTACTGATTTTCTCAAGAACTAGCTCTTAGTTTTGTTGACTCTTTGTATGATTCTCTTTATTTCTCACTAGTTGATTTCAGTCCTGATTTTGACTATTTCCTGCTGTTTATTCCTCTTGGGTTTGTTTGCTTCTTCCTGTTTTAGAGCTTTCAGGTGTGCTGTTAAATTCCATGGAAAGGGTCTCTCCGATTTTTTTTTTATGAAGTTACTTAGTGCTATGGTTTTCCACTGCTTTCATTGTTTCTCATAAGATTGATTATAATGTTTTTTTTCTCACTTTCATTGAATTCTATGAAGTATTTGACTTCGTTCTTTATTTCTTCCCTGACCAAGTTATCATTGAGAAGAAAGTTGTTCAGTTTACATGAGCATGTGTGCTTTCTGTTGTTTTTGTTGTAGGCTTCATCCCTGAGATTCAGGGATGGTTCAACATATGAAAATCCCTCAACATAATACACTACATAAACAAACTCTAAGAAATAGAACACATAGTCATCTCATTAGATTTTGAAAAATCCTTCAAAAAAAAAAAAAACCTACAACACCTCTTCATGTTAAAATTCCTGGAGTGATCAGGAATTCAAAGCACTTACCTAAACACAATGAAAGCAATATATTGCAAACCAACAGCCAACATCAAATTAAATGGAGAGAAAATAGAATTAGTCCTACTGAAATCCAGGGCAAGACAAGATTGCCCATTTTCTCCCTATCTATTCTACTATCTATCTATATACTATTATATTCTATATACTATGTATATTCTATATAGTATAGTATACAAATTTCTAGTTAGGGCAATTATTCAACAAAATGATATCAAAGGAATACAAATTGGAAAGGAAGATGTCAAAGTATCACTATTTGGTGATCATAAGATAGTATATAAATGTGACCCACAAAATTCTACCAGAGAACTCCTGCATCTGATAAACAACTTAAGCAAAATGGTAGTACATAAAATGAACTCAAACAAATCAGTAGCTGTCCATTATATAAATAATAAATAGGTTGAGAAAGAAATTAGGGAGACCAGACCCTTCACAGTAGCCACAAATAGTATAAAATATCCAGGTTTAACTCTTACCAAGCAAATGTAAGATCTATTGGACAAGAACTTCAAATACCTGAAAAAATAAATTGAAGAAGACATCAGAAAATGGAAAGATCTACCATGCTCATGAATAGATGGGATTAACATAGTAAAATGGCCACATTACCAACAGCAATCTATAGATTTAATTCAATCCCCTTGAAAATTCCACCACAATTCTTCACAAACATGGAAAGAACAATTCTCAACTTCATATTGAAAAACAACAAACTCAGGAACAATTCAGTCAATTGTCAATTATAGTCAAAACAATTCTCAATAATAAAATAAGTTCCAGGGAAATCACAATTCCCTACCTCAAGCTGTACTACAAAGCAATAATGAGAAAAAAATGTGTGGTCCTGGTACATAAACAAAATGGTAGATCAGTGGAATAGAATCAAATATCCAGAAGTAAACTGCTACACCTATGAACAGGTGATCTATGACAAAGAAGCCAAAAACATACAGTGGGAAAAAGAAACCATTTTATTTTTTTCATTATTTTATTTATTTACAATCTAGCTGTTACCACCTTCTGTCCCCCTCCCATTCTTTGAATGTTTTGAACATTACCAGATTTCTTTGATGATAGAAATTGATCTCGCTTCTGTAAACTCCTTTTTTTCTCTTCCCACACAATCTTTTTTCTACATTCTTTGTTTACATTCCAAATGATTTCCCCTTTCCCAGTCCCCCCTCCCCACAAGCATTTTCAATAAATAATCCTGATCTAAATGGCAGTCTGCATATAGGAGAATAAAAATATATTTATATTTATCACTTTGCACAAAGTTCAATTCCAAATGGATCAAGGACCTCAACATAAAACCAGATATACTAAATCTAATAGAAGAAAAAGAGCCTTGAATTCATTGGCACAGGAGAAATCTTTCTGAACAAAACATCAATGTCTCAGGTTCTAAATCAACAATTGATAAAGGAACCTCATAAAAAGCTTCTGTATATCAAAAGATACCATCAATAGGACAAATTGGAAAACTACAATTGGGAAAATAAAACCTTCATTAACCCTACATCCAACAGAGAACTAATATATAAAGAACTCAAGAAGTCCACAAAAAAAAAAATCCAAATAACCTAGTTAAAAAGATTGGGGACTGAGTAAATAGAGAATTTATAAAAGAAGAATCTTGAACGGCTGAGAACCACTTAAAGAAATATTTGAAAACTTCACACATTTTCAATCCCAACCCAAGCAATAAAACATTATTTGTGAAAAAAGGTGTAAATAAATATTGCTTATTCAAAAACACACCCATATCAATGATTGGCTTGTTGGTGTCAGTATGCTCAAACCTGTTGGCAAGTGCTGGGTTCAGTATACAACGACAGGGACTGCCTTCAGCAGGCCCAGATGGAGACATCTCAGAAGCCTGTGGAAGTGCCTTGTAAAAAGGATGGTGTCTTGTCCCATGAGAAGCAGGAAACACAGCTCTCCAGGACACCCACCCTCTGAAATAAGGGACTGCCTGCAATAGACTAGAGTCTCAGTAGTCCATGGCAGCTCTTTGTAACAAAAGTTATTCCCATTTCTCCTAACCTTAGCCCTGGACAATGCCTGTATAGATTTTATTTGTGTGTGACTGTTTTTCAGTTAGCCTTGGTGTGTATAACTATTCTATTATATCTGACTTTCTTCTTTCTCATTCTGCTCTGACAAATTCTGTGGAACTAGAAGTTCCCTGACGTAATGATTCTGAAACAATTAAAAATTGAGTAATGGGACACAGCACAGCACATCATAGTCCTAATGGCTCACATGCATGCTGTGTGCTCTCATCTTGGAAACAATGCAATAATTGCACAAAGGTAGTTGGAGATTAATGCTTGATTTGCAAAGAAAGTTTGAAGAAATTAATAGAAAATGAGTTAGAGGCAACATTGGAACCTCAAGAAAGAAAAAAACTACTGAATTTATGAAATAAATTTTGCACAATATTTCAGAGTGGTTTCTTGATAAACAAGTATAGAATACCTAAAATTACATACTAGTAAAACTAAGTCAAAATACTGGGACTCTTAGAAGAGTCATTCTTTTCAATGTGCAGAAGCAGAAAGCTAGAACTATTGAGTTTCTAGCCACTGCCTGGCAGCTTTGCCCATGTCATTTATCATTAGAGCCTCACAGGAAAATGCAAGTAGCTCGCCTTAAAACTTAAAAGTTTAAAAAGTTTAAATAATGATAAGTTTGCAATTGTTATTATTTTGCCTACAGGCCTGGCAATAGAAAAGCTTGAAATTTGGGGGAACAATTATAATTCTTAATTCTTTGTGGGATGTGGTTATTCTTTTGAATTTGATTTGTCAATGATCACACAATGCCTTTTTCTCTATCTGCTTTTGGTGTATCAATAAAAGTCTGGGGCAAGAAAAAGTCTAGAGAACATGTAAAGAGCAAGTGAGAAGGAATATATCAGGTGAATGAGGAGAGTGAATCAAGAGTGAGAGACAGAACATGAGAAGAACAAGAGAAGAGTGAGGAGAGAATGTGAGGTGTGTATGGAGAGTGTGTATGTAAGTGAAAGGGTGTGTGTGTGTGTGTGTGTGTGTGTGTGTGATATGTGTGAGGAGTATGTGTGAGATGTGTGTGGAGAGGGTGTGTGAGGGTGAAAGGGGAGTGCGAGAATTCAAGAAAAGAAAAGCACACAGGAGAAAAGCAGAGTGAGCAAGAGAATGCAGAGTTTGTGCAGCTACAAGCGGTGAGCAAGCAAGAGAGAAAGAGCAGAGGATGAAAAAGAAGAGAAACTTCAAGCCTTGAAAAATTGCCTGTCTGCTTGTACCCCAAAGTAGCCCATGTCTGCTTATCATGCACCTTCTAGATATCCCTGCTTCCTGTTGAGAACTCTGATCCTGTGTCAAGGCTGCACTCTAACAGGCCAGAGTCTCCATTTCATTGACTAATGTTAAACTATGCCTCCATCAATAAAACTGAACTTTCAGTCACTTCTTTAAAATTATCTTTTGCATCCTCTCCTTAGTCTTGTCCTATTGTTTATATTGGGCCAAATAGGATGGAAAGGTAGCATGATTTTAAATAATAGTTATGTTATGTAATTATTACATATAATCAATCACTGAAAAGTTTCAACTTTAACAAAAAAAAAGATACAATTTCACCATATGAGATTAAGCAATTTGGAAAGCAGATATATTCTATATTTTATATCTTTGACAATGTCCACTGGAGCAGTTACTGAGAATATTTTGTTAAACACTAGATTTTTCTTTTTAATTTGTAGAGTTCTTATGATTACTATATTGCTGTTTCTGTCAAGAATTCTATTTGAAACGTGAGACTGAGTGTTATGTAACTCACTCAGAGGGACAAATGTGGAATTTCCCACAAAACTCATTGGCACCAAGGAGAACATTGAACTAAACTGTTTGGAGAAGACAGAAACCAGTTAACAGAGCCGTTTTATAATTACAAAGATTGTTGTAATATTTTTCCTGAATACATTTTTTAAATTATATATAAAGTTTATGGTAATAACATATAACCATAAATAAATAAGAAATAACCATAGAATTACATAAAAAATTGACTTGGTGCTATTTTATAAAATACATAAAAGGCATAAATATAAATTGAAAATCCAATTACTGCCTTATTAGTGTGATATACATAAATAAATGAGGGTAGGAAAGTGACTCATTGGCAGAGTTAGGTTGTAAGACTAGGGTATGATTTTATTAATGGGTGCTTATAGTTTTTGTATAAGAAATGTGTAATGAATATGTATTTTTAAAATCCAAACAGAAGGACTAATATCTAAAATGCTAGGAATTGAAAAAATGTGTGAATATTAAATAAAAGTTGCAACTCCTCCCAGCTGTTCATCTAAGCCTATCCACAGGTTCCTGAGAAACTTAATGAGGACAAGGGACTTGGAAAGCAAACTAGAATATCATAATCTAAATAATAAACAGATACCCAAAAGGACAGAGTTTTGAAGCTCAAATAAAAAGAAACTGAAAATTCTCACAAAAATATGGGAATACTTTGGTTTCTGTCTTGGACCCTAAGTAATCCTAGTTAACTGTCACTCTATTTCTCTCTAGTAACTCTGGAATAGAAAACATTACTTATTTCTGCAGGCATGGTGTATTGCTAAGATCTTTATGACAAGGAGACAAACAAACTTGAGTTTTTTATTTGTTTGTTTGTTTGCTTGCTTGCTTGTTATCCTCTTTTAAAATTTATTTTCTTACTATCTCATTTCTTCCTTCCTTCCTTTGTTCCTTTTTCTCTCTTTCTTTCTTTTTCCCTCTTTCTCTCTCTTTCTTTCTTTCCTTCCTTCCTTCCTTTCTTCCTTCCTTTCTTTCTTTCATTCTTTCTTTATTTCTTTTTATGGGGGTGGGAGTGAGGAAGTAAGTTAAATCCATACTATTAGGCAGC